>NC_135238.1:70810453-71177953 GCF_051348905.1 Ranitomeya variabilis | reverse complement strand
CTATTCAGAATTGATACCACACATCTCACCAGTGCAGTGAAGAAGACTTTATTGCTTCCAAAGATGCTTGGCACTGAGTCACTCTGCATGGGTGTCACACACAATTATTCCAAAACCGTGTACGACGCCCATGCAGAGTATATCGGATTTAGACATTAATATTCTGAAATGGAAATGCTAATTTAAGACAAGTTTCCATATTATATTGAGGACTATATTTAACTACTAAAAGTGACTGGGAAGCATAGATTTTCTCTGCAAGGTGAGTTGAGTTTTCAAGAGTGAACACGCTGTCAAAATTCAATGAAGCACACACTTAATTAAGATGTGCATAAATCATTAAGATGTGCTCATCTCTTTAAACACCACTCCAGCAATTATTTTTTACTTTAGCGCAGGATTGGTGCTATTAATCTAAGTCTCCTGAACTTAGTCTTATGCATACCAGCTGCTGTCTTTAGCTCTTTCCGGAGCAGCGCCCGTTCCGCGCCGCCATCTTGTGACCAGAAGTAAGAGGTTACCGTCTTAAGTTCTCAGTATAAGTCTATGAGAGCCACGTTCTGGCCTCATTTTGGCTCTTATACACTTACATTTAGTTGTGACTTTTAGATCACCCAGCAAACACTGGACCAACCCGGCAGGTCCCAAATTGCTGGAGATCGACTGGAACGGCACTGATAAAAGATTATGATATGACGGCGGCTGGTAAGTATAAGATGAAGGGCAGGGAGTTTAGATTAGTAGCACCCCTCCAACGCTACTAATTACACTGCTCTGTGCCATGACCAGAAATTAAGATTCTTAAGTCTGGGACTGGAGTACATTACTAGTATAATTAACAGCACTGACTAATTAGACAGGTTCACTGGGTAGGACTTTTGTAAAAAAAAAAATTCAATAGTCATAAAATTTTTGTGCATCTTCAAGTTACGCACAAAGTTTGTGGCACTTCAAAGTGTTTTACACCAGAAAACTAGCAAAAACATATGAATGTATTGAGTCCTTTCTTTCTATACTTTATTGTTTGCATGAACCTAACAAGCACAATATTTGCTTGCTGTTAATTATTTCACACAAATTAAAACATATACAGACAAATCTGAGCTAAATTGTAAATATCTTTAGCAATGTAATAAGTGACATCTACAATGATACTTAAGACTTATTGCACACCAATATGCGTAGCCAAGAAGTAAAGTTTCAGCCTTCCGGGATAAAAATCTTCAGAAATTGCTTTGTTTTAATGAAAAATAACTGTGCGCCAATCTCATAATTATTGACTTTATTTTCAAGTTTATGCAGAATTAACAATCTAACTTTTAATTGTCTTCTTATGGAGGGCAAAGGGAGTTCACATATTTGGTAAATTAAAATCAATATTTTCAATCTTTCCTTAAGTAATTTTCCTAATTTAGTACATTTTCCCTAACATTTATTTTGTCTTTTAATTATAAAATGGCAGGTTATTGATTTTTTTTTTGTATAACCACTTGAATTCCCAAGTGCAGGTTTACGGCTTGCACATGGGAGGCATTTGTACCTTCTAATGAGAATCTTTAATTACCATTACAACTGTATTAATTTAGAATTATGAATCATGTTTTATCACCATCCTCAACACAACTTGAAGAATGCAAAGCACTTATGTAAAAATATTCTCCTTCACAAATATGACACCATTTTATTAGTACTGTTATTATGAATGAATACTATTTTCATGGCTTCATTTAAGCAGGACATGCAGGAAAAATAAATTGGTCAATTCAGTTTATGATATATCCTTTTACATAAACATTTTATATGCCAGCCCATTGACTAAAGGTCTAAATCGTCCTAAATGAAAAATAACAAATACATTTCTTGACTTAATGGCTTACTTTTTTGGAAATGCTTTCTATGCTGCAATCAATCCTTTGGCTGCTCTGTTTTATAGGAATTCTGTTGTTTTTGAATTATGTTTTTTTAGTCCCAAAATTTACTATGCTGAAAACCATAATGTACAGAATGTTCCCATAAAGTTTTCTATTTTGCATTTTTCAGAGGATCCAATTAAAAATCCACACTAAAACAAACCAAAAAAATACTCTGTATACTCGCTGATGTGTATTTTGGCATGGAATTCCTTGAAAAACTGTTTCCAAAATTTTGAGCATACCCTTAGGTCACATGCATATAGCATATTTTGGCCTTATTGTACCATCATATGCCTTTTAGTTCAGAAAGAGTCATAAATCTTTTTTTCCTTCATATACCTATGGAATCCATGGAAATTTTGTGCCATGATCTATCATGTTATGCCAGAATCCTTACTTAAAAATAATAAATCAGTTGGAGACTACAATAGAAAATGTCATCACAAAGAATCATCACATGTAAAAAAAAACCATTTTATTAAATGAACACTGCAAAAAAGACTTATTTTGTTATGTCTCATGTCAATGCTACTTAGAGTCATGCCATAATTTTGTTATGGTTCATGCATCTACCGTTAGACAAAACAAGGTATAGTGTTCCTTTAAGAGTATTCAGTTTAGAAGAACCTCTTAAATATATTTTATTTTTCAGAAAGAACATATATTTCTATATTGTGCCAAATTTGTCATTCACGTCAATTTTAAGAGAATCTACCACCAGATTTTTGCTTATCTTATCTGAGGGCAGAGTAGTGAAAGGAAAGAGATCCTGATTCCAGTGATGTATCACTTACTTTACTGGGTGCACCAGTTATGCCACAATCAGAGTTTTGTCCTCTGTAGATGTAGAAGTGATAAGAAAGCTGATGTTGCCCACAATACTGTTTAGCAGCTTTTATTGTACATTGTATATTGACAATGAACTGCTAGTACTATTGGCGTGGTTGGACCAGGAGGCACGAGGACAGCTGGTCCAGGAGCAATAATCTCCTGGTGATAAAAGACTATTTTGAATCTACTGCACACAGCCTAATAACTGACATATCACTGAAATCAGTGATTACATAGCAAAAGACTGCTGACAGATTCCCTTTCAGCATATCCTAAGAATGTGTTGTGATGAAGAAATCAATCTACAGTGTGTTCATAGAGTCTAAGTAAATGTGTGAAATGAATATGCTAATATTAAATGCCACAAATTCTGTTTTGTCACCAGAACAAAGCCAATAAGAATAATAAAGAAACCAATAACGTTAGAAAACAAATTTGAAAATATTTGAGTATGGACAGACATAGAGATCAGACACCAAAGTGATCAGTATTGGTGCTAGATATTTTTATGTACATTATGTCTCTTGGTCATTTGGCTAAAACATAAGTGAACTAAATGCGAACCCTTCCACAATATTAGCTGAAAACGTTGGAGCCCTACAGCTGCTTCAATTATTTATAGACATTTATAAACCACTTTAAATATGGCTTTTATCATTGTTTCTACTTGAATTAGGATCAAGAGGCAGAATCTTGTTTGACAAGTGTAATGCCTTACTAATGCTTTTAGATATATTATCTGTTTACCTGACATTAATAGGAATATATATATATATATATACAGTATATATATATATATATATATATATATATATATATATATATATATATATATATATATATATATATATATATATATATATATATATCGGAAAGAGAAGAGTGTAGACAGTGCAGAATAAGAGTAGGCTTTGGATACAGTAGATTGGCTTAATAATGTCACCACCCAAATTCCGGACTAGCAAGTCATTGACTAAGGCAGAATCCATTTGAGCTTTTTAATTTGAGCCATGTTCTTTAGCAGTTCTTGCAAACATACATGTTACACTGTGTTACCTTTACTGATCTAAAAACCATACACATCTTCTTTCTTAATGGTAATCTGTCAGTAGGATCAACCTTCCTAACCCATATATATATGGCCGCAGGTCATAGCAAGCTGCATAAACCAATACCTTAATATCTGTGATCTGATGTCTAATTCCAGAGAAATTCACATTTTCTCATATTTAAATGACGTTTTCCAGGCTATTGAGAGGACATTGCCTGGAAGATTACTCTGCCTCCAGAGATTATTTTACATGAAGGGGGAGTTACTAGTGAGACAAGTAACTAAAAAAGAACAAGAGAACTGAACTTTATCTTCTTGCAGACACATTTTTGCTTCTCTTGAGCTCTGCTGTATTGCAACAATATTATAACCCTGTCTGTCTGGAAGCTGAGAGGAACCTGCAGATATGTCAGCTATAATCACACACAGCTCTGCAGTGAGACAAGGGGAGCAGAGAGCGGCCATTACACATCACTCTGGTAACTCCCACTTATATGAAATAAGCTCTGGAGGCAGAGTTATCTTTAAGGCAAAGTCCTCCCCATAGCCTAGAAGAGGACATTTACAAAAAGTGATAAAAGATGATTTATCAGCAACAAGACATCTGATATAAAGCACTTTGTTCAGCATTCTGTAACCTGTATGCCCATATTAATATCTTAGATAGGTCAAATGTGGTGACAGATTCCCTTTAAAGACTGAAATACCTAAATTCAGTGATTAAAAGGTGAGTCCCAATACTTTTGTTGATGTATCTTCAAAAAATGCTCTGCAAGTAAAATGGCCCTAGGCTACAGACCTGCAATATATTGTTTTTTTTTGTATACCTCTCAACCCTGCAAAGAAAATATACAGCTATTACACCATATTAAATGGTGATTACTTTTTGACACATTTAATTTTGTTGATATTGTTGATCTCGTATCTAGTTTTTTTTGTCCATAGAGGAGCAACCCAAAGCCACAATGTATTGGAAATGACTCTAAAAGCCATGTTTATATAGTTATATCTTCCAAAATTTGATATTAGAACACCAGAAAAAAAAAGTAATTATACAGCCTATCTCATCATTAATCAGTGTAATATAATATTCTTGGCTTACGTTGAGATCTGAGAATGGTAATCAGTGTAAACATGCAAGCCTTTTTTTTTCTAGAAGTCATTTTTTCCAAAGTTGGCTTTTGTTTTAATGAGAAATTCTCTGTTACTAGCTATGCAAATGATGAAAAAATGGCCACTTTGGAAATAAAAATGATATATCTACAGGGAAAGTGTTGATTTAAAGCACCTTTAATCTTCATAAATAAGTAAGAAAACAGAAGGTTACACAAAGCTGTCAAGATAGGACTGATAAATGGCAAATTCACCTGTTCCTCAATTGCCAGTGAAGACACATGCTGCAAGGCTTA
Organism: Ranitomeya variabilis; assembly: GCF_051348905.1. Taxonomy (NCBI): domain Eukaryota; kingdom Metazoa; phylum Chordata; class Amphibia; order Anura; family Dendrobatidae; genus Ranitomeya; species Ranitomeya variabilis. The sequence goes on along the minus strand of NC_135238.1, from coordinate 71,172,749 downwards.
ACCACATTGTATATCATATCTGCCAACTCATTTCTGTGATTAAATATTCCGTCAGTGAGAGCTGTAAGGCGGTAAAGCTTAACAAGATTCATAAGATGCGCCACTTGAATACACATAACTCACTTCCGTGGATGGAGAGCACCCCGCATGCAAAAGAAAATTAGAATTGTGTTAAATTACTTCAGAAGACAAGATCAGAAGAGATAGGAAGGAAAGATCCCCTAATGCAATGCAAATCTAAGATATGGTTATGTCCTGACAACTTGAAGCAGATAATTAAAGTCAAAACTAAAGAAACACATTGTAAATCAAATCCAAAACCTTTTAGGTTAATAGTTGAGCTGAGGTACTGGCTATATTATTGTTGCTTTATATTATTTCGCCTTTTCTATCTCATTTTTCAAGTGCTGTTGGCAGAACTAAGCATTCCTAATATAATGCACACATGGGTTTTAAATAAAAAGTAGTCATGTCATGCCCTCGAATACTTACATAAACGTTATAAGAAATGTCGAACCATGTAGAATGTACTCTAACTGGTATATAAGCTCTGTAGGAATTTCTTGTTGACTTGTGTCATCATTACAGATAAGGGGAAACCACATACAACATAAAAACAGTACATCATTCCAACTTCAAATACAGTTGAAAATACAGTAGAGATCCATGGAAAAAATACCCCACCCTGAGATCAGTTGTTATGTACCAAATTGTTATGTAGTGTATATCATATCATTATTACAGCAAGAGTAGTACTGTGTCTAGTCCCAAACGTTAAAGAAGCAGTTCAGGCTTCAATGAGGGGTTTAGGACCTGCGATGACGTCGCGGCTTGTGATTGGTCGAGTGAGAGGTCACATGAGCGGCACGTGACCAATCACAAGCCGCGACGTCATCGAGGGTCCTAAACTCCTCATTCTTAGGAACGGAGGCTGCCAGTTACAATCGGTAAGGTCCAGGGGCCGCCGGACGGGTGAGTATATCCATATTTTTAATTTTAATTCTTTATTTTTTACATGAATATGGATCCCAGGGTCTGAAGGAGAGTTTCCTCTCCTTCAGACCCTGGGAACCATCCAGGATAGCTTCCGATACTTGTGTCCCATTGACTTTTATTGGTATCGGGTATCGGTATCGGTGATATCCGATATTTTTCGGGTATCGGCCGATACTATCCGATACCGGTACTTTCAAGTATCGGAAGGTATCGCTCAACACTAGTTATGAGTGATGTAAATGGATAGTGCAGTTGTGTGACACCATTTCATGACATAAGCAAAATAACAAAATCATGCTACACATATTGTAAGAAAAACTATCATAGATAATATAATATCTACATCAATGTGATGTTATTGTACATGGTAGTGGAGAAAACCCTAGTATATTTCTTACATTGTAAATTGGAACTTTACAATAAGTCTGTGCCATAGCCCATGTGTTAGCAGCTATCAGTGTATGCATAGTACATTTTTTCATGAATTAAGTTGTCTTAAAAGCATCCTGCAGTAAGTAGATTTCAGAAAAGGACAGGTCTAATAAACCAGTAACAAGTTCAAGAGCACTCTTAAATTGCATGTTTGCCTATTTGCATTTTAATGGAACACTTAAGCAATTCTGGTTCAATACGATATACCTTTCTACGTGTTGGTTTCAGGGGAGAATAAAGCTGATTGTTCCAGGAGTTAGAAGTACTCATCTCTTCTCCCAGAATTTAAATGTGATTTCTAACTCTTTGGGGTTTCGTTGCTAAACAATGAAATATTATCCAAAGTCAGTATTTTCAGAAAACAAAGAGCTTTTATTTCATTAAAAACTAATCCTATTGTTGAAGATGTCTGACAGATCAAACATTTGATAGACTGGGGTAAATGTGTGCTTGTGTCCGTTAGTCCTAATGTTAGATGGAAATTGAGCAATATGTCATATGTGATCTACACTAGTGATGAGCGAGTGTGCTCGTTACTCGAGTTTTCCCAGCATGCTCGGGTGTTCTCCGAATATCTTGGGCATGATCGTAAGTTATTTTTTTAGTCCCAGCAGCTGCATGATTTGTGGCTGCTAGACAGCCTGAATACATGTGGGGATTCCCTAACAAGCAGGAAATCCCTGCATGTGTTCAGGTTGTCTAACAGCCACAAATCATGCAGCTGCGGCAACACAAACATAATCTACGAGCATGCCCAATATACTTGGAGAACACCCAAACATGCTCGGAAAACTCGAGTAATGAGCACACTTCCTCATCACTAATATACACACATTAGACAGTACAAGCTTAAACAGCTGTCCACCTACACAGAGTCCCTTTATCTTGGATCTTGGAGATATTACAAGGCATATTCAATGCATAAGAAATTTTGGCTGCTAGCTGAAATTGTTCTAAAGTTGGCCATACACATGAAATGGCTGTTAGCAAAACAGACCACTATCTCTATTGACTCCTCCATACAAATGCGCACAAAGCTGAGAGTTCATAAGTTTTCAATAGGGAGAGAGAAGAAAGCCAACACTAATCCCACCTGGCAATGGCTTATCTCACCTGACAATACAAGGATTGGGCATTGAAAAACCAGCTGACCATTCATTCTCTTTCCTGACATTATCCTTCAGAGAATACTGTGGAGGACCCCATACAGATTGGATAGTTAGATGATCCTACAAAATGCAATTTTACCAACTTTATTGTAATGTTTGTGAGGGCTTTTAGATATGACAACTCATAATAGCTGGTTTCAAAATATTGTCCTCCCAAGAAACATGTTTTTCTTTAAATAATTCCCATAGTCCTTACTGAAGTAGGCCAAAGAGCACTTCAATACACTAATTATATACCACACTGATATGCAAATGTGCCATAGCAGCAGGAAGTGACCAAAAACAAAGAAGAATTATAAAAGTTGTGTCTTTATTTATTGCAAATATAAAAGCAAGAACAAATAGAATATAAAAGGCTGGGGAATTAAAGAATTGCCTCCAAGAAAAACGAGGGGGGAGACAGCAGAAGCAACCAAAAGCCTGCACCAAGGCAGAAATTATTGGGAGGGGGAAGGAGGATTGCAGATATCCCAAGAATAATAAAGGGCAAATAGCTGTGGAAACCAAAAACCTTATACATCCAGAATTAAACCTCCCTGCTTGTAATGCATTTGAGACCAAGTTGTGCTAATCACCAAGGGGATATGAGGACTGGTAAGGATCCAATAGGCATATATAGCCTAATTAATATTCTCTTACAAAGGGTCTCCCTGCAACAAGCATAACCAAAAAAAGGCCTTAAGATGCTAAGGTATCAAAGTGTTACCTGAAGAGGATATGCAGTTGCTGCCAGATGGTGTGACCAAGAGAAGGTGCTGTGTCCCACCCCACGCCCACTCTCTATTGACTCCCACATACAAATACGCACAGAGCTGAGAGTTCATAAGTTTTCATTAGGAAGAGGGAAGAAAGCCAACACCAATCCCACCTGGCAATGGCTTATCTCACCTGACAATACAAGGATTGGGCATTGAAAAACCAACTGACCATTCATTCTCTTCCCTGACTTTATCCTTCTGAGAATACTGTGGAGGACCCCATACAGATTGGATGATTAGGTGACCCTGCAAAATGAAATTTGGCCAACTTTATTGTAATGTGTGTGAGGGCTTTTAAATATGACAACTCTTAATAGCTGGTTTCAAAATATTGTCCTCCCAAGAAACATGCTTTGCTTTAAATAAGCTTTACTCTGTGCCCCTGGATACACAATTTCCCCTCACTGAGCTCACAGCACAAAATATAACATCCACACTGTCTTTCTTATTATATGTGTCATCCACATTATTTTCTCCCATGAAATGTTGCCTCCTATGACCAACATACCAATTCCCTGTATTATGAGTGCCACATTGTCCTCTCTTATGTACTATGTCCACCAAACCATCCCATTAATGTACTCTGGAGGCCACACTGTCCACTTTGTCCTTCATTATGAATTGTACTCATCACACTGTGCTCCCTTATGAACTATAACTGCCATACTATCCTCCCTTATGAACTATGGCCTCCACATTGTCCCTTCTCAATACAGTCTCACCTCTTCACACTGTCCCCCAATGCTACCTCCTCTTGATACTGTGTCCGTTCTTCACACCATTCACCCCCCCATTCTGCCTTCTCTCCATACTGAGGATTATTTTCACATTGACCCTTCTCCATACTGAGCCCATTCCATGCTGCTCCCTCTTGTTACTGAACTCTCATAAGGTGCTCGCTCTCCATACTGAGCTCCTACATGCTATTCTTTCTCCATACTGAGTCCCACCCATGCTGTTTGTCTATGTACTGGGCCCCACCCCATATTGCCCCCTTTCCATACTAAGTTACTTCAGCACAATCACTTCTCCATACTGAGTCTCCTCTCCATACCACTCCCTCTCCATAACTTGTCTCCTCCACACTGCCCTCAAACCATACAGAACCCCCTCTTTACACTGCCTACTTTCTATACTAAGCACCATCTATACTTCAGCCACTCTCCATACTAAGATCCCTTCCCCATTAACCATACTGAGCCCTTTTCACATTGCTCCCTCCCCACACTGAGCCCCCTCCTTCTTGCACCTTCTTCACAATGAGCACCCTCCATGCTGACCCCACTCTCCATACCGAGTTCCCTCTGCAGTGCCCACTCTCCATACTGTGCAACCTCTCCTCCCAGTCTAGAGTAAAAGCCCTATCTTCAGCTCTATCAGCGCTTACTTTCTCCAAACTCTGACGTTTTCTTCTTCCCTGTGGCATTGCAGTAAAATCTGCAATGTGAAGAAATAGCGTGAACATAAATGAATGTAGGGAACCCCACCCAATCTCTGCAATGATGACGGATATGTTACTTGACCTGGAATACGGGAGGACGACAAATAAAAAAGTATTTCACTTTACATGTTAGTGAGCCTGCTCAAACAGCCACCCTGGGCATTGGATGTCTAAACTTCTTAGTTTGCTGTTCACTGACTATTTTTAGGCATTTTAAGTCTGTCTCTAACAGGAGAGATACCGAGATGGACAGCAAGAAGTAGAGCCAAGTCTCAAATTCGTAAATTGCGTTCCTGTCTCCAGTATGTAGCAATTCATTAAATAGTGATATGACTATAGCAGCATGTGACCCACACAGCAGAGGGAAACTGTATTCTATCACATCAGTCAGGACTCCTCTGCTCTGTGCATTACTAATTAGCACAACAGGAGGATTGGGCATTACATTGAGAATTGTTGGCTGGTAATTAGAGAAGTGTTGTGCTTGCAACCAAAGATACAACAATGGATGATGGGAAATGTGGAAAAGGAAGTCAGTCTCCCCTACACCACCACTACTCCAGCGCACAACCGCGCACCTCCACTGGGCCCCCTGGACTGATTACCTATCCAAGCATTCCCCCAACACTGCAAGCTTTGGAACAGATACCAGGTTACCAATAAAGTTATGTATAGTGATGTTTGAAAAAGACCCGGACGGGATCGAAACGTCACACGCTACTTTTTTTGTCAATCACACAAAAAATAATTTTCTCTATTGTGGAGTAAAATTCACATGGATTAAATCATTCATCTTGACTATGACTGAGAGTGCGGCTGATTTATCTTCACTCCCCACACCGACACACCAATGTGAAGGCTTGCGTATTGCTGAGTAGAGGCATTGGATGGTAGAGTGTGACATATAGCTGTGGCTACACAGAAAATGGAAGAAACTTGAAAACCACGTGAGAACTAATTTTAAACTGCAAACTTTTCAACTTTTATTAAATTTTTTTAAAGAGAAACATGAAATCATTACTAAATATGTAGCATTTTTTAAACTAAACCACAGTTTACCTACAATACTACGATGCTGTAAAATATTTTGGAGCAGAAAATTGTATCTTTAACTGGATACCATCCATAGAAAGTATCACCTTATATGTGAAGGTTCTCTTTGTGGCTTAAGGACATTTTACTGCATCTTGGAATGTGTGTCAATTATATCTGCATCAAGGGGGAACTGCTCGACATTTTTTTTGCTTACTTTTTCATAATGATCAGTCCCTATTGTGAGACTGAGGAAGGCTGGCAGCTGGGAAACTGGAGAGCAGGGTGTTCTTGCAGGTGTTTCACTTTTGGCACTATTCTAGGTTTTGTAATTAGAAATACAAGTATCAGTAGCCTAAAATACATGTCCACTAACTTGGGTGGATTGTATCATCACTTGCATTATACACATCCTATATTGTGCATATTTACATCTGTGTTTCCCATCCTTCTCTTTATACACATACACCATACAGAAGCTATTTTACACAGGTAATTCCAAATGAACATTGATGTAACATGGATTAATTAATTATAACCCAACAATTAAAATCCTGCAGATGGGTTTATCATCTGTTATACAACTAATTATATTTCACAATCCTTGGCAACAGTCGGTACAGTAATAGATTGTAGTCTGCAGGCTTAATAAAAAAAATATATACTGCTCTTGATGAGATTCATTGCAAGAAAAGCTAAACAGATGAAGTTTTATAATTGGTTTTGTTTGCTGCATTTTATATGCTGAAGCGTTATCATTTGTATGTTGTGTCATTTAGGAGATATATTTTCTTTTACTGTTAATAGATCTGTTATAAGATGGGAAAAAAATGATTCTGCAATAATTCAGATGACTTACTATAACAAATCTGTGATGATAGCATTCTGGATTGTATGTAGCTTAAAGTATTTTTTTTATGAAAAATGAAATATTTGTTCTCAGAATGAAAACTGAGAAAAAATGTGTGATGCCCTGTCTAATATGCAGATTAACGGTATATTATGCTATAAGTGCAGGTATTGATGCACCAACAGGATAACTACATAATATTTAACCCACCAAATGGTTCATCAGTGTTGTAATCAACTGTATATATAACCAAGTAAATGTAAAAATATGATTTTTGATCATATGTAGTGATGAGCGAGCGTGCTCATTACTCGAGTTTGCTCGGGTGTTCTCCGAGTATTTTGGGTGTGCTCGTAGATTATGTTTGTGTCCCAGCAGCTGCATGATTATTGGCTGCTAGACAGCCTGAATACATGTGGGGATTCCCTAACAAACAGACAATCCCTGCATGTATTCAGGCTGTCTAACAGCAGCAAATCATGCAGCTGCGTGGACTCAAACATAATCTACGAGCATGCCCAAGATACTCGGAGACCACCAGAGCAAGCTCAGAAAACTCTTCATATCGTCTACTCCCTCTCCTTTTGGCCGAATTCACATGTATATGTGTTTCATACTTATTATTTCAGTGTTTTTCATGGATAGAGACCCCTTGCTATGTAACAAATGCTCCCTCGCCATCACAGAAGCAATGGGCCAGATTCATCAAAGCATTTATACCAGTATTTTGGAGTAATAAGCTTTGAAATGTGTCAGAATTTGGGTGCAACTCTAGGCTGCACTGAAATTTTGTGAGTTTTGTTGTTCCCATAAAGTGTCACCCAACTTTGGATATAGTAGATATAGCTGGGGTGGTGCAACTGCTGCTCGTCACAAATTTTACTCCAGCATGGCCTGGAATAGGATTTTTGGTGAGGTAAACACAAAGGTGTTTGCCTCTCGTTTGGCGCTCCTGATTCATTAATGAGGCTAGGTTCACATTGCGTTATTGGGTGATCGCTAACGGACAGCGTTGCACAGCGAAAATGTCGCAATTAACGCCGTGCAATGGGTCCGTTAGCGCACCCATTGACAGCAATGTAAATTTCACCTGCAGCGCATCGCTAGCGCGTGCCAGTTTCGGCACACGCTAGCGATGTGCCGTTCTTTTGTGATGCGCCTCGCACGCTGCTTGCAGCGTCCGCGGCATGCCTGAGGTCCGTTCCCCACTGTGGCAGATCGTGGATCTGCACTAGCGGGGATGTTAACGCGACCCCTTGACACGGCCCCGAAAAAGACATTGCGTTAGCGCAATCCGCTAGCGCTAAACGGATTGCCCTAATGCAATGTGAACCTAGCCTAAGTGTATGCCTCTTCATGAATGAGAAGCGCCTGATCCATTACACCTCCTCAACAAGACCTGCATGAACAACACCTGTTAGTATGAATCAGGCACAATAATTTTATAGATACACTAATGGGACTTCAACAGAGAGTGGCATATACGATTTTACATCATTCTTTGGTAAACAGCAACATTTCCTTATTCAGTATCTGATAAACCATATATATGATAACCAATCATGAGACCTAACTAACCATTAAACAAACTAAATAAATAAAATAAATAAATACATACATACATACATACATAATTAATTTTGTGTTTGGCCTTTTTCTGAAACCTGAAGTCTGAACCATTTTATAGTCCAAGTAGAGAGCGTTAGTACCGAAATTATAACCAAAAAACATTCATCCCCACACACTAAGGTGGTGCTCAGCAAAGTGCATAAAGCAGTCAACAGTTCAGTTTAAAAGAGAAAGTGGAAAAAACTTCAACAGACTTTATTCCAAGCAAGTGACAGCATGGTAGCATGTGAAACTGCAGGGCACAGACAACAGCCGTTTCGCACAAAGCAATCATAATAATCTTTATTTTTATATAGCGCTAACATATTATGCAGCGCTTTACAGATTTGCACACATTATCATCACTGTCCCCGATGGGGCTCACAATCTAGAATCCCTATCAGTATGTCTTTGGAATGTGGGAGGAAACCGGAGAACTGGCGGAAACTCATGCAAACACGGGGCAACATACAAACTCCTTGCAGATGTTGTCCTTGGTGGGGTTTGAACCCAGGACTCTAGCGCTGCAAGGCTACAGTGCTAACCACTGAGCCACTGTGCTGCCCATAGCAAAGCAAGCGCTTCTTCCTGGTCCCATAGTCTCTCTTTTATATTGAACCATTTTATATTGCATTATTTCTGAAGTCTTTCTACTATGCATTGAAAGGGATCATTCAGTGACAATAATGTCATGATTCTCAATGGCGAGAGAACATAGCCCAGCATATATAAGAACTAGCTCTTGGAAGATGGAATCTAAACTGACCATGAACTAAACCTGCCGCACAATTAACAGTGGCCGGGTAGCGTGCCTACGTTTTATCCCTAGACGCCCAGCGCCAGCCGGAGGACTAACTAATCCTAGCAGAGGAAAATACAGTCCTGGCTCACCTCTAGAGAGATTTCCCCAAAAGGCAGACAGAGGCCCCCACATATATTGGCGGTGATTTTAGATGAAATGACAAACGTAGTATGAAAATAGGTTTAGCAAAATCGAGGTCCGCTTACTAGATAGCAGGAAGACAGAAAGGGCACTTTCATGGTCAGCTGAAAACCCTATCAAAACACCATCCAGAAATTACTTTAAGACTCTAGTATTAACTCATAACACCAGAGTGGCAATTTCAGATCACAAGAGCTTTCCAGACACAGTAACGAAACAGCAGCTGTGAACTGGAACAAAATGCAAAAACAAACAAGGACGAAAGTCCAACTTAGCTGGGAGTTGTCTAGTAGCAGGAACATGCAAAGAAAGGCTTCTGATTACATTGTTGACCGGCATGAAACTGACAGAGGAGCAAGGTTATATAGAGACTCCCACATCCTGATGGGAACAGGTGAACAGAGAGGATAATGCACACAAGTTCAATTCCACCAGTGGCCACCGGGGGAGCCCAGAATCCAATTTCACAACACAATAAGTTATCATATAACCAATGGATGAGTGATATTAGCTGGGGTCCGACTTCTGGGATCAACTCTGATTGGCAGAACAGGGCACTTTTGTCCCATTGAGATAGGTAGGCACAGCACATGCCCTACAGCCCCTCCATTAAGAACTACAAGGAAAGAAACAAGAACATCACTTGACAATCCTATAGAGAATTAGTGGAGCAATGGTCAGACATGTACACTGCCGTTTCATTCTGAGGGGCATAAAAGTGTCTCATTCTGCCTATCGGTGGTCATCTCAGCTATCGGACCATCTAATATAAAACTTCTCTCATATCACATGGAAAGGTAAGAAGTTCTTTTCACAGGAGAACCCCTTTTATGCTACATAGAGTACACTAAACTAGAGTAAAACTTAGCAGTAAGGAAAGCCTATTGATTGAAGCAGTTTAACTGTAGTAACAATTTAGGGCTATGTACATGGTAGGAGTGATGTAAATAGCAACACGATTTTACGATGCTGTGTGTAATTGGTTGTTGCCATGATTGTAAGCATTGATGCCGTTCATTAGCATTTGACCACCTGTAGGATAGAACTAAAGAACGTCTGACAATGTCATTTGGATTGCAGCAGTGCACAGTCATGCTGGATACAAGGCTATGAAAACATAAATAATTATTTATGAGGCTTACATTAATTTCTTGCTGTGAACAATTGTTCCCAGTGAGAGATTAATGTAGGTCTCATAAACTCTGCCCACTTTGGTTCTGGTATGAAATAAATGACAGAATATTACAGGAGATTTCACAAAAACCCTGGTTTACCACCCACTGTTAATGGGGATAGGGGTCTAAACCTACACAGTGAATTTGCCGTCATTTGCCATTAGTATGAAGAGACAAACATGCTCATTTCTAATGAAAACGAGTTCTAAAAGAAGCATCTTATATAGATTTTGCCTAAGGCTCTTTCTAATATATATTCCTGGCGGTGAAGATATGCTTAAAATATTCCGCTATTTACGGCCATATACAAGTTTTCAACAGACTTACTTTCTTTGACATGTCATATAACTATACATTTGTTTTTCATTGTGGCGTTTTTTGTATGGCTACAAGTTGCACAAATATTTTATGACATTTGCATCAGATTCATGCTATTTTCTGGCCAAAACTGTTTGATGAATCGGGTCATATACTTTTTGAGCAAGTATAATTTTGTGCTAACAATTTGGTTTAAGTTATTTTACATTTATTGGCCTGTAGGAACCCTTTCCTCTCACTAAAGCACACCCATTTTTCAAAAGTGGCAATAAACAGGAAAAGTTTGAAATTCTAGGGCAATTATGGCATGCCCAATCAATTAACCCCTTTGTGACCTATGATGTATAAGTACATCAAAGGTCACCTTCCCCTCTTTGATGCAGGCCCGGCGTTGAACCCGCATCTTTTCAGGGACATGTCAGCTTATTTGAGCAGCTGCCATGTGCCCCCAACAGCCGCGAGTGAAATCATGATCCACCCGCAACTGTTAACATGTGAAATGCTGCTGTCAATCTCTAACAGCGGCATTTAACATGCGCGTGCTGGAAACGTATCACTAACCCTGCCCATTGCTGCCCCTGTCACATGATTGCAGGGCACCAATGGGTTACCATGACAAATGGGGGTCTATTGGAGACCCCCATGCTTCTCATTGGTAATCTGCTATGAGCGCCTCCCCGTGGCTGACATCCATAGCAGATGATCATTTCTGATACACATAGCAGGGCTGCAGTACAATATTTTATGGTAAAAGCAATGGTGTTGTTCAAAAGTACAACTCATCTTGCAAAAGACAAGCCCTCACATTGCTATATCAATGGAAAAATAAAAATCATGGCACTGGGAAGAAGGGGAGCAAAAAATGAAACTGTAAAAGCAGAAAATCCCATGGTGGTGAAGGGGTTAAAATTGGCACACGCGGTCTAAAAATATTCCTCTATGTTTTTTTTGTTCTATCCATGTATCTGAATATCATGCCAAGCAAGAGTGGATAATTATCATCCTGACTGAGCCCCAGAAACTATGCCCAGGTTCACATTGCTTTTGGTCCTCGCATCAGTGGCTCTGTTGAGGCTTGCGTCTGATGTCCTGGGTTTCAGATGTTTGTGATGAGGAGTCCATTCACTGTAATTATGCAGATGGAGTCACTATATGCTCTGTCGGACATAATTGTTGTGTGTTTCTGCCTATTTGAGTGATGCCTGAAGACATGGTCAACTGCATTTTGGAACTGCTGGTTTGAGCTGCAAATGATGCCCTATAGCGCAGATAGGGCATCTGTCTGTATCATTACCATCAATGGCCCCAATAGCATAGGCATCAGATGTAAGCCCCTGCAAAACCCTTGATGTGAGAGTAAAATGCAATTTGAACAAAGCCTTAGGCACAAAACTAAGGGCTCATTCAGACATCTGGTTTTCCTCATATGAGAAACATGGCCCAATTATTCTGATCAGACTCTGATCAGAGTTTGATCAAAGTTTGATCAGAGTGTGATGCGATCTGATTTTCGTGTACGTCGGTAAATTAAAAAATAGAAATTCTCCACCTTCTCCATTCTAACAGTTCCTGAAAATCAAACTGCATTTCTATGTCATCCAAGTGCGGTCCAATTTTTCCATGGACCTATTGACTTGCATTGCCAATTTTGATCCGGCAGTCAGATCAAAATCTGACATGTCTCCGCGATTTTCCGTGAAACTCTCGGTTCAAGGAAAAAATTGGACATGTGAATGACCCCATAAACTAACCCAGGTATAAGTGCTATCCATGAAAATCACGGATGACACTCGTATGCAAAAATTGGTGGTCTAAACGAGGCCTAGAACTGAGGAATACTGATAAAGTTAGAGAACACAATTAATATAAGTTGTCAAACTAAATGACTATTGGTGCAACCTACCCTTCCAAAGCAGGTGGAATTGTGCTTTATAATAAGCTATTTTACTGCAGAGGATCCATATACTGCTCTGGCAAAATGAAGAGACCACTGCAAAATGTTCAGTTTGTCTAATTTTTCTCTTTATAGGTATATTTTTTAGTAAAATGAAAATTGTTCTTTTATTCTATAAACTACTGACAACATGCCTCCGAATTTCCAACCAATACATTTTGTATTTTTTTTTGTGACAAAGAAAAATGGTCAAAAGAAAAAAAAACCCAGTGCTTTCAGACCTCAAATAATGCAAAGAAAAAAAATCATAATCATTTAGAAACAACAATACTAATGTTTTAACTCAGAATGATTTCAAAAATCAATAGTTTGTGGAATAACCATGATTTTTAATCACAGCTTTCATGCGTCTTGGCATGCTTTCCACCTGTTTTCACACTGCTTCTGGCGCAAAAATGTAAGCAGTTCTTCTTTGTTTGATGGCTTGTGATTGTTCATCATCCACTTGATTACATTCCAGAGGTTTCCAATGGGGTTCAGGTCTGGAGATTGGGCTGCCCATGACAGGGTTTTGTTGTGGTGGTCTCTTAATTTTTGACAGAGCTGTATTGTTTTGTCTGTGGCACTTCCTGGGTCAAATTGTTTCTTACATAAGTACTAGGAGTCATAAACACAATTCACACTGTTAATTAGTCCAAAAGTTAATTTCCAGTGTACGTAACAAAGCTTTAACCATGGTCGAAAAATAAAATGGTAAAGTGCTTTCAGATGTAATGTGAAACCACAGTTACATTAACAACACTGATGACAGTTAATGCATTTCTGAAACTTCCACACAGCTCTTACAAACCATTACGGCAGAAATATCGGTTTATGAAAAATTAATAAAGTCAGTAGAAAATGGAACTTAGCATCTGCACAAGCTATTTACTCAGAATCACCCAGAATTAATTATTCCTTCTGCTTGGTAGTAATGAGTTTTACATTAAAATGTATATACTATTATAATAACTGTGCAAAATACCCAAGGAATGACGCTAAAGGCTGTGTTCTTAGAGAATATATTAGTTAATGTGTTATATATTTAAATTGGCTCTAAGGTTAATGGTGACATTTGTCATAGTATAGAACGATGTTGATTCTTACGTTAAACGTATGGGATGTAGAGTATTTAGCGGAAAAAAGAAGTCGTTCTATATTCATAGTTTCTTAAGTTGATAAAAGACGCTTGTCCATCAAGCTCAACCTTTCTCGGACCTAGATGTATGATTTAGAGGAAAGCAGTGCATTGAAAGTATAATGGATGACATGTCATTGTGGTGTCCTCATGATAAAGGTCATATAACTGCCGTCAGCAATTTTTGAACAAAATAGTCTGAATCTTGATGACAATGCATGTCCATAGGAAATGAAGACAAAAAAACCTCAAATTGTCTGTTATTGGTCCATTGGTTCAAAAGCGTGTTAAAAAAAATTGTAGAAATTTAGAAAAATAATGTCCTACACTATCTAGTATTACAGCTTATCAAATGGGGCTGAGCTGCAACTCCAAACGTAGCCTACAGGCAACAGTGGCACTGTATCTGGTAGTAAACTCGATTTTCTTATATTTTTCAAATCTCATAAAACCCTTTTGAAAATTACTTAAAGGGAATGTATCTTTTTTTTTTATTAATAAGTATTTGTGATGAAATGTATGTCTATAAATTCATTAAAAAAAATTAAATTTTGATTAACATTTAATTCTTCCACTAATGACTGCCCCTTGTTTTTGCATCTTTGAAATCAGTGGACATCGCTTAAACAAAGGGCACAGTAGAGTAGGGACGATCTCTGACCCTATCTTTTAGGCCACGTTCACATATTCAGTATTTGGTCAGTATTTTACATCAGTATTTGTAACCGGTTGAAAAATCCAGAAGTGGTGACGTGTTTCTATTATACTTTTGCTCTGATTGATCCACTCCTGATGTAAAATACTGACCATATACTGTTAGTGTGAACGTGGCTTACATTGTGACTGTATCACCTTTGAACTGTGCTTTCATCTTGGCATGCGTAGCTCAGTCTGTAGTTTGCTATTGGTAGAGCTTGGCGTCATGTTTGAGTCGCCCATCATGATGCGCCAGGCTCCACTGCTTGCTCGGCCTGGACTTACAACCAAAGTAATTTTGACAGTGTCGGCAACTTTGGCCTTGGGCAATGCAGGCTTACGTCTAATAGAAGGGCTGTGCCGGTGGATAGTGGAGCAGCTCAGCACAGCTTGTGCTCAAGAACGAGTGGCTGGTATTGGATCTAAAAGGGCCACAGCAGGGTAGAAATACTGTGTTGATCTCAGTAATTATACTCTTCTATCATGGACACACTTGTGTATAAGGCTATGTGCCCACGTTCAGGATTGTTAGCAGAATTTTCTGATCAAAACAGGACTCCTTTCAAAGGAAATCTGCTTGCGTTTTTCTTGTGTTTTTTTCCAGAGTGTCCCAATACAATAATATAGCTGCAAATTCACAGATTTTCCGCAAAATTAATGAACATGCTGCGTTTTTTTCCAACAATGCGTTTTTTTTTGTGGGAAAAAACGCAGCATGGGCACAAAAATTGCGGAATGCATTAAAATAATGGGATGCTTAATGTAAGCATTTTTGCAGTGGAAAACCGCTGCAAAATGCTAAAAAAAAGCTAACAATCCTGAACTTGGGCACAAAGCCTTACAGTGTAGTCACCAACAAAATGGCACTGCAGTGTCATTCCAAATGAAATTCTCCTTTCTCATTTTCTGTACAGCCAGACAGAGAGGGGGGTGCTGCCCACTTCTGCTGCAATTGAAATGCAACTTTACCTCACTATTGCTTTTCTATACAAATGTGAGCAATTGCTCCCTCTAGTGTAAAACAATGGAAAATATTAAATATTATTTTTTATATATATTCAAAAATGTGAAAAATTTAGCAAATAGAAAGAATTATGAGAAAATCATATTTAAAGCATTTCATTATATATATATATATATATATATATATATATACACAAATATATATATATATATATATATATATATATATATATATATATATATATATAATTAATATGTATATTAATACTCAGTATATATATATATATATATATATATATATATATATATATATATATATATATGTATGTATATATAATTATTCTTTAAGACTTTCTTTGAGTCATTTTTCTTATCTAAAGACAAATTAAATTAACAATGCAACTGTATTATATAAGTAATAATAATAGTATGTTGTTAAAAGTGTAGATTATCTGTTTGTGGCTGGTGCCTGCATTGTGTAAATAATATCCAATATACAGTAAATGGCCTTCATACCATACTCTGGGACCTCTATGTACGTGTATAAAGTAATTGTATTGTGGGAATATGAAAACCTATTTCTTGGTCAAGAAACATGACATGGCCATAATGAAAAATCTGGACTCACAAGCAAGGGTGAAAAGTTATTTGCTTTAAAGGGACTCTGTAACCCCCTCCAGCCGTTATAAACTAAAAGAGCCACCTTGTGCAGCAGTAATGCTGCATTCTAACAAGGTGGCTCTTTTAGTTTGTGGTGCAGTTATAGCCAAAATAAAGCGTTTTATAATTTCACCAAAATACCTCTCTTTAGCCCTGGAGGCAGGTCTTAACCCCTCTGCTGCAACCGCCACACTTCAGTCACTCAAATCTTCTTCGGCGCCGGGCGCCGCCCCCTCCGTCCTATTTTCCACTCAAATCCGGTGCCTGCACTGTTTAGTACTGGCTGGGGCAGGCGCAGTAAGCATCTGGCCGTCTGACCTCACATGCAGTCTTGCAGACTGCGCCTGTGCGGCCAGTGCGGCTACCCAGCTTGTGAATCCCAGCCCCGCACTGTGCATAATGCATAACACACTGAGGAGATTGGGATTCACAAGCTGGGTGGCCGCACTGGCCGCACAGGTGCAGTCTGCAAGACTGCCTGTGAGGTCAGATGGCCAGAGCTCACTGCGCCTGCCCCAGCCAGTACTAAACAGCACAGGCACCGGATTTGAGTGGAAAACAGTGCGGAGGGGGTGGCGCCCGGCGCAGAAGAAGATTTGAGTGACTGAAGTGTGGCGGTTGCAGCAGAGGGGTTAAGACCTGCCTCCAGGGCTAAAGAGAGGTATTTTGGCGAAATTATAAAACGCTTTATTTTGGCTATAACTGCACCACAAACTAAAAGAGCCACCTTGTTAGAATGCAGCATTACTGCTGCACAAGGTGGCTCTTTTAGTTTATAACGGCTGGAGGGGGTGGCAGAGTCCCTTTAACTAGAAGTCCAAGTCCATGTGTTCATACATGTATATTGGAAGATTCAGATTCTGCACCACATTAACTATTTTCTATGCCATATCTAATTATGATAGATAGATAGATAGATAGATAGATAGATAGATAGATAGATAGATAGATAGATAGATAGATAGATCTGCATCAATGCAATCTGAGGTTGATCACTCTGTATGGCAGAATAGATAATAGGGTAGGTTGCACAACCTTAATGGGCGGTATGAATTTGTGTATGGTGCTTATTCCTCTGGAGCCAACCACAGAGCTCCTGCAAATCTGTAGTACCATATTTTGCCCTTAATAAGACACACTGGATTATAAGACGCACCTCAAATTTTGAAGAAAAAATAGGAAAAAAACTTGCTTTAATAAAATGGTGGTGCTTCTTACAATACATGCATCCTATTGCTTACCGAGGCTGGTGGCTACAGTAAAGTGAGGTCCCAGGGTCGCTGCTGGCAGAGTCAGGAGTGGGGAGATGCTGCAGACTCCATATTGGGAGAAAGGGGTGTTCAGATGTGCAACACTGTGGGTGTTCTGTGGTGCGGGGGCTCCGCCGACATTTTGTGATAGCCCAGAGCTAACGTACTTCAATGGTTTACATTGTGGTGGACTCTGGGAAAATGGCTACTGGGGGTGGCACATGAGCAGATGGAGATCTTGGTGTTAGGGTTAGCGGAACGCGCCAAGTAATAGAGAGATTAATATGAGGTGCGTTCGCAGCCCGAGGTCCATCGTGCAGAGATACCTGCTGCAAAGTAATGGCGGATGGACACTGAGCTCACACGTTGGTTAAACTTCACCCCGTGTGAAATGTAAGTGACCTCTGTTGCTTCACAGAGTCGCGCTGTACACAGAAAACTATTACCCTACCTAGGGTTGTGCTTGCTCTGGAACTCTTCTGTGCTAACCGCACACATGAAGGAACAAGATGCTAAGCCAAGGCTAATTGCCCCCACAGACGCTAGCTGCCTGCCTGAGTGTACATTCCCAAATCTAAACAGACTCACACCACTTATATACAGTGTGGTAGAGTATCCACTGGCAACTTCCAAGCACAAATAATAATAGCGCATGGCCGTGCAGCCATGCAAACCTTTTATAGTTGTAGCTCTTCCTAGTGGACCAATAGCAGCGGCTACAGGACCTGAACGTGTGACCCCCGACCTCCAATGAGAGGTCTTCCCTTGGGCATGCTCAGAAGGAGAAAAGTAGAAAAGCAGGACTTAGTCACAGGAGCGCCTGCTCACCTCCGAACAGTACTGGTTACAATGGCTGAACCTGGAAGGGCAGCAGTAACCAAATGTGCAGCATCTGTCCGAGCCAGGCGCTGGGACTGACATCTCTGCTGAGCAGGCTCCACTGCGGCTGGAGAAGAATGGGAAACCGCAGCGGACATGGTTCGAGATTCCCCCTGTGCAGCGGCAGGAACTCGACACCTAACACTTGGTGCTGAGATCTCATCTCCTGAGATCTTGGTGCTGAGATCTCCATCTGTGCATGTGCTGCCCTCGGCAGCCATTTTCATAGAGTCCACCACAATGTAAACAATGAAAGTGTGGGGGCTCTGGGCTTTCACAAAATGCTGGCAGAGCCCCTGCACCAGCGAGCACCAGCAGTGCCGCACCTACAAATATCCCCTCATCTGAGCCTGCGGCCTGCAGCAACACACCACTCTTGCCTCCTGCAGCAGCGACCCTGGGACCCTGCTCCACCGAGGCCGGTAAGGTATTTTCGAATTATAAGACGCACTCCCATTTTCCCCCCAAATTTGGTGGAAAAAGTACCTCTTATAATCCCAAAAAATAAGGTAAATGAAAGTATGGAATGGCTCACATGGAGTTGTTTAATTTCCATTCAGAATATTTCATATCCATAGATTACCTAGCAGACAGTATGAAAAAATATAACATTTCGGATGACACGCTGCTTATGTTACACAACACTTGGTCCTGGATTGCCTTTTTGCTCTGGGACCTTTCTAAATTTGAGAGTATTTTCCACTATAGACACATCCGATGAGGGGCATTTACCAGAAGTCTAAAGTTTTTTCATACCGTCGTTGATATAATCTATGGATATGAGATATGCTGAATAAATCGTAATTAAGCATTTCAGCATGAATTGGAAGGTTATTCCCATCCCCAAGATCATATGCTAATATGTAGTAGGTGTAATATTAATAATATTAGCAAATATCTTCAATCAGAAGTATAGTATAGTTCTTGGATATGTTGCCTACCACATGTGCACGGTATTGCAATAGCTTATGTATCCATGGTTACGACCACTCATATAGTGACAGTTAGTAAGTTAGCTGCTAGTGGTCGTAACCATGGATGTTTAAGCTACTGCAATGCCCTGCACATTGGGTAAACGCCAAAGCAAATCAGTAGAACTAAACTACATTTCTAATTGGAGGTATTTACTAATTTTATTACATTATTACACCTACTACATATTGGGATAGGATCTTGGAAATGGGAATATCCACTTTAAGGTGTGCTGTTCCTTCTTTTAATTTACTCTGTATGAGAAAAGTCTTCTTCCATTTGTGTGAAAATTGGACACAGGTGTCAGGATTCATCAATGTATAATACAACCTGTGATTGGTGGGGTTTCAACCCTAGGAACTCCGCCAGCCAGCAGAAAGCATGGCCCAATTGAATATAGCTGGGATCTATTACCGGGACATGTGTATACATGGATGAGCCATTGTACTTGGAAAAAGGTATCTTAAAAAATGTCTGTTTATTTACATAAGCCATTTTTTCCCCCAAAATGTTTTTACAATTGTGGCATTGAGGTCTGAAATTTTGAGATAAAAAAGGCAAGCCCTTTTAAGTTCTAGAACAATGATGCAGCCACAACCTATGCATCTTCTAGCTACATCCGTGTGGTTATACCGTTTATAGATGGGTAGAAGTGCCTCTCTAAAGTAACTGCTGCAGTAAACGTTCTAATTATATATTTGTGAGAAATGTATAGAATGTTAATTACCTTAAATTTTCACACTCAATGTGTAGAAATCTATTAATATAAATCATGAGTTATATAGGGAAGGGTTCATTAATTTTTCCCTTGTATTTAGCAATTATGAAGTAAAAAAAGAAACCCTGACTTTTTATTATACTCAATTTGTTAGATTCCACTTGGGAATTTGCAAATTGCTTTCTGTACATTTATTATATCCCCTGAGGAATGTATTGAAAAATAATTAAATCTGCAGGATATAGTTTCTGCTGTTTGCATATTTTTAATTCCTGGATCTAGGCATCCCAGAAATTCCTGTTCTCATTAGTTCTAAACATTTTAAAAGAAAGAAAAAACACATACAGCAGCCTACATTGTAAAAAATGTGCAAATATGAATAATAACACAAAGCAAGTCTCAGTGTAAAGTCATTTTGGATTAAAATAAAGCTGTAAACAAAACTGACTTTACATCTGTTACTACAACAAAAATGTAATTGTTTCATCTATCTATCTATCTATTTATCAATCTATCTATCAAACTATCTATCAAACTATCTATTATCTATCAATCTGTCTATCAAACTATCTATCAATCTATCAAACTATCTATCTATCTATCTATCTATCTATCTATCTACCTATCAAACTATCTATCATATATCTATTATCTATCTATTAATCTATCTATATTTCTATCTATCAATTTATCTATCAATCTATCATCTATCTATCTTTC
Organism: Ranitomeya variabilis; assembly: GCF_051348905.1. Taxonomy (NCBI): domain Eukaryota; kingdom Metazoa; phylum Chordata; class Amphibia; order Anura; family Dendrobatidae; genus Ranitomeya; species Ranitomeya variabilis. Next base: position 71,152,098 of record NC_135238.1, on the reverse strand, counting down.
TATCTATCTATCAAGCTATCTATCTATCATCTATTATCTATCACCAGGTTTGTCCCATATGTGGTAACGCCAGTACATGTAAGCCCTGATATACAGCATTCTAAAATGCTGTATATATTCCCCCAATCCGGCCTGCAAGACAAGAAAAATACCTTTTTGTAAACCCACCTATGGGGCGGCGTGGTTTGATGGACATCGCTGGTCTTGATCCGGTGCCTCCTCCCTTCTTGCAATCACTGTCCTCCTTCCCTGTTTCATGTGAATGACGAGTCCTACGTCATCCACACAGTGTCCAGCAACACACTCCGGCGCTGGCACACTTCTCTCTGCCCTGTTGAGAGGAAAGTAAAGAGTAAAGTAGTAAATTACTGCAGTGCGCCGGTGCTCTTTGGCCTTTTCCTGCGCATGCGCACTGCAGTACTTTGCTCTGCCTTCGACAGGAGAAGGAGGCACCAGATCAAGACCAGAGAAGTCCATCAGACCAGACTGCTCTGGTAGAAAAGTATAATAGATATTTTTCTTTACTTGCAGGTCGTATTGGGGCATATAAAGGCAAACAGCATACTAAAATGCTGTATATAAGCGTTTACAGCTATTGTCCTTCACCGATTTTCTTGCTTCCTATTATGATGGAAGACTTCACGTGTCATATAGCGTCAAACAATAGACACTGATTAACTTCAGCTCTTGTGCAACCTCTGAACTGGAAGAGAGATAGAGGAGACTGTTTCTGGTTCAGACTAAAAGTGACTGCTGCAGTCAATCAGTGACCGCTGATTGTGTACAGCATTTGCTTGACATTCTGCAAGGAAATGTAAACAAGGGGACCGTTGAGAAACCACCATAATTCTATTCCACTTTTGGCACACTGATAGCATCCCCGCAGAAGAAATGCTAGCACAGACTTCCAGTATCCATTTTTTTCAGATGCTGCACATCTCATATCTTTACAGCATAGACAATTGCCTTCAGATGACCCCAAAGATAAAAGTCTAAGGGGGTCAGATCAGAGACCTTGGTGGCCATTCAACTGGCCCACAATGACCAATCCACTTTCCAGGAAACTGTTCATGTAGGAATGCTCAGACCTGACACCCATAATTGATGGTATGGTGTGGTATATGGGGTACAAAGATAGTGGGGCCATCCTTCATCAATGGAAACCTCAATGCCACTGGATATCTGAAATTGCTACATAATGATGTGTTGCCCTCTTTATGCACTGAAGATGGCACCACGTTCCCTGAATTTGACCTCCTTAGACTAGCATTTCCTCTGCGGTGTGGCTATCAGTGTGTCAAGAGTGGGAGAAGACGGTTGCATTGACAATCCAACACAATGGGCAGCACTTTGAAGACATTTTATGTGGTCATAAACATGTAAATAACTCATGAAATATTAAAGTTATGTTAAAACCAAGCACACCATTGTTTTTTTGTGAAATTCTCAATACGTTTGATGTGTCACATGACCCTCTTCCCATTGGAAAAAATAAAGTTGGATCCAAAATGGCTGACTTCAAAATGGCAGCCATGGTCACCACCCATCTTGAAAAGTTTTCTCCCTCCCACATACTAATATGCCACAAACAATAAGTTGATACCAACAACCATTCCCACTTTATTTAGGTGTATCCATATAAATGGCACACTGCAAAATGTTCAGTTTGTCTGATCTTTCTCTTTATAGGTATATTTTTGAAATGTAAATTGTTCTTTTATTCTATAAACTTTTGACAACATGTCTCTGAATTTCCAAGCAATAAATTTTGTTGTTTTTTTTTGAATAGGAGAAATGGTCAAAATAAAAAACAAAACAAAACAGTGCTTTCAGATTTCAAATAATGCAACGAAAACAAGTTCACAATAATTTAGAAACAACAATACTAAAGTTTTAACTCAAGAAGAGTTCAGAAATCAATTTTTTGTGGAATAACCATGATTTTTAATCACAGCTTTCATGTGTCTTGGCATGCTTTCCACCAGTCTTTCACACTGCTTCTGGTGCAAAAATTTAAGCAGTTCTTCTCTATTTGATGGCTTGTGATTATCCATCATCTTCTTGATTACATTCCAGAGGTTTTCAATGGGGTTCAGTTCTGGAGATGGGGCTGCCCACGATAGGGTTTTGATGTTATGGTCTCTTAATTTCTGCCAGAGCTGTATATATATATATATATATATATATATATATATATATATATATATATATATATATATATATACATTAGTCATAACTAAGGTTAACATAATGGTTAAAGTATCAATAAGAAATTAAAGTTTATTAACATGAGCAAGATCATTGTCAGGTGATTTCACCATAGATCAGCATGACATTTATATCCAGTATAATATACTCATTATCCTTCCATCTGTAATGTGGTAGTTTGATACTTCCATGCCTTTGCCTCCAGCTCATGTATTCTTACTCTGTAATTAATAGGCATTAATTCTTGCTCCTCTCCAAGGTCACCAGCTCATGCCCTCGCTCCCAGGTAAAGCGGCAGGGATTAGTCTGTCTGGTAGAGAAAGCGGCCGTTGAAAATGGCATTCCGTAAGGTGAAGAAGAGTCTGATATATTTCCTCAAAGATGTTCTCATGATAAATAACAAGGGAAAATTCCTCAGCAGCTTGAATTCTTCTTTTGATAATTGTTGAGCTACAGTGAACATTGCTCTCGGTGACACAGAACGCTGGCAGCAGATTTCAGAACAGATGTATTGATTGTAGATTGTAATCAGTTCCATTGTCGACTGTAGAAATATGATTTAGGAAGCACAACAGTGTATAAATCAGTCCGTGTTTTTGCTCTTCATGTAATTGTCTGATAAAACTTCAATCAGTTTCTGTAATTAAACTAATGGTCTAAATTAATTTCCAGATCACTAGTTATTCACTCCAATTTAGAAAACGACATTACATTAAGTCCAATTAATAGGAAGCAAGTTAACGGTTGAATAGAAAAAAATGGACTATAATGGGCTTTTTTTCTCCTGTCTTAAACACCTGTCACATCGAAATAATTTTGCAGGAGTTCATTAGATATATGAATGTGTTGCAGAAACAGTAATGCCTGCATGCGTAGACAGATGGAGGATGGTTCCTGATAGTGAATGGTGCATTATTACTGCAGAATTTCCTATTAGCTTGTATTCCCGGACATGACACTGCGGCTTTTGCACCTTGACAATGATAACTGCAGACTGTCCCCTACAACATACTTCATCTGTAGAATTTTTGGATACCCAAAATGTAGCCAAGCTGACTTTGGAATTTGGCACACCTTAGTAAGATATCACAATTTTGCACGCACTGCACTAACTGTATTTATCTGAAACGTAGCGACTTTCATTGTATAGGTTAAAGCAAACCTGTCACAAGGTTTGACTGATATGAGATGCGGCCACCACCTTTCAGGCCTGATATACAGAATTCTATAATGCTCTTTATTTGCCCTCGGCCTGACCTGAAAGATAAGAAAAAGAGCTTTTATTATACTCACCTGCGGGGTGGTCCTGTCTGACGGGTGTAGCTCTTCTTGGTCCGGTGCCTCTTTTCTTACAATCGCCATTCTCCTTCTTGCTTCATGTGGATGACACATCCTTACATCATCTACACAGTCTTCCCGGCATCGTGCTCATGCTCAGGTGTATTTCTCTGCCCTCTGAGGGCAGAGCAATGTAATGCAGTGCGCAGGCACTGGGAAAGGTCAAAGAGCCCTGGCGCATGCGCACTGCAGTACTTTACACTGTTGTTGTCACAGAAGCGAAGTACATCTGTGCAGAAGGGCAGTGCTGAGGAGATTGTGGATGAAGTATGGAGGCATCATCCAAATGAAGCAAGAAGGACGGCATCACAAAAAGAAGGGAGGCGCTGGACCAAGACGAGCGACACCCCTTAGACTGGACCGCCCCTCAGGTGAGTATAATAAAAGCTCTTTTTGTTATATTTCAAGTCAAATTGGAGGCAGATATGCTGCAATACAGAATGCTGTATATCCAGCCTGAAAGGTGGTGGCCATATCTAATATAAGACAAACCTGGTGACAGGTTTAAATAATTGTGTATTCTGATAGCTAAGATCATATGGAGACAGTGATACATAGTTTTTTTATTACTTAATTTTTAAACTAAGAAATGAGGGTGGTACAATTTGTTTTTATATATGTATTTCTAAAAACATTTATATTTTTAATTTTCACTTTATTTTGGTTACCCTAAGGAAATTAGTGGGCAATCTATAATATATAAATGTGCCAGGCCCTCCGGAGAGACAGCCACTCTTTGCAGTAGCTATCACTTGGGTGAATAAAGTTGGTCCTAAGCAGGTGTCACCCTGACTATCATTCATATGCATATATATATGGTAATAGAAATTGACTAAAGCAGACAAACCCTTATAATGAGTCCATTATCACTGGTCAGTAATGAAGGCAAACAAAAGGAGCTACAAACGATCAAATTTAGCTTTACTATTCTTAAGGTACCGTCACACTAAGCGACTTTGCAGCGAGAATGACGACGATCCATGACGTTGCAGCGTCCTGGTTAGCGATCTCATTGTGTTTGACACGCAGCAGCGATATGGATCCCGCTGTGATATCACTGGTCGGAGCTAGAAGTCCAGAACTTTATTTCGTCGCTGATCACCCGCTGTCATCGCTGGATCGGTGTGTGTGACACCGATCCAGCGATGTGTTCACTTGTAACCAGGGTAAATATCGGGTTACTAAGCGCAGGGCCACGCTTAGTAACCCGATATTTACCCTGGTTACCATTGTAAAAGTAAAAAAAACCTACATACTCACCTTCTGATGTCTGTCACGTCCCCCGCCGGTGGCTTCCCTGCACTGAATGTGTCAGCGCCGGCCGTAAAGCAGAGCACAGCGGTGACGTCACCACTGCTGCCAGTGCTGACACATTCAGTCAGTGCAGGAAGCTCTCGGCAGCAGCGCTTAACCCTGTGGACGCTGGGGGACGTGACAGACATCAGAAGGTGAGTATGTAGTGTTTTTTTTCTACTTTTACAATGGTAACCAGGGTAAATATTGGGTTACTAAGCGCGGCCCTGCACTTAGTAACCCAATGTTTACCCTGGTTACCCGGGTGCTGCAGGGGGACTTCGGCATCGTTGAAGACAGTTTCAACGATGCTGAAGTCGTTCCCCTGATCGTTGGTCGCTGGAGAGAGCTGTCTGTGTGACAGCTCCCCAGCGACCACACAACAACTTACCAACGATCGCATCGCTGGTCGTGATCGTTGGTAAGTCGTTTAGTGTAAAGGTACCCTAAGGGTATGTACACACAGAGTTTATTGAGGAGTTCAAAAACCATGAGGTTTTTTTTTAAGCAGAAAGCTTTTCAGGAAATTCTTCTAGTTTGGATATTTTTTGGCAAGTTTTTCTTTTGCTGCATCATTTCCTCAAAGCAGTTTTGAAGAGTTATGGAAAAGTATTTTTCCTGAAATGCTTTTTGCAGCCTTTTGATTGGATAAGGTTAGTTTGAAAATCCACTTCAAAGTAGTGACATGCACTTTTTTCTTTCCACCAGATGTTTTTCAAAACCTTCACAAAGTGGATTTTCCATAAATATGAATTGGAATCCTGTTCCAAGTATTTTTTAAGCAGTTATTAAGGATGATCTTGGAGAAAATCTGTTCAAAACAACTAATCAAAAAACGCAATATTTTTGATTTATTTATTTTACTCACTTGTATAGCACCATTAATTCCACAGCGCTTACATTATTGGCACTGTCCCCATTGGGTCTCACAATCCAGATTCCCTATCAGTATGTCTTTGAAATGTGGGAGGAAACTGAAGAACCAGGGGGAAACCCATGTAACCACGGTGAGAACATACAAACTCCTTACCGATGTTGTTCTTGGTGGGATTTAAACTCAGGACCCCAGCGCTGCAAAGCAATAGTGCTAACCACTGAGCCTCCGTGCTGCCCTTTAAACATGATCTTAAAATATTCAAATTAATTTACATTTAAGAAACGCTTGTACCAAATAATATTATATTTGATTGAATAAATATTGACTTACAGTGTTTTTTCTGAAAAAGATGTTTTACCCCAAATTAATTAGAGTCTGTCTACAGTTATAGATTCTCTAAAAAAATAATTTGGAAATGCATAAATAGCAATTTAATAATATGTTATTAAAAGGGGACTAGGTCCAGGAAAATGGGGAAGGGCAGAATGGAGAGCTTCGAATTCCCCACTGTTGCTCTGAGTTTCCCTCGGCTTTATGTGAGCTGCATTTTGAAAATATGTAATTCCTATGAAATGAGTAGCTATCTCTATCATATGTGACAGAGACAGGGGAGACACTTTATTTTGTCACATAGATATAATAGATAACCCCTGTTATCCTGGGAGGCTGTTAAGAACAACCCAGCAGAGGCTGATGAGGCATTTGTACATGTCAGTCCTCTAGACACAATTGAATCTCTATAGTATCTGCAAGATACATTTTAATAGACAACATTTCACTCGGTGCTCATATTTTCATATTATTTGGCTGATATTTGATTTCTGTTATATATATTTCTTAACAATCCATTTCTTCGTCTTGCTTCTTCAGTTCTCAGCTTTCTAATAAGATTTTCTCAGTGTGCAGCCAGCCTGCCTTGGAGGTAATTTCAGCATTACAAATACAAATAATAGAGGAAGGTTACATAAGGTCTGCAGTCAAGAGACTGGAAAGACACTCCCCTCAATGAGAGAACATATTCTCTATTCAGACAAAGGTGAATCGAAATTCTCCATGCAGCAATCTGAAAAAAGTTTAACACCTTCCTTACAATAAACCTCAGATTTTTTTTTATATATTTTGATATTTTAAAATAATAAATCATACAATCCAAAAAATAAAATCAGCATAAGGAATAAAAATATAACAGAAATAGTACTCTGAAGCCGTTAAATAGTTATATATTAAAAACAAACTAATAACACTTTTTTTAAAAAAAAAACTTACTTTTCAGCATTTGTTCACCTGTATATAACTTCTGCACATACAGTACAGACTAAAAGTTTGGACACACTTTCTCATTTAAAGATTTTTCTGTATTTTCATTACTATGAAAATTGTACATTCACACTGAAGGCGTCAAAACTATGAATTAACACATGTGGAATCATATACTTAACAAGTATGCCTTCACTTTTTAATAAATCCCCAACAGTGTTACCAGCAAAGCACCCCCACACCATCACACCTCCTCCTCCATGCTTCACGGTGGGAACCAGGCATGTAGAGTTCATCCGTCCACCTTTTCTGCGTCGCACAAAGACACGGTGGTTGGAAACAAAGATCTCAAATTTGGACTCATCAGACCAAAGCACAGATTTCCACTGGTCTAATGTCCATTCCTTGTGTTCTTTAGCCCAAATAAGTCTCTTCTGCTTGTTGCCTGTCTTTAGCAGTGGTTTCCTAGCAGCAATTTTACCACGAAGGACTCCTGTTAACAGTTGTTGTAGAGATGTGTCTGCTTTTAGAACTCTTTGTGGCATTGACCTGGTCTCTAATCTGAGCTGCTGTTAACCTGCGATTTCTGTGGCTGGTGACTCGGATAAATTTATCCTCAGAAGCAGAGGTGACTCTTGGTCTTCCTTTCCTGGAGCGGCCCTCATGTGGGCCAGTTTCTTTGTAGCACTTGATGGTTTTTGCCACTGCACTTGGGGACACTTTCTAAGTTTTCCCATTTTTTCGAACTGACTGACCTTCATTTCTTAAAGTAATAATGGCCACTCATTTTTCTTTACTTAGCTGCTTTTTTCTTGTCATAATGCAAATTCTATCAGTCTATTCGGTAGGACTATCAGCTGTGTATCCACCAGACTTCTGCACAACACATCTGATGGTCCCAACCCCATTTATAAGGCAAGAAATCCCACTTATTAAATTTGACAGGGCACACCTGTGAAGTGAAAACCATTCCCGGTAACTTCCTCTTGAAGCTCAACAAGAGAATGCCAAGAGTGTGCAAAGCAGTCATCAAAGCAAAAGGTGGCTACTTTGAAGAATCTAGAATATAAGACATAATTTCAGTTGTTTCACACTTTTTTTGTTAAGTTTATAATTCCATATGTGTTAATTCATAGTTTTGATGCCTTCAGTGTGAATGTACAATTTTCATAGTCATGAAAATACAGAAAAATCTTTAAATGAGAAGGTGTGTCCAAACTTTTGGTCTGTACTGTATATTAGTGTGCAAAAGTTTTAGGCAGGTGTGGAAAAAATGCTGAAAAGTAAGAATGATGTAAAAAAAAATACAACTTTTATAGTATATTTTCTATGAATTAATACAATTTAAAGTGAATGGACTGCACTCCATTCTTTCAGAGCCTCTTTGTAAGACAAATTGTGATTGTTTTGTCGTATTTCTAAAAATTACAGTTATTAAAAAAAAATGAATAGGCAAAAGAAAACTCTGGGTCAAATCAATACTTGGTGTGATTATCCTTTGCCTTCGAAACAGTATCAGAAGATCAGTTCTTCTAGGTAAACCTAAATCATTTTTGGAAAGACCTCGACAGGGACTTTGTTCCAAACATGTTGCCGAACTAACCACAGATCTTCTGTGGATGCTGCTTGTGTAAATCCTTCAGTTTCCTCATGTATTCCCAGACAGACACAATAATGTTTAGATTAGGGCTCTGTGGGGGCCATATCATCACTTCCAGGACTCCAGGAAGATAGTTTCTAATAGCATTAGCTTTATGGTTGGGGTCTTTGTCCTGCTGTAGAATAAGTTAAGAATATTAATAAAAAGAGCCGGTCTGATTCCTCCCAGATGTTAATGCATGATGGATAAGCATCTGAAGGTATTTCTCAGCACTGAAGATACTGAAAATGGGCAAAGAAATCTGGCCATAGCATTGGTCCCCATAGAAGAATTGTGGCCAAAGATAAACCATTAACATGGAAACAAGTCCAAGTGATTCAACTATGCATAAAAACATAGGAACTGAGGCTCAGAAAAATCACAGCAGGTGATCTGGACTGATAAGTGAAAATGTGACATTATGGATGCAAAAAAAGGCAGTTTGTTCATGAAGGTCTAGAGAGTGGTATAATAATGAATGCTTGCAGGCAATATTTGATCTTCATGAAAGTTCCTTGCAACTTTGGGGCTACATGTAAGCTCAAGGAATGGGGAATTTAGTCACGACTAATGGTTGAGAATGTTGAGAATTACAGGCACTTATTTGTCTAGCATGTAATACCATATGAGAGGTGTCTGACTGGTTCAACATTTATTTTGCTGCAGGTTGCTGACCCCCAAATGGTTATTAAAAACAAGGTGACCTAAAGGTGATATATATATATATATATATATATATATATATATATATATATACACTCACTGGCCACTTTATTAGGTACACCTGTCCAACTTCTTGTTAACACTTAATTTCTAATCAGCCAATCACATGGCGGCAACTCAGTGCATTTAGGCATGTAGACATGGTCAAGACAATCTCCTGCAGTTCAAACCGAGCATCAGTATGGGGAAGAAAGGTGATTTGAGTGCCTTTGAACGTGGCATGGTTGTTGGTGCCAGAAGGGCTGGTCTGAGTATTTCAGAAACTGCTGATCTACTGGGATTTTCACGCACAACCATCTCTAGGGTTTACAGAGAATGGTCCGAAAAAGAAAAAAAATCCAGTGAGCGGCAGTTCTGTGGGCGGAAATGCCTTGTTGATGCCAGAGGTCAGAGGAGAATGGGCAGACTGGTTTGAGCTGATAGAAAGGCAACAGTGACTCAAATCGCCACCCGTTACAACCAAGGTAGGCCTAAGAGCATCTCTGAACGCACAGTGCGACGAACTTTGAGGCAGATGGGCTACAGCAGCAGAAGACCACACCGGGTACCACTCCTTTCAGCTAAGAACAGGAAACTGAGGCTACAATTTGCACAAGCTCATCGAAATTGGACAGTAGAAGATTGGAAAAACGTTGCTTGGTCTGATGAGTCTCGATTTCTGCTGCGACATTCGGATGGTAGGGTCAGAATTTGGCGTAAACAACATGAAAGCATGGATCCATCCTGCCTTGTATCAACGGTTCAGGCTGGTGGTGGTGGTGTCATGGTGTGGGGAATATTTTCTTGGCACTCTTTGGGCCCCTTGGTACCAATTGAGCATCGTTGCAATGCCACAGCCTACCTGAGTATTGTTGCTGACCATGTCCATCCCTTTATGACCACAATGTACCCAACATCTGATGGCTACTTTCAGCAGGATAATGCGCCATGTCATAAAGCTAAAATCATCTCAGATTGGATTCTTGAACATGACAATGAGTTCACTGTACTCAAATGGCCTCCTCAGTCACCAGATCTCAATCCAGTGGAGCATCTTTGGGATGTGGTGGAATGGGAGATTCGCATCAGGGATGTGCAGCCGACAAATCTGCGGCAACTGTGTGATGCCATCATGTCAATATGGACCAAAATCTCTGAGGAATGCTTCCAGCACCTTGTTGAATCTATGCCACGAAGAATTGAGGCAGTTCTGAAGGCAAAAGGGGGTCCAACCCGTTACTAGCATGGTGTACCTAATAAAGTGGCCAGTGAGTGTATATATATATATATACACACATATATTTATGTGCAAATGTTTTTTAGTAAGTGGGAGAAAATACTACAAAGTAAGAATTCTTTAAAGTAACATGTATATTCTTGAGCATGTACTTGTCATGTTTACTTTGTATGACAGCAATAAACTACCACCTAGTCTAACACTGAGTAGGGATGAGTGAATACATTTGATGTGAATTAAGTATATATAACATTTTATGAATTTTGCAAATAAAATACAAATATAAAAATGAAAAAAAAGAATAAACGTACCGTGGATAAGTATGGAGGAGCTGCTTGCAGCAGCAGAAGTACCACCACCAATGGTAGCACGACCAAACAGTAGACTAGGCAGTAATACTATGAAAGGCAGGTCATAGTTTTCCTCTGTTGCCTCTGGTAAGCATATTGGTGGAAAGAAAATGGAGGGCGTTATAGCATGTCACTTGTTTTAGACTCAGAATGAAGTTACCTTGAACTGCAAAGCCGTCACTTTGAAACAGTGTTTTCCACAAAATGGTCTGCCTAATTGTAAATGACTGAGATGGATAATTTTTGGACCGTTTTATATATTTTTTAAGAAAGATGAAAAGTCTGCATGTGCAATGTGATATACAATTCTCCATTGGTTACTACTGGGTTACCATCCATTTATATTGTGAGGTCAGTTTAATTTAAACACAACCTTTGTGATGTCAAAGAGCTCAAAATGGGATATATACAGTTCTATGGGAATGTAAAATGTTACACATGGACATGGATATTAACAATTCACAACAAATAGGTTTATTAAAAAATCACATCATTTTGAAAACATTTGTTTATCCTGGAAAATTCTATTTTTAAATTATTTGAGAGTCTTTACAACAGGCTGTACATTGACAATGCCATATGTGAATGTGGAAAAAACTTATGAAAACTGTTGAAGGAAAGAGCGCAAATAGTGCCTTATCTGAGAAGGTTAAAAGTTAGCCCATAGGATTGCACTCACCAGATGTAGCTGAGTTGGAGCATTCAAAGTATTCGCTGCAGCAGATCCACGAGTCCAGGAAGGACCAGACGTTAGATACAGATTGGTTGTGTCCATGATGAAGGACTCTTGAACTCTGAAATGCGTAGATTAATAAAGCCGCATGTACTAGTAATTCTGGAATTCTAGTGACTCAGCAGCACAGAAATTTACCACAATTATCCCAATCTGTATCAATGTGGAAAAAAATAATAAAATAATTACAGCATGGTCATGTGAATTCTACCAAATTAAACTCTGATTGTTATAATAATTAAATACACTGTGAAACGTTTTCAAAATACAACTTCTTTGAGATAGCCATCCCCTTGTCCAGATAGTATTTTGCATGATAGATCTAGGAACGTGAGGAATATATTAACATAGTACCATAGTTAGCAAGGCTGAAAAAAGACATTTGTCCATCCAGTCCAGCCCATGTTCCATCAGAATAAATCCCCAGATCTACGTCCTTCTAAAGAACCTTCAATACTGTTATGCTCCAAGAAGACATCCAGGCCTCGCTTGAACCCCTCGACTGAGTTCGCCATCACCACCTCCTCAGGGAAAGAATTCCAGATGCTCACTGCCCTAACATTAAACAATCCTCTTCTATGTTGGTGGAAAAACCTTCTCTCCTCCAGACGCAGAGAATTTCCCCTTGTGACCGTCACATTCTTTGGTATAAACAGATCCTCGGAGAGAAATTTGTATTGTCCCCTTATATACTTATACATGGTTATTAGATCGCCCCTCAGTCATCTTTTTTCTAGACTAAATAATCCTAATTTTTCTAATTTCTCTGGGTATTGCAGTTCCCCCATACCCTTTATTAATTTTGTTGCCCTCCTTTGTACTCGCTCCAGTTCCATTATATCCTTCCTGAGCACTGGTGCCCAAAACTGTACACAGTACTTAATGTGCGGTCTAACCAGAGATTTGTACAGAGGCAGTATAATGCTCTCATCATGTGTATCCAGACCTCTTTTAATGCAAATGGACCCCATGATCCTATTTGCCTGTGCCACCACATATTATACACACTAGCCACTTCCTGTAGATTTTATTATGGACTGTAGATAAAGTAAACACAATTTAGTGAGCTGATAACTATTTTTCTCTCCTTTCCCACATATTGATGGTTGATGATGCTCCAGGGAAAAATATTGCGGAAGCTTATTGCTAAAGCTTGTAAAACAAAAACTTTCAGTTCAGACAGGAGGAGTTTTGATTTTGAAACAGCTGGAGAACCTACAGTTTGAGACAATATTACCAAACAAAATGTCAAAAAATTTTCAAGCAAAGCATTGCATTTTTTAAGTTGCAGATATATCGAAGTAGTTCTTTAATAGTTCTGCAAGGGACCAATTTAATTACAGTCATTAGGAAGCAGAAATTTGAAAGCAAAACCACATGCTCCTTAACAAGACAGCATTTATATCATATCTAGCAGCTATTGATTTTTTTCTAAGTGAACTAAAGTAAGTGCCTTCAACACTTTAATGCCAATATTGCATGGCTCATCCTATGTGAACTGTTGCAGACTAATAAACCCTTTAAGGTGAATTTATCTTGCACCTCAGTAATGGAATCTGACTGTGAGAGTGTTTGTTAGCACTGTCATAGCAATCAAAGTAAATGAATCACATTGCTGCCTTTTGGCAACAACTGTGATTTGGGTAATTAACGTTTGACAAGTAGTAACAATGAAAAGAAATTAGCCAACATTAACAGTTGGAGTTACAAATGATTCTAAAAAAGGAATCGACCAGTTTACTCCCTTATGTGAATGACATAGAAGCTTTCGTAATATAATGATGTGAAGAACATCATAAAATTAACAGACATCTGCCCCTGGCAGTAAAATATTATTTGATTTACTTACGGAGGGAAAGAGCAAAAAGTAAATTATACTGTGATCAAGAGTCAAAATCAAGATTTTAATTAAACCGCTCCTGCCAGTAGCAGTTAAAAACCTAATTTCTTTTCTGCCACACAGGCAAAATCTAGATATGAGCATGGAAAGGTTTCTTATAAATATTCAGTATGAGATTGTGCGGGATGTTGTAAATTCAGTGAGTCAATACTGTGGTAACAAGTGGAACCCTTCAAGTAAAATGCATTGCCCATCATATATATCTCAGCAAGTAATGCATTGTTAATATGACATTGCTTCACATGTGCAACAAAAAAAACTAACACATTACGGCCATAGACATAGGCCCAAACTTTCTTCCCTAATAATATTTGCACTGTGTAAAAATGTCAGATGGTGCAGTAGGTAATGGTAAGGCAGTAACTTAGATCCAATCATAAGGAAAATAAAGAGTGCACTGCTTCAGGTGAAACATTGTGGTCCATTTAATTTGTTTTCCAGTTTCAGTTTTGTTCTCAGCAATAATATGTGTTTGATATTCCAGCCATATTCACTGATAAATAATTTGTATGTTTTCAAGTTTGTTTTTCTGCGTCTTTGATATCTGTGACTGTCAGGAATTGGAATATGATCAAGGAATCACTGATTCTTTCGATTTGCTAATAGACTTTATGCAAAAACTTCAATGTCTAAAAAGACAAATGTAGAATATGTATATTATATTCACACAACTAAAATAACAAAGGAGTGGCTTCAGAACAACTCTGTGACCATTCTTCCTAAAATAACAAAGGAGTGGCTTCAGAACAACTCTGTGACCATTCTTGACCTAAACCCAATTGAGCATCTCTGGAGAGACGTGAAAATGGCTGTCCACGAACGTTCATCATCCAACCTGATGGAATTGGAGAGGATCTGCAAGGAAGAATGGCAGCGGATCCCCAAATCCAGGTGTGAAAAACGTGTTGCATCTTTATCAAGAAGACTCATGGCTGTACTAGCTATAAAGGGTGGCTTCCACTCAATACTGAGCAAGGGGTCTATCTATATGTAGATAAACTATTAATATAAAACAATCCTATTATTATAAATTTGTCTGTGATTTCTGAAAGTGTAACTGATACGTCGTGCCTCATGGTAAGTATTGTAAATTGGTGAGGAAGTTGGTCATTAGACCTCCACTGACTACTTAAACCAAACAGAAACTCTTGACTTCTGTTATCGCACACATAGAGCATTGTATGGACACAACACAATGTCTATGAAGGACTCTAGAGAGAGGAAGAAGAGCACACAATACGGCAGTACCATTTAAAAGGAACACCGCAGAGGGGGTGGTTGTTCACACCTGATGGTGTTGTGTGAAGGCTCAACATCTCTTTAAGCATGAATATCCACTCCTGCTGCTCCTGGCTGGAAACAATATCTTCCAGATGTGCATTTACCAGATTGGAGGGAACTACATTAGGCAGGCTGCTCTGAAATTAAGAGACTTGGAGCTTCAGATCAGGCTTCTATTAGTTCCAACACATTTCAGAGCTGGGCTGCCACCTTTTTCCAAGTCAAAAAAATTAATTAAAATTAGGATTTTTGACCATGAGAAAGGTGTCGATCTGTTGCTGAAACACATTGGTACTAATGAAAACGTTATCTGAAGAACCAAGGTGTCACGATATGGTATGAAATATCATAAGTTAGTTTCTTGCTAGCATGCGGGGGCTAAAACCCCCCTCTCTCTTTTTCTCTTTCCTTCCCTGTGTTTCGATCTGTCTGTGTAGAAGAGCTTGCCTTGTGGGGGAGTTTTATTGACGAAAGGTATTTACGACTGGCATAGCTGCAAGGGAAATTTGTACTAGCAGGAACTGTTAGAGAAACTTCTAGAACCATGCGGTCCTTTGTTCTGTTATTGTGAGATATTAGACAAACTATTTAGGATAGTAGAATGATAAATACATATTCTTGATCTCCATCGAAGCATCTACCCATCACTCTAAACACAGTCATCTAACTCCATCGGGGGAAGAAGTAGGGATTGCTCTGTAAATAATAGGACATATTTGATCTCATAAGAAAGCTCATGTTAATACAAGCTGAATGCTGGGTGTGATATGATTCTGATATGTACTGGAACGGAGTTATAAGCATTAGACCAATTTGTATTCAAAGTACTCAGACTGAAAGGTAGGAGGATCTGGAAAAGCCAGCCCTTTCTGTGAGGTCACAGGCTGTAGGTTATAAAGTTGCTGGCAGGCTTCCAGGGGGGGAGTTGTGAGTTTTTACCTGAAGCGACCAGACTGCGAGTGCCAATGCACTGGGATAGATGGAAAGCTCTCCTAGCCTAGCCTGCAATGCAATGATCTGAGAATATGTGAGTGTTACCTTTTCTTCCTTTAATCCTTTTATTTTTCATAATTACCTTGTACATATTTGCAATTGTCTCATTTGTAACATCTTTGTAAAATATTTTATAAACACTGCCTAAAAATCATTTATGGAGTATAATATTTAATACTAGTTCGTTCTTCCTGCCCTAAACCGTACCCTGTCTCTGAAGGGAATTACGCTACTATTTTGGGGGTTAGCTCCGGACCTGTTTGATCGGAGCTGGTGGCAGCTTACCGTGTGCCGGCTTTTTGGGGGGGTCACTGTAGCGACTGCGGCTTGATAATTATTGTTCCTGCCTGAGTGGGAGTAGTTATCGCGTTGCTGCAGTGCGCCCAATAGCCAGTACATAGCAGGCAGCCTTTCTGGCGACTAATTACCCCAGGTGCAGTACCTAATCTGACCTGAGAGTAAGGGGGGTGCCAGAGAGCTGCAAGTGTTAAGTGGAACTGTAAGCGGGATAGACACAAATCCCTGCAGTTCATGGTATACTGAAGAGCAGTGGGATACCTAAAATAAGCCCCTGCTGTAAACTAAGAGGTCAATAGCCTCGTGTGTGTTTTTTTTCATCACATTGTGGCAGTGGAGGGATAACTAGGATAAGCCCCCCTGCACATGTGATAGCCGTCTGCTGGTCTAAAGTCACCCCAATCCGTGACATATTGTGGGCAGCGGCTAAGGGATCTTGACAATTGGTGACAGTCACGGTGTGAATCGTGACATATTGGTGGCAGCGCGGTGGGATATTAGAGCATTAGTGATTTGGTTTGAGCAATCATTCCTCTCACTAAAAACTTGCAGAAAGTTCTTGCGAGAACTCTGCGCAAATAAGTTTGGAGAACGAACTCAGTGTTTATTAGTTGTGAGACAATTGTGTACTGGTAATTATCCCCTCCCTTTCTCTTTGTTTTTCTATTCTCTCTTTTATTTGGCAACCATGGTTGGGCTAGGAGAAGCCTTCTATGAACAGCAGACCAGAGACACCCTTGTTGCCTTATGCAAGTCACAGCACATTGACTATGCAAGCAAAAGCAAAAGTGAACTGGTCGCAGCCCTGATGCAATGGGAAGCCGCTCTAGACCACTCACAGAGCCCAGAGGCCGCAGAAGCCGGCACAAGCGAACATGGTGCTGCCGCAGAGGTCCAACCACAGAATACGGGCCCTACTGGCAACCAAGGGGGCGCAGACCTCCTCCTGCAGCTGGCTCTGCAACAATGCCCCGCAGATGACCTAGAGAGACGTCTGCAGCTGATCCAGCAATACCAAGAGCGAGCCGAGCGAGAGGCCCGAGCAGAGCGAGAGGCCCAGCGAGCCGAGCGAGAGGCCCGAGCAGAGCGAGAGGCCCAGCGAGCCGAGCGAGAGGCCCAAGCGCAGCGGGAGTACCAGCTGCAGATGGCCCAACTGCAAATGCAGGGGTCGCCTCAGAGCCGTGAGCCCAGCAGCGCTCAGACACCAAAGCCCCGGCCCGACCACTTTCCGGTTATGGAAAAGGATGGGGACTTGGACACTTTTCTGCGGGCCTTTGAGAAAGCCTGCAGGCAGTACCAGCTGCCTACACAAGAATGGGCACGGTATCTGACACCAGGGCTGAGAGGAAAAGCTCTGGAAGCGTTTGCTGCACTCCCTCAAGAACAAGATGGTGACTATGAGGCCATCAAGCAGGCTCTGATAGCCAAGTACCAGCTTACACCCGAGGTGTACCGTAAAAAGTTTCGGACCCTCCAACGTGGCCCACACGACAGTTACAGTGATGTGGTGCATGGACTGGGGACCCACTTTGACCAGTGGACCCAAGGACTGTCAGTGACCACCTTTGCACAGCTGCAAGACCTGATGATCAAAGACCAGTTCTTCCGTCTTTGCCCAACTGAGGTGCGACAGTTCGTGATGGACAGAGAACCCAAAGACGTGACGAAAGCAGCGCAGATTGCCGATGCCTATGAGGCCAACCGTAGATCGGAAGTGCGGAAGCCAGTCACCTCCAGCTGGAGAGGGGGTAAGCCTGCATCCAACGCCAGTACCCCTGCCAGCCAACACACCAGAGGTCCTGTCCCCGTGGCCAACAGCACCAGACCTACCACCGAACTTCGCCAGTGTTACCACTGCAGGCAGACTGGACACCTCAGTCACCAATGTCCAGCCAAGCAGAAGAACCCCTCATCCCAGGCCCCAGGGCCTAATGCAGCTGTTCTTTTGGTGGGTGGTGTGGTTGGGAGGGTGTGTGACAACGTACAGCCCGTCACTGTGGGAGGTCGTGTTGCTACCGGCCTCAAGGACACCGGGGCTGAACGAACCCTCATCCGACCCGAACTAGCGGCCCCTGAAGAAATCATTCCGGGGAAAACCCTAACTGTCACTGGGATTGGGGGCATCAGCTGTCCCTTACCGATGGCCCGGGTTTTTATTGATTGGGGTGCCGGGAGCGGGGTGAAAGAAGTGGGGCTGTCTGATAATTTGCCCACTGATGTTTTGTTGGGGACTGATTTGGGGAGGTTGTTTGCATACTACGTCCCTGACACCCCTCCCCAATCTGCTAATAAGGGTAACGTTAACCCTGATGATGATGATGATGATGATGGGAAATCGCATGTGTTACCTGACCATGCTTTATCTTGTAATGATGCATCTGTTAACCATTTTTTCCCTAGGATTGATGGTGAAAATGTTGTACCTGTGCCAACTGTACCTGATAACGCTGTTTCTATGAAAGTTGATGTGTCCGTAGGTACAGGAGTGCTCAGCCACGTCGCTCTGCGGAGTGAGACGGCTGAGGAACCCCTAGCAGGGGCAAGTGTCGGTGCTACCGGAAATGGGGAAATACATGGGAACCGTGAGGAAGGTGATGCCATGCAATTGACCAGTGCCACCGAGGAAGGTAACTGGCCCATAAGTAGCAATGCTCCTGAGGTAATGGGGGTGGATGGGGAGGTAGAGCCCATAGCAGCGTCGGCTGTTGGGTCTGTAGAAATCCCCGGGGAGACAGCCTACGTAGCTGCTGTCACCCGCAGTCAGAGTGCCCGGAACGCAGATAACTGTCTGCCTCCCGGACCCTCCTCAGTCATCAGTATGATTGAACCAGAGGTGGACCCAGAACAGGTCCCAGAGGGCTCCCGTGGGGAAGGGACCCTAACGTCACTTCTGGCTTCCCCTAGCCAGGAGTTTAAGGCCGCTCTGCACACAGATGCGAGCCTAGAGAGTTTGAGACAACTCGCCGGGACGTCATTCTCTGAAACTGATAAGGAGAAGGTGTTCTGGGAAGAAGGAAGGTTGTACCGGGAGACAGTACCCGGAGAATCACAAAAGGAGTGGTTGAGGGAAAGACAGCTGGTCGTCCCACAGCAATTCCGGGGTGAGTTGTTGCGGATTGCCCATGAGATCCCGCTAGCTGGACACTTGGGGATCAGCAAAACTAAGGCCCGGCTGTCTCAACACTTCTATTGGCCTAAGATGGGGACAGATGTGTCAAACTACTGCCGCTCATGTGTCACCTGTCAAAGAGTGGGGAAGGCGGGGCCTGCTCTTAAGGCTCCCCTGATCCCTTTGCCAGTGATAGAGGAGCCTTTCCAGAGGATTGCGGTGGACATTGTGGGCCCGCTGGCCGTCTCCAGCAGCTCTGGAAAGCGATTTATTCTTACTGCGGTAGACTACGCTACCCGGTACCCAGAGGCAGTAGCTCTGTCGTCAACTAGGGCAGATAAGGTGGCAGATGCCCTGTTGGCCATCTTTTCACGGGTAGGATTTCCCAGGGAAATGCTTACTGATCGAGGGACCCAATTTATGTCTCACCTAATGGAGGCTCTCTGTAAGAAAATGCAGGTGAAGCACCTGGTATCGAGTGCGTATCACCCACAGACCAATGGCTTGTGTGAACGTTTCAATG
Source organism: Ranitomeya variabilis (assembly GCF_051348905.1). Taxonomy (NCBI): domain Eukaryota; kingdom Metazoa; phylum Chordata; class Amphibia; order Anura; family Dendrobatidae; genus Ranitomeya; species Ranitomeya variabilis. The sequence goes on along the minus strand of NC_135238.1, from coordinate 71,132,361 downwards.
GTACCCTCAAACAGATGCTACGCATGCTGGTTGAGACACAAGGGCGCGACTGGGAGCGGTACCTCCCACACCTGCTATTCGCTTACAGAGAGGTTCCGCAGGCCTCGACGGGGTTCTCCCCCTTCGAGCTCCTGTACGGCAGGCGAGTCCGGGGACCCCTTGGGTTGGTAAGAGAATCCTGGGAAGAGGAGCCGAACCCTTCTGAAGTGTCCATAGTGGAGTATGTCATGCGCTTCCGTGACAAGATGCAGACCTTGACGCAGTTTGTGCATGACAACATGACGCAGGCTCAGGCTGATCAGAAGCACTGGTACGACCAGAACGCCCGGGAGCGGACCTACCACGTGGGTCAAAAGGTGTGGGTGCTGGTTCCTGTACCAACGGATAAGCTTCAGGCAGCCTGGGAGGGCCCGTACGTCGTCCACCAACAGCTCAACCCGGTCACCTATGTGGTCGCGCTTGACCACACTCGGGGTAGGCGAAAGGCCTTTCACGTCAACATGATGAAAGCTCATCACGAACGTGAACCTTTCGTCCTACCGGTCTGCAGCGCACCTGAAGAAGGGGAGGAAGACACCCTCCTGGACATGCTGGCCCAAGCCAAGGCCCGTGGGTCCATTGAGGACGTGGAGGTAAGCGCCTCGCTAGATGAACCACAGCGGTTGCAGTTGCAAACCATGCTGGAACCCTTCCGGGTCGTGTTCTCCAACCGGCCTGGAAGGACTGAGTTAGCCGTCCACGAGGTGGACACCGGGAATCACGCCCCACTACGGCGAACACCCTATCGAATCTCTGACCAGGTGCAGCAGATTATGCGCCAGGAGATCGATGAGATGTTACAGCTGGGGGTGATTCGACGGTCAAAGAGCGCGTGGGCCTCACCTGTAGCTCTCGTGCCAAAGAAGGACCGGACCACCCGGTTCTGCGTGGACTACAGGGGGCTCAACGCCATTACAGCCTCTGACGCGCACCCAATGCCGCGCATCGAAGAGCTGCTTGAGAAGCTAGCGGGCGCAAAATACCTGACAATAATGGATCTGAGTCGCGGATACTGGCAGATTCCCCTGAGCCCCGAGGCGCAGGAGAAGTCCGCCTTTATCACGCCCTTTGGACTGTACGAGTCCACGGTTATGCCCTTCGGCATGAAGAATGCCCCTGCCACTTTCCAGCGGATGGTCAATCTCCTGCTTCAGGGAATGGAGAAGTACGCCGTGGCGTACTTAGATGACATTGCCATCTTCAGTCCCTCCTGGGATGAACACCTGCAGCATCTCGAGGAGGTGCTCGGGCGAATTCACCGAGCAGGACTGACTATCAAGCCGGGAAAGTGCCAGATGGGCATGAGGGAGGTTCACTACCTGGGGCACCGGGTAGGCGGAAACACCCTAAAACCAGAGCCTGACAAAGTGGGCGTGATCGTGAACTGGCCCACTCCCAGGACCAAGAAACATGTGATGTCCTTCCTGGGCACTGCAGGGTACTATAGGCGCTTCGTGCAGCACTATAGTAGCCTGGCAAAACCTTTGACGGACATCACCAGGAAGAAGCTACCCCACATCGTCAACTGGACAGATGGCTGTGAGGGGGCCTTCCAGGCGTTGAAAACAGCACTGTGCAACGCCCCTGTGTTGAAAGCAGTCGACAGCAGTCGACCGTTCTTGGTACAGACCGATGCCAGCGAGTTTGGCCTTGGTGCTGTGCTCAGCCAGGTTGACTCGGAGGACCAAGAGCACCCCGTGTTGTACCTGAGCCGGAAACTTTTGCCGAGGGAAGTGGCCTACTCCACCATTGAGAAGGAGTGCCTGGCCATAGTCTGGGCCCTGCAGCGCTTGCAGCCCTACTTGTACGGTCGCACCTTCACCGTGGTGACCGACCACAACCCTCTGCGCTGGCTAAGCACCATGTGTGGAACCAATGGCAGGTTGCTGCGCTGGAGCCTTGCCCTTCAGCAATTTGACTTCACCATTAAACACAAAGCGGGCAGAGAGCATGGGAATGCAGATGGTCTCTCCCGCCAGGGTGAACCCACGGAGGTGCGCATGGAGGCATACCGAGAGGTTCTGCCGCCGTAGCGCACGCCAAAAGGGGGAGGTGTCACGATATGGTATGAAATATCATAAGTTAGTTTCTTGCTAGCATGCGGGGGCTAAAACCCCCCTCTCTCTTTTTCTCTTTCCTTCCCTGTGTTTCGATCTGTCTGTGTAGAAGAGCTTGCCTTGTGGGGGAGTTTTATTGACGAAAGGTATTTACGACTGGCATAGCTGCAAGGGAAATTTGTACTAGCAGGAACTGTTAGAGAAACTTCTAGAACCATGCGGTCCTTTGTTCTGTTATTGTGAGATATTAGACAAACTATTTAGGATAGTAGAATGATAAATACATATTCTTGATCTCCATCGAAGCATCTACCCATCACTCTAAACACAGTCGTCTAACTCTATCGGGGGAAGAAGTAGGGATTGCTCTGTAAATAATAGGACATATTTGATCTCATAAGAAAGCTCATGTTAATACAAGCTGAATGCTGGGTGTGATATGATTCTGATATGTACTGGAACGGAGTTATAAGCATTAGACCAATTTGTATTCAAAGTACTCAGACTGAAAGGTAGGAGGATCTGGAAAAGCCAGCCCTTTCTGTGAGGTCACAGGCTGTAGGTTATAAAGTTGCTGGCAGGCTTCCAGGGGGGGAGTTGTGAGTTTTTACCTGAAGCGACCAGACTGCGAGTGCCAATGCACTGGGATAGATGGAAAGCTCTCCTAGCCTAGCCTGCAATGCAATGATCTGAGAATATGTGAGTGTTACCTTTTCTTCCTTTAATCCTTTTATTTTTCATAATTACCTTGTACATATTTGCAATTGTCTCATTTGTAACATCTTTGTAAAATATTTTATAAACACTGCCTAAAAATCATTTATGGAGTATAATATTTAATACTAGTTCGTTCTTCCTGCCCTAAACCGTACCCTGTCTCTGAAGGGAATTACGCTACTATTTTGGGGGTTAGCTCCGGACCTGTTTGATCGGAGCTGGTGGCAGCTTACCGTGTGCCGGCTTTTTGGGGGGGTCACTGTAGCGACTGCGGCTTGATAATTATTGTTCCTGCCTGAGTGGGAGTAGTTATCGCGTTGCTGCAGTGCGCCCAATAGCCAGTACATAGCAGGCAGCCTTTCTGGCGACTAATTACCCCAGGTGCAGTACCTAATCTGACCTGAGAGTAAGGGGGGCGCCAGAGAGCTGCAAGTGTTAAGTGGAACTGTAAGCGGGATAGACACAAATCCCTGCAGTTCATGGTATACTGAAGAGCAGTGGGATACCTAAAATAAGCCCCTGCTGTAAACTAAGAGGTCAATAGCCTCGTGTGTGTTTTTTTTCATCACATTGTGGCAGTGGAGGGATAACTAGGATAAGCCCCCCTGCACATGTGATAGCCGTCTGCTGGTCTAAAGTCACCCCAATCCGTGACATATTGTGGGCAGCGGCTAAGGGATCTTGACAATTGGTGACAGTCACGGTGTGAATCGTGACACAAGGTTTTTCATTTTCCTTAGTGCACCCTGCCTAACGTGATTTCTCCATTCTGATAAACACAAAGTCTATGAGTCTATACACACTGCTATATGTGCGTGAGCATTTTTAAAAAGATGCTCTTTAACCCCACTTGAATTACCATATTTTCCGGACCATAAGATGCACTTTTTTCCCAAAAAATATTTAGGGAAAATGGGTGTGTGTCTTATGATAGGAATATACTTACAAATCCTGTTGCAGTGGCGGTCCCGATGCCGTCTCCTATCCCAGGCTGGTGCAGTTATGGTGCGGTGGTGGTGGTGCTCTGTGATGTGGTGGTGGCAGGGCTATGTGGTGGTGTCGGGGCTCCACTCTGCCGGCATTTTGTCCAAGTCTGGAAGCCCCCTGCAACTCAGTTGCTTCGATGAAGTGCGGTGGTCTCTGGAAAAATGGCCGCCGGGGATAGCGCATGCTCAGATTCAGATCTCTTCCCGAGATCTCATTGGCGGCCATTTTCCCAGAGCCACCAAATTGCAGCAATGGAGCTGCAGGGGCTTCCGGGCTTTGATGAAATGCTGGTGGAGCGGAGCCCCACCACCATGACAGAGCCCCATCACCACCCCTCCACCCCACAGAGCCCAGCCACCCCACAGAGCCCAGGCAACCCACAGAGCCCAGGCAACCCATAGAGCCCCATCACCATCACACCACCACAGAGCACTGCCGCCCTGCCAGCCCACAGAGCCCAGGCACCCCACAGAGCCCATGCATCCCACAGAGCCCCAGCACTGCACAGTGCACTGCCAAAACATAGAGCACTGCCACCGCACCAGCTTGGGATGAGATTTCCCAGAGGCCACCGCACAAGCCTGGACCACCGAACTACCCATGTGACCACGCCTTTACCTGTGCCGATCCCTTTCCTGGTTAGCTGAATTCAGACTGTAAGACGGACCCCCATTTGACACATTATTTTTTTTCCCTATTTTCCATCTGAAAATTTGGGGTGCGTCTTATAGTCCGGTGCATCTTATAGTCCGAAAATACGGGAGTTGAATTTACTTAGTAAATAAATGTTGCACATTTTAGGTGTAAACCAGACTAAAAACAATACAAATCATGAGAGATGTGTACCATATCTGTACAAAAATCTTTTGCGATCCATACTTTTTATGTCTTATCCCATTAAGTTACACATGTAGAAACAGAAGGAACCCTTCTCAAAAGTGTATATTAAACATTCCATTATAACCAAAGTAAAGTGGAAATGAAGTGACTGCTTTTGGGCTTTAAGAAAGATCTAATAGGTTAGGTAGCTGTTTTATCTTGAAAGAATAAAGGCTCTCAAGCATTCAACAGCTGCAGTACTTGGCAATGTTTCCATATCTCTAGTGCTCAACAGTACAAGTGCCTCTTGTATCTCTTCAGTCCCTTAGAACTGACAAGGCAATGAGTACTGATCTTTCTGTCTCAGATATGTTGCTCTGCTTTTCACCATCCCCCAAGCTTTCAGTTCCTCAAGAGTTCCATTTTATAAATATTTCAGACAAGTTTGGTAAAAGTTCATGGTGTCTAAACATAGACTTGCAGTAAAAGCTAGGCTTAAAGAAAAAAAAAACCCACTGTAAAGCCAGCTATGAATTTTAGCGTCGAGACTGACACTTACATTTTTATAACATTACCTACATAATATATGCCATAATTTTTAAAGGCAAAAACACAACTTTTCATGCATCAATTTACCAACTTAAGTGGATCAATTTCTGCACATGTGCTGACACATTAGGAAAACACATCAGATCGTAAGAGCTTTGATGTCCAGGAAAGTATTACTGTGTTGTTGAATTCCTCATTCTGAGATTCACAACTGAAGAAAATCTTTTATATACAAATATTTGCAACACAATAATTTATTTAGTGGTGGCCTGTCATACAAATACAAACACCTTTAGGATCCTAGCATAGAGAGTATGTTGTCTGGTCTTAGAAAATTTGTGTGACGTTTGTTTTTTTCTTCCATCTCAGATGGAAGATTAGTAAAAGATTGGAATGCTTTGCGGTTATTATTATTTTTTTGTTTAGTATTTATATTCTCTACTATTTTTGTACTGCTCTATCCTCATCTATTTTGAGGTCTGCTACCACATAGTGAGATGAACTACAAGAATAAGGGTCCGTCCCAATTGGGGACACCTTGAGGTCACAAAGGGATGGCTTTTACAATTTTTTGATCAAAGCAGTGACAACTAATTACCCTACAGTGGGTATGGAAAGTATTCAGACCCCTTTAAATTTTTCACTCTTTGTTTCATTGCAGCCGTTTGGTAAATTCAAAAAAGTTCATTTTTTCACATTAAGGTACACTCTGCACCCCATCTTGACTGAAAAAAATATAGAGAAATTCTTGGAAATGTAATTAAAAAAAACCCTGAAATATCACATGGTCATAATAAGTATTCAGACCCTTTGCTCAGACACTCATATTTAAGTCACATGCTGTCCATTTCCTTGTGATCCTCCTTGATATGGTTCTACTCCTTCACTGGAGTCCAGCTGTGTTTATTTAAACTGAAAGCTGACAGACACAAAAACAAATGCACTAGCAGGGTGCAGTGGACCCCATTATTGATGGCAAACACACAGGTGCAAAAAATACTGATGAAACAACCACTTTCAATCCAGTGTTGGCTGTTTGGCATTAGTGCACAAAAAAATTGGTGCATTTGTTTGGAGGCTTCAGCAGGTAATCATCTGCATTTTTCTCTGTGACTTTTTTCAATTTTTTGGAGGATTTTTAAGTCCTCTTTTTGTGTCGGTGAGCTTTTATTCTATGTTTAGTGTTAGGACTGGCAAAATGTAAGGACCATTGACGTGGGTTGCCAGCTTACGTATTGAGGCCACTAATACCTTACATACATTGATATGTGTTTTTTGGCACTTTATCTTGTAGGGTGCAGTCGGACCAAGATGTTTCTGTAAACTGTTGGCCTCTGTTCGCACAGCATGCATTTTGTAGCACTGGGCGGCAGAACTGTATGTGCGTTAGTAATAGGCTGTAAACCAGTATGCTCTGCATTGCCTGTGTGAACAACGCCACATACAGACTATTATCGCTTATCTTTTTGTGCACTAATGCCAAACAGCCAACACTGGAATGAAAGTGGTTGTTTCATCAGTATTTTTTGCACCTGTGTGTTTGTCATCATTGATCGGGTCCGCTGCACCCTGCCAGTGCATTTGGTTGGAGGCTTCAGCAGGTAAACATCTCTGCATTTTTCTCTGTGTTTATTTAATCTGATAGGACTTGATTTGGAAAGGCACACACCTGTCTATATCAGACCTTACAGCTCACAGTGCATGTCAGACCAAATGAGAATCATGAGGTCAAAGGAACTGGCCAAGGAGCTCAGAGATAGAATTGTGTCAAGGCACAGATCTGGCCAAGGTTATAACAGAATTTCTGCAGTACTCAAGGTTCCTAAGAGTGCAGTGGCCTCCATTATCCTTAAATGTAAGAAGTTTGGGGCTACCAGAAGCATTCCTAGACCTGGCCATCCAGCCAAACTGAGCAATTGTGGGAGATGAGCCATGCTGAGATTGATAAAGAAGAACCCCAAGATCACTATGGCTGAGCTCCAGAGATGCAGTAGGGAGAAGGGAGAAAGTTCTACAAAGTCAACTATCACTGCAGCCCTCCACCAGTCGGGCCTTTATGGCAGAGTGGCCAGACGGAAGCCTCTCGTCAGTGCAAGACATATGAAAATCTGCATAAAGTTTGCTAAAAAAAAACATATGAAGGACTCCCGGACTATTACAAATAAAATTCTCTTGTCTAATGAGACAAAGATTGACAATTTTGGTGACAATTCTAAGCGGCATGTGTGTAGAAATCCAGGCACTGCTCATCATGCTATGGGGGTGTTTTTCAGCTGCAGGGACAGGAAAACTGGTTGTCATTGAAAGAAACATGAATGCGGCCAAGTACAGAGATATCCTGGATGAAAACCTCTTCCAGAGTGCTCTGGACTTCAGGCTTGGCTGAATGTTCACCTTTCAACAAGACAATGACCCTAAGCACACAGCTAAAATAACAAAGGAGTGGCTTCAGAACAACTCTGTGACCATTCTTGACCTAAACCCAACTGAACATCTCTGGAGAGCTGAAAATGGCTGTCCACTAATGTTCACCATCCAACCTGATGGAACTGGAGAGGATCTGCAAGGAAGAATGGCAGATGATCCCCAAATCCAGGTGTGAAAAACATGTTGCATCATTCCCAAGAAGACTCATGGCTGTACTAGCTCTAAAGGGTGGCTTCTACTCAATACTGAGCAAAGAGTCTGAATACTTATGGCTATGAGATATTTCAGTTTTTCTTTTTTAAATGTTTGCAAAAAAAATTACATTTCTGTTTTTTTCAGTCAAGGTGGGGTGCAGAGTGTATATTAATGGGAAAAAAATGAACCTTTTGGAAATTGCCAAATGGCTGCATTGAAACAAAGAATGAAAAGTTTAAAGGGTCTGAATACTTTCCACACCCACTGTATGTTATTTATATGTACTATTACTATTTACCTATTTACTTACTACACAGTATTTGCTCAGTTAGGGTACCGTCACACAGTACCATTTACATCGCTACGACGGCACGATTCGTGATGTCGTAGCATCGTATGATTATCGCTCCAGCGTCGTAGACTGTGGTCACACTGTGCAATCACGGCGCTGGAGCGATGCCGAAGTCCCCGGGTAACCAGGGTAAACATCGGGTTACTAAGCGCAGGGCCGCGCTTAGTAACCCGATGTTTACCCTGGTTACCAGCGTAAACGTTAAAAAAAACAAACAGTACATACTTACATTCCGGTGTCTGTCCCCCGGCGTTCTGCTTCTCTCCACTGTGTAAGCGCCATAGCCGGAAAGCACAGCGGTGACGTCACCGCGTCACCGCTGTGCTCGCTTTCCGGCTGGCCGGCGCTCACAGTGCAGAGAAGCTGAGACGCCAGAGGACAGACACCGGAATGTGAGTATGTACTGTTTGTTTTTTTTACGTTTACGCTGGTAACCACGGTAAACATCGGGTTACTAAGCGCGGCCCTGCGCTTAGTTACCCGATGTTTACCCTGGTTACAAGCGAACACATCGCTGGATCGCTGTCACACACAACGATCCAGCGATGTCAGCGGGTGATCAAGCGACGAAAGAAAGTTCCATACGATCTGCTACGACGTACGATTCTCAGCAGGGTCCCTGATCGCTGCTGCGTGTCAGACACTGCGATATCGTATGGATATCGCTAGAACATCACGAATCGTACCGTCGTAGCGATCAAAATGGCACTGTGTGACAGTACCCTTAGTTTTTATTCTAGATTCTGTTGTTAAATGGCCACAGTGTGAATGTGTACTTACTCATAGCACTTATACCCACAGATATTCTGGCTCTTTTCTTCGGTTTTGTATTTTTTTTGTAAATAAAAGTAGAAAATAATAGATATCAGCATTGTTTTTAAATGGCAAAAAATTAGAAGACAATTTTTTTTAATTAGAAATTAGCAAATCTAGTTTAGGTGAATTCAATGTGTCTTGAATTTGGCCAAGAAATTGGAGTAAATCTAACTTTTGTGTTATTTGATTTATGCAAATTCATAAAAATGGCAGCCTCCCAGCTGCCATTTTGCTAAATTGTAAAAATTTGTAAAAAAAAATAAATAAATTCAACTCTCACCTGCTCTGCTGTATTAGCCCTAATTCAATCATGCACACATTCTCTATGGCTCTTTCATCATCTTCCTTTGAGTCTGGGGTTTCCCCCCCAAAAAAATGGCCTTGGAGATCATGACTCTCGTTGTGACATCACATATCTCATTGACTCGCGTAAGCCTGTTGAAAGCCTTGGGTGATATAATAATGACGTCATCATGTCACGACAAGCTTTGTGACATGTGAGGCCTACTTAGCACTGGAAGCCCAGAGACCCCAGAACATAATAAAGAATGGACTTTGGATTTGCTTCTAATAGCTCTTATGCAAATTGAATTTTCTGATTAAATTCAAACAAGCTGTAAAATTCATATTTTGACAGGCTTACACATTGCTATTAGCCTATTATTAGACATAAATCATAGGAATTTTTCTAGTCAATCAACAGAAAATGCTAAGTCATGCAAAGTGACTTGAATTGTAGTTAACTGAATGTTTGGTTTTATCTTCATTAATCTTCAAATAAAATTTAATTGGGACTAAGAAAAGTTGTTTATGTTAAATCAGGTTAAGGCCATTTTCACTCATCCTTTTTTTACAATACAAGACAAATGATACATGTTTTTTTTCAATAAGTTGGACCTATTTTAGTCCTTGTGCCAGTTTTTACAATACTTGTTGCATCTGTTTTTTGCTTATGAAAAAGTAAAGTATAGATAGCACACACATGACATTTTTTACATGAGACCATTAATTTCAATGGCGAGTGTGATCCACAAAATAGATGAAAGTTCATTATTTATTGCACATAATTAGTAAAAAAGGATGTGTAGAAAAACACATTAATTGTCCATAATCTATCTGTAAAAATAATGGATAGCTTGCATACCAATAAAATAAATTTATGATACTGACCTAAATGAGATCAATAAATAGGTGGAAATTTATATACCACTAAGTCTAGGTGGTGTTGGAAAAGATTGCTTGAAGTTTAAAACTGACAGATCTGGCAAACATCAGACATAGAGACTTCTATACATGTGACTTAGCTACTGGCTCACATTATCTCCTCCATATGGTCTACCATTGATTAAAGTAATTGAAAGAGATAAGGCTACTGTTCCCCAAGAGGAAAAAAATATTTTTAAGTTGTTTAAAGGGGTTGTCTAAATTTCTTAAATGGGCAAAATTGTAAAAAAAATTAAGAATTCTATTAAAAATCCTATCTGGAGGGTTTTTTATATTCTTGTTTACTTCTCATTGCCTAGGTTACTGACCACCTCAGCAGTTTATCAGTGGTGGTTGGCCTCTTAAGCAAGGAACGCATGCTTGCAAGTGCAGCTCTAAAGATCACCAGATTTCCAGATCCAGACAGTTAAAGTGCCCTTGGGCTCCCCCGATGGTACAAAGTAAAAGATGCCCATACTTGCAGAATGGAAGAGGGCACATTTCAGAACAGCAGCATGACCATTCCACTGGTCTGAACTATCAATCTTCAAGTGTATGTCATCCCCTGGCGATTAGGAAGCTGAGAGACAGAGGAGCAATGTATCCAGAAGACAGAATATTAGATATGGGCAAGATGGTGGTTCAATAGTTAACAATGTTGCTTTGAAGCACTGGGGTACTGGGTTCAAATCTTACCAAGGACAACATCTGCAAGGAGTTTCTATGTTCTCCCCTTGTTTGGGTGGGTTTCCCCCAACACTCCAAAGACATACTGATAGGGAGTTTAGATTGTGAGCTCTGATGAGGACAGCTATGATGCTGTCTACAAAGCGCTGCAGAATATGATGGTGCTATGTAAGAAAAGCATAATAATTATTAGGGCTAGTGCACATATTGCATATTTGTCATGTATTTTTCTGGTCACAAAACCTGAAGTGTTTCCTGATGCCCGCAACGTGAATGAGAACCCTGAAGTGACATGCACACGCTGCTTAATTGTGACCCGCATACTGAAATCTGCATCATATCAATTATTTCTGTGTTTTTGCAGCACATTTCACTCATACTAATGAGTGGGGAAAATTTTGCACCAAAACGTATGTCAAAAACTCCTTGTTTTACGCAGTAAAACAGAAATGGTGCTGAAATTTCTGCACCCAAGACTTAACATGTGCACATACCCTTAGAAAACATTTTAGGGTTAACAGAGCTGATCGTGGTTCTCTTTCTGGAAATAAAATTACTCCTTTCTTTTGTCCTTTCATTCTCATTTCTTTCGACATCCGAAAAACATCCATTACGTTATCTTTCCATTTTGAGATACTCTTTATTGGATTAATATCTTTAAGTAATGTAGCAGCTGGAATTGAATGTACAGAACATGACAGTTCTTTATAGGTTAGATATTGTGGTTGACTACTCGGGTTACAAATGACACCGAGGTGCAAAGGTGTCTACCTTAGTAGTCTCGAAAGCACTTGTACAACACATCCATGTAATTCTTCTATGCAGCTCCAATAAAACCTCCTTCAACCTGAGAAGAATCCTTTTACTGGCTTGTAATTATAAGTATTGATATTTTGCTAGCTGGGTCACATTCGTGACCTACCACCGAGCAGAAAATAAGAAACAGAGTGTAAATATTGCTCGAATATCACGTCTGTTGCCTATTTAGAGAGCGCGCTTCTTTAGCGGAATAAAAATGTTGATATTTCTTCTTAGCTTAACACCAAAAGGAACAATTGCCAGCCAGATTAACATTGAAATTTGGACTAATCTGTGTTTGACTAAAACCTTTCTACCGTGACTTTGTGTAAAAGGATTCAATTACAGTGCGCAATGTTTTGTAAATAACTATCTCACATAAAAAGTTAATTAATCAGGGCTGTGTCAATTTCCTTGTGCCATGTCAATTTGCAGCAAGGTAATTAATCACTAATCGCCCAGCGTGAAGCAAGCTGAGGGACAATTCACAAGTCATTTATTGTCTTTTTTGTAAAACAAATTGTAACACCGAGTCATGAAGAAACACATCTCGCCTTTCATAATATATTTTTTTTTATCATGCTTTTGCATGTTGTAATAGACCTCAGCAACAAGCAGCTGTATTTCTCTTCAATAAGAATAATAAAGAAATTAATGAGAGTGGATTGATTGCCCATTGCTTTCCTGTTATGTCAGTTTTGAGATTACACTGAAAAAAAAAACGAACAGTGAAAAATGACTTTTCCATGTGGGGAATGGTGATTAGGCCTGTTCATTAATTAGAAATTTTTTTTTGTTTTCCTTCAATGCATTTTAAATGAGAAGATTCTTTATGAAAAGTAAAAAGAGTTTCATAAAATATAGGCTCAAGCTAAGGTTTTCATCCCATCACTAAGCAACGTGATGGAAATAAGGCTGTAATTTTAATGGAACAGTAAAAATTATAGTTTTAATTATATCAATCCTCCTTTTCCATTTCCAATAAACTTGAAATGAAGATTGTTTAAATTATATCGGTTGGTGGAAAATATTTTGTTAGAGTCTCTGGTACCTGCAGATATTCTATGTAAAACAATAATTATAATAATCTTACAGTTGATATTACTCATTTGTCCAAAACATCACAATAGAAAATATTCAAAGATAATATTTGTGGAATTTAGTTAGGTTGATGTGGCCAATCATTGGCGCACATTCATTGACTTTTCTTAGGAAATGTTCCACTCCATAGACATCACTATTGGACCCTGTGTTCTCGTTTTTCCTTTGCGATTCTCATGATATGTACATGAATTGTGCAGAAAAAAATAGTGAGTTATTTTGGCCCATATATATTGATATATATTTGTTTCAATTGTATTAGGAGTCTAGAGCTACGTTCCCACAATGAGTTTTTGACGCTGCAGAATTTCTGCACCATTTCTGCACCTATTGTTTTAATTTATTTACTTACGGTTTTCCATTGCATTTTTGTTTCTTTTTGATATGTCATGATTTAACCCTTTTATGACCTATGACGTATAGTTATGTCACAGGTCACCTCCCCGTTTCATAAGGGTTCCAGCTATGAGACCACAACTTTTCTGGCACTTGTCAGCTGATTTCATCAGCTGACATGTACCCTTAATAGCCACAGGTGAAATTGTGATACACCCGTGGCTGTTAACATGCTAAATGCTGCTGTCAATCAATGACAGTGGCATTTAGCATGATCAAGCCTGAAGCTCATCATTAGCTCTTCCCATCAGTGTCCATCATGTCACATGACGGTGGGTCATCATTGGGTTGGCATGACAATCTGGGGTCTTCAGGAGACTCCTGTGATTGTCATTGCTGGATATCTATTAGCGCTGCCCTGTGGCTGGCACTCATCTCATAGGAAATGAGCATTTTAGCTACACATAGCAGGGCTGAATCCTGCTTTGTGTAGCACAGGTGATCATATGGTCTCAGTTTCTAGTCTCCTCTGTAAAAAGTAAAAACAAAACTTTAAACAATAGTAAAAAAATATATATGTATATATAAATATATATATATATATATATATATATATATAATTATTAATATAAAGAAATATGAACTTTTAAATCTCCCCTTTTTGCCCCATTTATAATAAAACAATAAAAAATACACATATTTGGTATCGTCAAGTTCAAAAATGCCCCATCTATCAGTATACCAAAATAATTATTTTAATTGGTAAATGGCGTAACAAGAAAAAAAAATCAAAACGTCAGCAACATTTTGCTGCAACAGTGCATTAAAATACAATAACGGACAATCAAGACATCATATCTACCCTAAAATGGTATTAATCAAAACATCAGCTTGAAATGCAAAAAATAAGCCCTCACCAAACCCCAGATCATGGAAAATGTAGACACTACAAGTCTTGGAAAATGACGCCATTTATTTATTTTTTTTAAAAACTTGGGATTTTTTTCACCACTTAAATAAAAAAGAACCTAGACATGTTTGGTGTCTATGAACTTATAATGACCTGGAAAATTATAATGGTAGGTCAGTTTTAGCACTTAGCGAACATGGTAAAAAAACAAACAAAAAACAAGTGTGGGATTGCTCTTTTTTGCAAGGTCACCGCATTTTTATTTTTTTCCTGTTTTCTAGTACACTATATGGTAAAACCAATGGTGATATTCAAAAGTACAACTTGTCCTGCAAAAAACAGTCCCTCACATGGCCATATTGACAGAAAAATAAAAGAGTTATGGCATTGGGAAAAAGGGGAGCAAAAAATGAAAACTCAAAAAGGAAATACCCAAGATGGTAAATGGATTAAATAAAGCTGTTTTGTTTTTGATACTACCTGTGTTTTTGCTTTGACAAAACATTATTGATATATTTAGGTACGGATTACATGCGTTTTTGACGCGTTTCTGCATGTGCGTTTTTTTACCTGCAGAATTTCCGCACCTAATGCAAGTCTATGGGGAAATCCGCACAGAAGACTCAGCGTACCCGCAAGAGAAATTGACATGCTGCGGATTTGAAACACACACGGCAGGTCAGTTTATACTGAGTAAAATAAAAGCACAGTGGGCATGAGATTTCTATAAATCCCATCCATTTTGCTGAAACGTAAGATGCTGTGCTTTTGACGCATCAAAAATAGGCAGCAACAAAAGCACACCAAAAACTCATTGTGAGAACGTAGCCTAAGGGGTAAAGATTTTCCTTGTGCAGAATTTCAAGTAGGCATAGGCATATTTATAGGCCATGCAATGATCCTCTGGAATTATATCTTGCAAGTTGCCTCTTCAGAGAGAGAAAGGACAGGAACGTTAGCGCCACCTATTGGAAGAAGCAATCTGAAAAGTCAACTGCTCACACTAGCATATAAATCAGACAAGTTCAAAGCGAGAAAAAATTGTTAATGTTAATCAATGAGTCAGTGCTGATCTGCAAGTTTCTCTTCAGCTTTAACTGGGCTGAGGAAAATAATTACAGCATGCCGTGCATGGCCGCAGATATTGGACGAGTCACCAATGCAAGCCTATGGGTGCAAAAAAAAAAAACAGATGGCACATGGACCATCCATATGCTGTCCCACTTTTACACCCACATCTTAAAGGAACCAGGACATTGCATCAGCCAAAAAACCACCTGGCAAACAAGACAAAAACATAAAAAATCTTGGATAAAGTTAAAGCTAAAAAAAGTGAAAGCAGCACTCCATCAAGAATTTAAGAAAAACTGTGATTTAATAGCCCATCGGGGCTCAACAACGGTTTGGTCCTCAGAAACGTTGCTGAACCCCAAAGTTCTTGATGGAGTGCTTCTTTCATTTTTTTAAACTATCTGCAGGTTTAATTGCCTGAAAGATTTTGCACCCGTATTGACTTTACATTGCCTGCTAGTGCTGCTTCTTTTTTTCTTTAAAGTTATAGATAAATAGATACATGATAGAAATATATTAGATCTATAATAGATAGATAACAAATAGATAGCTATTATATAGATAGAAATATACATAGAACAGATAGATATCCTGCAGATATATTTTACAACTCCCCTACATATTCTAAAATTGCACCCTTTAGTGCCTTTCATATGGAGTTTATTGTCAACTTTTTATGCTTGCTTAGCCTAACTAAGAAATAAATAACTAAAAAAAATGTGGTTTCTCCCCTATTTTATGAAACCAGCAAAGTTAAGGTAGAAAGCTGTGAGCTGATATTATCAGTCTAGGAAGGTCCCTTGATAGTGGGCCCTTCCCAGCCTGAAAAAAACAGCCCTCATCCATCCCAGAAGTGGAGCATCATATAAAATGCTTCACCCTCACTCTTCCTGATTGCCTTGGTGCAATGGCACTCAGGATAATGGGGTTTGGGGTTGATTTCAGCTTTGAATTCTTTAAACACACAGCTAGCATCAAGCCTTGGTGTTAATAATGGAGAGGTGTCTATCAGACAGCACCATTACTAACCCATACTAAAAAGTAAAAAACACAAACACAAAAATAGTATATTTGAAAAAAACATTTCTCTACTTTTTTCCTGGCTCACCAATTTAAAAAAAAAAAAAAAAAAAAAAGCAGGGAAACCGACATAGTCTAGGGAACCCAACATAGTCCACAAAGGGAAACCTGAAAAACATAAAAAGAGAGAAATAAAAAAAGACACTGTCCCTTGTTCAACAATTTATTATAAAACAAAAGGTCTCATGCAGAACCGATATAGTCCAGCACTTCCCTTGATGTTCCTCCATCCCGTCATTCTAACACTATAGGCTTTTAGCAGCAGTCAACTCCGGCTCACACTGTGGTCCTCTAGAGCCGGGGCTGTGGGGAGCAATAGCGTTACTGTTGTCACCGTTCAATCAGATTCTGTCGCTGTTTTGACTCTCTTGGAGCACAGCGTGAGCCGGGAGTGGCTGCTGCTCAAAGCCTATGGAACCTCAGAATGAGGCTCTATAGGCTTTGAACAGCGGAATCGAAGAACTTCTGGGAAAGCGCTGGACCTGCTTGGTACCTTTTTTACAGAATGAATTAGTGAGCGAGCGACAGTCTCTTGTTTTTATTTCTCTCTTTTTATACTTTTCAGGTTTCCATTTGTGGACTACATCGGATTTCCTGGACTACCACCTGCAATTTTTTTAATAAATTGGGGAATCAGGGAAAGTGTTTATTTTTTTCAAATAAACTGAATTTGTGAGTGTTTTTTATCCTTTTTCGTACTGGGTTAGTTCTGAGGGTGTCTGATAGACATCTCTCCATTACTAACACCAGGAATTGATGTCAGCTGTGTTTTGGACAATTCACAGCTGACATCAACCCTAAGCGCCATTACTCTGATTGCCCACACACGATGAGAAGAGCCAATGCAAAGCGCTAGAGTTAGTGCATTTCGCGTGATGCTCTACTTTTTTGGTGGCTGTGTGCTCTTGTATTATTCGGATGGAAAGGGCCAAATAAACATAGACCTTCCCAGCCTCATAATATCAGCTCACAGCTGTCTCCTTTACCTTTGCTGGTTTCATAAAATAGGGAGAACCCAACTTTGTTATTTAATTTTTGTATTTAATGGGTTAACCAAGCATAAAAAGCTTGGCAATAAACTCAACATGAAATGCACTAAAGGGTACCATTTTAGAATATATAGGGTCTGTGTGAAATTATATATCTACAGGATATCAATAATTTATATCTGTCTATCTATCTATCTATCTATCTATCTATCTATCTATCTATCTATTATTTATCTATTGTATATATAATATCATTCTATCATCTATCTATCTATCTTTCTATCTGTCTATCTATCTGTCTATCTATCTATCTCTCTATAAATATCTATACATTAGATTGCTTTATTATTCTTATCAACTGGCTTTAAGTTCCATACTGTAGAGTATTATAGTATGTAAAAGATGATGTTAAAAATGCATTGCAAATGGATTGCATACACATGTCATACGGATGTCATAAGGATGCTCGGCGGAAAAAAAATTGCACACTCGCATGACATAAGGAATGACATACGCATGACACTCGTCCAACTTTTTGGAATGTACATCGGAGCAATTATTTTATACGCAGCTGTGATCTAACCCATATACTCACCTTTTATCAGTCTTTTTATCAGTCCAAAAATTCAAGAACTTAATACAACAAAAAAGGGCAGCAGTATATACCTGCCCAGTTCTCAGAACTAATGCACATTCAGGATGTAGCAAACCCATATAGTAAAGTGGGCGGCGATTTTAACACTAAGCAATTATCCGCTCCATAAACTGGTAGGTTGTGAGAGATCGTCTCATCTGTATTTTGCACATGTGCTGCCGCCATCTTTGTTCTACAGGTTTTCAGCATCTTGATAGTGCCTTAGTTCTGAGACCTGGGCAGGTAAATACTGTGGCCCTTTTTTGCTATGTTAATTCCTATATCTAAAAACACACACTAACAAATGTATCCACAACAGCATGTTGATGATTTCAAAGTTGCAAGAACTCATTGCTTTATATTATACAAGAAATGTATATATACAGATCTGGCAAAAATTAAGTGACCACTGCAAAATGTTCAGTTTGTCTGATTGTTCACTTTATAGGTATAATTTTGAGTAAAATGTAAATTGTTCTTTTATTCTACAAACTTCTGACAACACGTCTCCGAATTTTCAAGCAATACATTTTGTATTTTTTTTTCTGAAAATGAGAAATGGTCAAAATAAAAAAAAAACCAGTGCTTTCAGACCTCAAGTAATGCAAAGAAAACAAGGTCATAACCATTTAGAAAGAACAATACTAATGTTATAACTCAGGAAGAGTTCAGAAATCAATATTTTGTGGAAAACCCATGATTTTTAATCACAGCTTTCATGCGTCTGGGCATGCTTTCCACCACTCTTTCATATTTCTATTGGGTGACCTTATGCCACTCCTGGTACAAACATTTAAGCAGTTCTTCTTTGTTTGCTGACTTGTAACTATCCATCATCCTCTTGATTACATTCCAGAGGTTTCCAATGGGGTTCAGGTCTGGAGATTGGGCTGCCCATGACAGGGATTTGATGTGGTGGTCTCTTAATTTTTGCCAGAGCTGTATATTAAGTATAAATAATGCTATCAATATTTAGGTGATGTTAAAAGTTTTCCACTTCAAAGACTGTCTTTAGATGTGCTTCGAATATGTATACTGTACATAATGCCACAAAGTGGTTACTGAAATAGGACAATTCTGCAGAAGGAAAATCAGTGTTTTGTTTTTGTTTTTTTGCTTCAACTTGATTAACCCAGTAGAACTAAATTATAAATTTACCTTTACCCTGCTGTGTCATCTTATACACTCTTCACGTAAAGTCTTTGATTTACATTTTGCCCAATAGTCTGCATGCATGGTTAGCTGCCCTTACACATTTAGGAATCTAATATTTATTTGCATTTCTCCTTATCAGGAGCAGTACGGTATATTAAGAGTATACATGATTCACATAAAATAGGCTGGTCCTATATGAGACCTTTTACTTCTTAATATTTACTATTCAATCCTATTTGGCCACATAGCTACCTTTATGTCCACTGTATATGTTTGTTTATATATTCATTAGGTCTTTATGGGATAATCCACTTTAAATTGACTGAAAATGTCATTATTTACACTGTCAATTAGTGGCGGCACTGTAAGTTCATCTAGTGCCATACCGCTGCTGATTTACATATTTTTTATTTTACCCATATCTCTACTTGTTCTGCCTCTCTTTTTTTCATAGCATGTATTTATACATCCTTTAACACTCTCAATTTCATGGTGTGGTTAATTCATTACCTCCTTGACGATCTGCATGTACGGGTCCATATTTGACTTAAACGGGTTGTCCGGACCTAAGCTACAAGTTGGCAGTCACTTTATGTGCGCTGTGATGATTCTCCGGTGCCGAAGTGGATGGTCATGTGGCCACAAGTATGCGATATGCATGCTGCCGGCCACATTCCAACTACACTGTTTCCAATTTTGCTGAATGCATTTGCATTGAGCACGGCCGCACCCATCTAGTCGGAATGTGACCGGAAGCATGCATATTGAGCAGTTGTGGTCACATGACCATCTTACTCCCGATACCGACAGCGGAGAATTGTCACAGTGCAGTGTGCACATTGAGTGACTGCAAACTTGTATCTTAAGCCTGGATGACCCCATTGATATACTTATAATGGGTCAGTTGGTGCCTTATTCCTGATGGTAATCAAAAAGCAGCGTAATTCCACCATAGTGTACCGCACTGATATGAATCAGTATATAACTTGTAGTTGAAGTAATGTTTGGCACATTGGCAGTAATACGCCCGGATTTCCACATTAACGTCTTTTGGCTGCCTCAATAGCCAGGAATCAGCAAATCAAAAATTATGATATCTGATAATTATTAGTTACTAGATGGTGGCCCGATTCTAATGCATCGGGTATTCTATAATATGTATGTCCACGTAGTATATTGCCCAGCCACGTAGTATATTGCCCAGTGACGTAGTATATTGCCCAGCCACATAGTATATTGCCCAGCCCACATAGTATATTGCCGAGCAACATAGTATATTGCCCAGCCCACGTAGTATATTGCCCAGTCACGTAGTATATTGCCCAGCCACGTAGTATATTGCCCAGTGACATAGTATATTGCCCAGCAACATAGTATATTGCCCAGTTACGTAGTATATTGCACAGTGACGTAGTATATTGCCCAGTGATGTAGTATATTGCCCAGTGATGTAGTATATTGCCCAGTGACGTAGTATATTGCCCAGTGACGTAGTATATTGCCCAGCCCACGTAGTATATTGCCCAGCCCACGTAGTATATTGCCCAGCGATGTAGTATTTTGCCCAGCGATGTAGTATATTGCCCAGTGACATTTTATATTGCCCAGTGACGTAGTATATTGCCCAGTGACGTAGTATATTGCCCAGTGATGTAGTATATCGCCCAGTGACGTAGTATATTGCCAGTGATGTACTATATTGCCAAGTGACGTATTATACAGCACAGAGCCACATAGTATATTGCACAGCGACATAGTATACAGCACAGGGCCACTGTTGTGAACTCTGTTTTCAGGCTCCCTCTTGTGGTCACAGGTGGTATTGTGTGACTTTTGTTTTGGGCTCCCCCTGGTGGCTTTGTTTGTTATCCTGCGGGTCTGTGGCTGATCAGCTGCCTCGTTATTCACTTGGGAGTTTCCTATTTAGCTCTGTTTCACTTCCACTTGTTGCCGGCTGTCAATGTACTCAGTGCTATTCTGATTACTCCTGATTATCTTCGGTTTCAGTCTCTTCAGGAGAAGCTAAGTTCTGTTTAATTATTTTTTGCTCATCAGTCTGCAATATGATTTCTGTGTATGATGAGTTTAGTCCAGCTTGCTAATATGTGATTTCTTCTGCTGGTTTGCTCTGGGGTACAGAGTTGCTTCCCCCGCACCGTTAGTTGGTGCGGGGGCTCGAGCGATCTCTGCGTGGATATTTTGAATAGGGTTTTTTATTGACCGCACAGTTCCCTTTCTATTTTCTGCTTTCTAGTGTTAGCGGGCCTCATTTGCTAAATCTAATTTCATCTCTGCGTTTGTGCTTTCCCCTTAACTCACCGTTAATATTTGTGGGGGGCTATTCTATATCTTTGGGGTCATTTCACTGAGGCAAGTGAGGACTTTCGTTCCCTCTAGGAATACTCAGTTTCTCAGGCTGTGATGAGACGTCTAGGATTTTCAGGTAACGTTCCACGGCTGCCTATAGTTGTTTGCGGATAGGATCAGGTTGCGGTCAATTCAGTTACCACTTCCCCAGAGTTTGTAGTCGGTTTAGTTACTTAGCTAGTCCTCTTGTGATCCTTGCCACTAGGATCATAACAGTACAGCCGGCCGGTAAAGTGATAATTGCATGGCAGAAGCAGGAGAAAAGAAGCCTTGATAATTTTTTTTTTCTTTTTTTTTTTTTTTGCCGTGTGTCTAGCTGCTGTGTGTCTAGCTTCTCTCCTCCTCTTAATCTTGGTGTGGCTGTGAACTCAGCTGCTGATATGGATATTCAGAGTTTGGCCTCCAGTGTAGATCATCTTGCTGCAAGGGTACAAAGTATTCAGGATTTTGTTGTTCACAGTCCTATGTCAGAGCCTAGAATACCTATTCCGGAGTTGTTTTCTGGAGATAGATCTAGGTTCCTGAATTTTAAGAACAATTATAAATTGTTTCTTTCTTTGAAACCTCGTTCCTCTGGTGATTCCGTTCAGCAAGTTAAAATTATAATTTCTTTCTTGCGTGGTGACCCTCAGGATTGGGCCTTCGCATTGGCGCCAGGGGATCCGGCATTGCTCAGTGTTGATGCGTTTTTTCTGGCCCTTGGATTTCTCTATGAGGAACCTAATCTTGAGAACCAGGCTGAAAAAGCGTTGTTGGCCCTATCTCAGGGGCAAGATGAAGCAGAGGTGTACTGCCAGAAATTTCGGAAATGGTCGGTGCTTACTCAGTGGAATGAGTGTACCCTGGCTGCAAATTTCAGAAAAGGTCTTTCTGAGGCCATTAAGAATGTCATGGTGGGGTTCCCTACGTCTGCAGGTCTGAATGAGTCAATGACTCTGGCCATTCAGATTGATCGGCGTTCGCGGGAGCGCAAACCTGCGCACTATTTGGCGGTGTCTTCTGAACAGACACCTGAGTCTATGCAATGTGATAGAATTCTAACCAGAAGTGAACGGCAAAATTATAGACGGCAAAATGGGTTGTGCTTTTACTGTGGTGACTCAGCTCATGTTATCTCAGCATGCTCTAAGCGCAAAAAAAAGGTTGATAAATCTGTCACCATTGGTACTTTACAGCCTAAGTTCATTTTGTCTGTTACCCTGATTTGTTCCTTGTCATCTTACCCGGTTATGGCTTTTGTAGATTCAGGTGCTGCCCTGAGTCTGATGGACTTGTCATTTGCCAGGTGCTGTGGTTTTGTTTTGGAGCCTTTAAAATTCACTATTCCACTAAGGGGAATTGATGCTACGCCATTGGCTACGAATAAACCTTAGTACTGGACACAAGTGACCATGTGCATGACTCCTGTTCATCAGGAGGTGATTCGCTTTCTTGTGCTGCATAATTTGCATGATGTTGTCGTGTTGGGTCTGCCATGGTTGCAGACTCATAATCCAGTCCTGGATTGGAAAGCAATGTCTGTGTCAAGTTGGGGTTGTCAGGGAATTCATGGCGACACTCCTGTGGTGTCAATTGCTTCATCCACTCCTTCTGAAGTCCCTGCGTTTTTGTCAGACTACCAGGATGTATTTGATGAGCCCAAACTCAGTTCTCTACCTCCTCATAGGGATTGTGATTGTGCTATAAATTTGATTCCTGGTAGTAAGTTTCCTAAGGGTTGACTTTTCAATTTGTCAGTGCCGGAGCATGCTGCCATGCGGAGTTATATAAAGGAGTCTTTGGAGAAAGGACTTATTCGCCCCTCCTCCTCCCCTCTTGGTGCGGGGTTCTTTTTTGTGGCTAAGAAGGATGGTTCTCTGAGACCTTGCATTGATTATCGCCTTCTAAATAAAATCACGGTCAAATTTCAGTATCCTTTGCCATTGTTATCTGATCTGTTTGCTCGCATTAAGGGGTCTAGTTGGTTCACCAAGATAGATCTTCGTGGTGCGTATAACCTTGTGCGTATTAAGCAGGGTGATGAATGGAAAACTGCATTTAATACGCCCGAAGGCCATTTTGAGTACTTGGTGATGCCTTTTGGACTTTCTAACGCTCCTTCTGTCTTTCAGTCTTTTATGCACGACATCTTCCGCGAATATCTGGATAAATTTATGATTGTGTATCTGGATGATATTCTGTTTTTTTCTGATGATTGGGAGTCCCATGTTAAGCAGGTCAGGATGGTGTTTCAGGTCCTGCGTGCCAATGCTTTATTTGTGAAGGGCTCAAAATGTCTTTTTGGAGTCCAGAAGGTTTCTTTTTTGGGTTTCATTTTTTCTCCTTCTACTATTGAGATGGACCCAGTCAAGGTTCAGGCTATTCATGACTGGACGCAGCCTACATCTGTTAAGAGTCTTCAGAAGTTCTTGGGTTTTGCTAATTTTTACCGTCGCTTCATCGCTAATTTTTCTGGTGTTGTTAAGCCTTTGACGGATTTGACCAAGAAAGGTTCTGATGTTACTAACTGGTCTCCTGCAGCTGTGGAGGCCTTTCGGGAGCTGAAGCACCGGTTTTCTTCGGCTCCGGTCTTATGTCAGCCAGATGTCTCTCTTCCTTTCCAGGTCGAGGTTGATGCTTCCGAGATTGGAGCGGTTGCTGTTTTGTCGCAGAGAAGCGCCGATGGCTCTGTGATGAAGCCATGTGCTTTCTTTTCAAGAAAGTTTTCACCTGCCGAGCGGAATTATGATGTCGGTAATCGGGAGTTGTTGGCTATGAAGTGGGCATTTGAGGAGTGGCGACATTGGCTCGAGGGAGCTAAGCATCGTGTGGTGGTCTTGACTGATCACAAGAATCTGATTTATCTAGAGTCGGCCAAGCGGCTGAATCCTAGACAGGCTCGTTGGTCGTTGTTTTTCTCTCGTTTTGATTTCGTGGTCTCGTACCTGCCTGGTTCGAAGAATGTAAAGGCTGATGCTCTATCTAGGAGTTTTGTGCCTGACTCTCCTGGAGATTCAGAGCCGGCTGGTATTCTCAGAGAAGGGGTGATTTTGTCTGCCATCTCCCCAGATTTGCGACGAGTGCTGCAGGAGTTTCAGGCGGATAGACCTGATTGTTGTCCACCGGAGAGACTGTTTGTCCCGGATAGATGGACCAGCAGAGTTATTTCCGAGGTTCATTCTTCGGTGTTGGCGGGCAATCCTGGAATATTTGGTACCAGAGATTTGGTGGCCAGGTCCTTTTGGTGGCCTTCCTTGTCGCGGGATGTGAGTTCCTTTGTGCAGTCTTGTGGAATTTGTGCTCGGGCTAAGCCTTGCTGTTCTCGTGCCAGTGGTTTGCTGTTACCTTTGCCTGTCCCGAAGAGGCCTTGGACGCACATTTCCATGGATTTTATTTCAGATCTCCCTGTCTCTCAGAGAATGTCTGTCATCTGGGTGGTGTGTGATCGTTTTTCTAAGATGGTCCATTTGGTGCCCTTGCCTAAGTTGCCTTCCTCCTCCGAGTTGGTTCCGCTGTTTTTTCAAAATGTAGTTCGTTTGCATGGGATCCCTGAAAATATTGTTTCCGACAGAGGATCCCAGTTTGTGTCTAGATTTTGGCGGACCTTTTGCGCTAAGATGGGCATTGATTTGTCTTTTTCATCGGCCTTCCATCCTCAGACGAGTGGCCAAACCGAACGAACTAATCAGACCTTGGAGACCTATTTGAGATGTTTTGTTTCTGCTGGTCAGGACGACTGGGTGACTTTTTTGCCGTTGGCCGAGTTTGCCCTTAATAATCGGGCTAGTTCTGCTACTTTTGTTTCTCCTTTTTTTTTTGTAATTCGGGGTTTCATCCTCGTTTTTCCTCGGGTCAGGTGGAGCCTTCTGACTGTCCTGGAGTGGATGTTGTGGTGGATAGGTTGCATCAGATTTGGAATCATGTTGTGGACAATTTGAAGCTGTCACAAGAGAAGGCTCAGCGCTTTGCCAACCGCCGTCGCTGTGTGGGTCCCCAACTTCGCGTTGGGGACTTGGTGTGGTTGTCTTCTCGCTTTGTTCCTATGAAGGTCTCCTCTCCTAAGTTCAAGCCTTGGTTTATCGGTCCTTATAAGATTTTGGAAGTCCTTAACCCAGTGTCATTTCGTTTGGACCTCCCAGCATCGTTTGCTATTCATAATGTGTTTCATCGGTCGTTGTTGCGGAGGTATGTGGTGCCTGTGGGTCCTCCGGTTGAGCCTCCTGCCCCTGTGTTGGTTGAGCGAGAATTGGAATACGTGGGGGAGAAGATCTTGGATTCTCGTATTTCTAGACGGAGGCTTCAGTATTTAGTTAAATGGAAGGGCTATGGTCAGGAGGATAATTCCTGGGTTGTCGCCTCTGATGTTCATGCGGCCGATTTGGTTCGTGCCTTCCATGTGGCTCACCCTGATCGCCCTGGGGGTTTTGATGAGGGTTCGGTGACCCCTACTCAAGGGGGGGTACTGTTGTGAACTCTGTTTTCAGGCTCCCTCTTGTGGTCACAGGTGGTATTGTGTGACTTTTGTTTTGGGCTCCCCCTGGTGGCTTTGTTTGTTATCCTGCGGGTCTGTGGCTGATCAGCTGCCTCGTTATTCACTTTGGAGTTTCCTATTTAGCTCTGTTTCAATTCCACTTGTTGCCGGCTGTCAATGTATTCAGTGCTATTCTGATTACTCCTGATTATCTTCGGTTTCAGTCTCTTCAGGAGAAGCTAAGTTCTGTTTAATTATTTTTGCTCATCAGTCTGCAATATGATTTCTGTGTATGATGAGTTTAGTCCAGCTTGCTAATATGTGATTTCTTCTGCTGGTTTGCTCTGGGGTACAGAGTTGCTTCCCCCGCACCGTTAGTTGGTGCGGGGGCTCGAGCGATCTCTGCGTGGATATTTTGAATAGGGTTTTTTATTGACCGCACAGTTCCCTTTCTATTTTCTGCTTTCTAGTGTTAGCGGGCCTCATTTGCTAAATTTAATTTCATCTCTGCGTTTGTGCTTTCCCCTTAACTCACCGTTAATATTTGTGGGGGGCTATTCTATATCTTTGGGGTCATTTCACTGAGGCAAGTGAGGACTTTTGTTCCCTCTAGGTATAGTCAGTTTCTCAGGCTGTGAAGAGACGTCTAGGATTTTCAGGTAACGTTCCACGGCTGCCTATAGTTGTTTGCGGATAGGATCAGGTTGCGGTCAATTCAGTTACCACTTCCCCAGAGTTTGTAGTCGGTTTAGTTACTTAGCTAGTCCTTTTGCGATCCTTGCCACTAGGATCATAACAGGTCACGTAGTATATTGCCCAGCCACGTATGTCACAGGTTAAAAAAAAAATAAACATATACTCACCTTCCGTAGGCGCGTTGTAGTTCTGTCGCCTGTGTGGGGTGCAGGCGGCAGCTTCCGGTCCCAGGATGTGATGACGTCACGGTCACATGACTGTGACATCATGGCAGGTCCTTCTCGTGCAGGCGCGCAGGACCTGTGATGACGTCGCGGTCACATGACCCTGCCGCGGTCACATGACCGTGACGTCACGGCAGGTCCTTTTCGCGCAGGCGCACAGGACTTGTGATGACGTCACTGTCACATGACCGTGATGTCATGGCACGTCCTTCTCCCAGACCATCCTTGCCTCCATAGCTTGCCGCTTGCATGGACCGGCCGGAGCATCGCGAGGAGCGGGAAAGGCGGCGGAAGGTGAGTATCTAATGATTTTTTATTTTTTTATTATTTTTAACATTAGATGTTTTTACTATTGACGCTGCATAGGCTGTGTCAATAGTAAAAACTAGGTCACACAGGGTTAATAGCGGCGGTAACGGAGTGCATTACCCGCGGCATAACGCGGTCCGTTACCGCCGGTATTAACCCTGTGTGAGCGGTGACCGGAGGGGTGTATGCGGGTGCCGGGCACTGAGTGCGGGGAGTAAGAAGCGGCCATTTTCTTCCGGACTGTGCACGTCGCTGATTGGTCGTGGCAATGGTCATGGGCGTTTTGCCACGACCAATCAGCGACTTGGATTCCATGACAGACAGAGGCCGCGACCAATGAATATCCGTGACAGAAAGACAGACAGAAGGACAGACAGACAGACGGAAGTGACCCTTACACAATTACATAGTAGATCTCTCTATATGACTGTTATAGGCCCCATTATCATAGCCTTCATATAGGATAAGTATGGACGGCATAGCTATTTATGGTTGTCTTTATGATTTAATGTCCCATGATGTGGCACTTTATGTTTTTTTATTTGTCTACATAGGAGCATGCTTTCCAAGTATTTTAATAAAAAATCTTAATAACTAGTTTATTATTTATTTAAATCATTTTGGATTCCTCAGCTAGAAGGAAGTGCAATGCAGACAAGTTATCAATCTATTTGTATTTAAAACTTTATTATTCTGCTGGATAGAAGGCTAATAATATGCATATCAAATTAAATTAGAACACATATTAATATACTTTTTGAAATCTTTTTTTTTCTGCTATGTTATTGCAGAGCTTTGCAGAAAATGAACATATTGTAATATGTAAAGACCAAAACTTCGTAACAATCTTTGAACAGCTGCAAAATCTGATCTTTAGCTCCTGATATTGTCAGTCAGTATGATACAAATGATCCTATTTGTCCCACCCCAGCATGTGTCCTATCATACCATTCTGTTTCTAATTTATTGTCCAGCATTTCTGATAAATTGTCCCCATAGGTGTTCTCTTCGCTGCAAACCATAGCAGTGATATCAGTTTGTTTCAGATGAAATTAACTCTATAATGTGAATCATTTTTGGGATCTTAGAAATGCCGTTAATTTATAACATCTCCATGTGATAGAGATGGATAGATTTCTACATAATGTATACAAAATGTATTATTCTAGCTGATGGCATCTAGTAATATGTATTCTCATGCAAATTACGACTATTGCACAAATAATAATTCATGATTCCAGATGGTATACTTTTATGAGTCTTTTGTAAGATCTGACTCTTATTGGTTTTTGCATTTGACTTAAGAGTAGTGATGAGCGATTATGCTCGTTACTCGAGTTTCTCCGAGCATGCTCAGGTGGTCTCCGTGTATTTTGGCATGCTCGGAGATTTAGTGGAGGTAATGTGATGGTAATGTGATGGTCTGGGGCTGCTTTGGTGCTGGTAAAGTGGGAGATTTGTACAAGGTTAAAGGGATTTTAAATAAGGAAGGCTATCACTCCATTTTGCAACGCCATGCCATACCCTGTGGACAGCGCTTGATTGGAGCCAATTTCATCCTACAACAGGACAATGACCCAAAGCACACCTCCAAATTATGCAAGAACAATTTAGGGAAGAAGCAGGCATATGGTATTCTATCTGTAATGGAGTGGCCAGCGCAGTCACCAGATCTCAACCCCATTGAGCTATTGTGGGAGCAGCTTGACCGTATGTTACGCAAAAAGTGCCCATCAAGCCAAACCAACTTGTGGGAGGGGCTTCTGGAAGTATGGGGTGAAATTTCTCCAGATTACCTCAGCAAATTAACTGCTAGAATGCCAAAGGTCTGCAATGCTTTTTTTCGAACCTTGTCAATGTCTGGACAAGATTTTCAATTCATTTGGCAACTCATTTGATTAATAAAAGTATGAGTTACTGTGTACGTATTCAGGAAAACTCCTTCAAAATTATCTCCAGATGGAATATCACGCCTAAACGCATCCACAGATGGCATCATGCTACAACCACTAAATGTTGGAGATGTGGAGCAAACAATGGTAGCTATATACACATCTGATGGTCCTGTCCGATGCTTTGCCCCTTTTGGAATGAGGTAACCGCTATCATACATAAATTATTGGGCACGCGTACTATCTTGAAGCTGGAAAATATCTTTCTAAATCTTCCAATTTGGCCAAATGATAAGTATGCTACTAAACTAGCTCAGTTCATTATGGCGGCATGGAAATCATTGATCCCGTCAAACTAGAACTCAACTACCATACCCACTGCTCACCAACTTTACTCCAAAATCAAACAATTATACCATATAGAGGAATTAGCAGTGAGAGTCGATCATACCTCTGCTAACTTTCATAGCATATGGAAGCCTTGGACCCAACTCAGGACACAGTCTTCATTTTACTCTGCAATATTGCCATAATTAATTATTCATCCCAAGGTGCTACTACAATTTCCCCCCTGTCTTTCCCCTCCCCTTTCACTCACCCACTTGTACCTACACCTTTCCTACCCGCTCTCTTATATTCTATCGATTAAGATATTTTTTCAACTAAATTGAAAGTATCTGTTAATTCAATATTAACGGTAATTAAGTTCTCATGTGATAAATATTAGAAGTTTATTTTGCTAGTAATACAACTGAATATCTGCATTCTGTTAAGGTTGCTTTTTCAGAAGATGTATGTTATTCATTATGTCTCAATAAAAAAAACATTGAGAGAAAGAATAAACGCGTGAGTTTTCATGGTAAGCACAAAATTGTCTGGGTGACCCTAAATATTTGAACGGTTATATATATATATATATATATATATATATATACCAGAAAATAGTGGTGATAAAGCCTCCACTTGTCACATAACGGTGTGTGTCTTGTCAGTCATTTATACATTTGTCCTACTTTTGCCTCCTCACTCAGGTTTGCGATTTGTGACTGTTTTCTTGAAAATGTCTACTGATCTGTTCAAGAGAAGTGCATGGCTTTCATAATGTGAATTCCCATGGGTCCACTAGATGATGTTATCACTTTACATCCCTCTTCTGAGGAATCACAAACGAAAAGATTTCTATATCTGTTATGTCACATGTTCACCGTATAGTTCTATAAATATAACCTCGCACATAAAATGCACATAGCCGCCCTATACTTCATTCTCTACTTGGCTTTTTGTTTGCTCTTCTGTGTATAGCATGAAGCAGACAAACTGCTGGATGAAGAAGAAAAATGTTTCTTTAGCTAATAAGCGATTTATGGATTATCCAAGTTCAAAATTGACAAAAATATTTTTCAAAAGTTCTATAATAATAATATTAATCTGAAATTAATTTAGTAGATAATTATGATGGTTAAAAAGATTCTTTAGCCATTAGTGACAAAGGGATTATGTTTTTCAGCATATTTTGCAAAACAAAAATGGCACCTCTGTAAAAGAGTTTTCCTGGAGTTGAAGGTTACTTATTTATCATTGGGTGGTCTAATCAATGGGACCCTCAACAACCTGGAGAGCAAGGTTCTGATCTAGAGAATTGGGCACAAGTGTCTATGGGACTTCTGGAGGCAGCAAAGTAAAGAACAAGGAATAGAGCAAAGGTTGAGCATGTTCACCTCCTCTCCATTTAAGATGGGGTCTGTATAAGGAATAACTTTAAATTCTGGTAAAGCTAAGTTCACATTT
This sequence comes from Ranitomeya variabilis, assembly GCF_051348905.1. Classification (NCBI taxonomy): domain Eukaryota; kingdom Metazoa; phylum Chordata; class Amphibia; order Anura; family Dendrobatidae; genus Ranitomeya; species Ranitomeya variabilis. The sequence goes on along the minus strand of NC_135238.1, from coordinate 71,101,713 downwards.
GCGTAGTGTTCGATATTTCCAGGAGGACGTGTCTCAACAGGCGTGTCTCAATCAGTTCCTCGACATGCGCAGTCCGAAGTACGCAAGCGCATCAAACGCATGTGTACGCATGGACATGAATACGCATTCATTCCCATAGACAGTAATCTTTTTTTTTAACGCACTCATCTGCATGCGCATGCCTACGCATATTTGACAGATTTTTTACGCCTCCAAAAATGCAACATGTTGCGTTCGCCGTGCCCAGCCGCACACCGCGAAAAAAACATGTTTACGCAAAAGCATGCTAATGCATGCAAACTCATGTCCATGCGTATACCATGTTAAATATATGTATGCATGACACATGCGGATGTATGCGGATCAAACGCTGCATGCACAGACGCAAATGTGAAACCAGCCTAAGTGAACTATGAATTAGGAGTAAGGGCACAATAATAAGTTGGACATAAATAGGCAAGGTAGAAGATAAAGAATTTAAAGGGAACCTGACATGTGAAAACATGCTAATAAACTGGACATGTGGGGTTAATTTTCAGGTAAATACCGTTCTTAACTTGTCTTGTGCCCACATTGAGAGTCCTGCTGCCAGGAGGAATTGAACTTTATTCCTTCTGGCAGTGTTTGTGTGTCAGTCACAGGGGTGTCACCGCCACGGGTTCAGTCACTGCTCTATGTAGAGAGAGCTGCAACTGTAATCCTGCCCCCAGCACACTGACTGAAAGCTGGGTCAAATGCTGAGCTGCTGTCAGTCAGTGCCGAGGGCGCGGTTAGAACCACTTCTCTCTATACAATGAGCAGCGACTGAAACCAAACTTTGTTTGGAAGAACAAAGTACATTTCCTCCCGGTGGCATTTCACTAAGTGCGGGCTCCAGGCAGGTTCAAAATACCATTAACATGACGTGTTCTTTTCACATGAAAGGTTCCCTTTAAGCTCTGTTTACAGACTTCTATCCATTCAGTTTAATGTTCTAGATTAAGAAATTGGTCCAAATATGTCATTTACACCAACAATTATTTTCTTAATAAGAAATCATTATCTTTCGGATGCTGATACACTTTAATTAGACAGATTTTTAACGACAGCTGATCAGTTCTCTGGCAGTTGAGACACTTTAAGCACCAATATAGACACTGCATTTGTAATTGGAAAGAGACTGGTCAAATATCTGTTAAAGTATATTTAGTTTGAGCAAGGCTATCACTCATAGGCAATGTCATAATTATTAATGTTAGGGCTCTCTCACATCACTGTATAAATTGGATGAGTGCTATCCAATTTTTAATATGTGACATAAGATCAGAACATTACTCTGTCATGATTATGTCCATACTTTATGTGTCTATGTATAGCCATTAGAGCAAATTGATTTAATGCTAATCTAATTTGCATCAAGTGTTTAGAAATTTGCTGTCAATATAAAAGCAGAAGCAGGAAATGCAGCAGTCATTTTGTGGTGAATCAGGATAATGAGAAGACATCCTAGTCTATACATAGAGATAGCCAGAGAAAGATGTAAAACACTGAATAAATTCTACAGATAGTGTGTGAGACAGCAAAGTAATAAGGATTAGTGTAGGAGGAGAAAGAAAATATCACAAACTTCATTGATAGGGAGAGAACAAAGGCCTGGAGGGACACATAGCTGCCAGCTGCTGCTTTCCTGATCAGTGTGGTTATAGTGTCATTGCAATTAAATCACATATACACATTTTTTTTTCAGAGTAGATGGGGGCTTGAAATGCAATTGGTTGTCTACTCATGAATCTCCTTTCTTGGGAAAATTTGTTGAAGCAGGTGAATTCGACTTTCTGCTGATTCATTCATATTTGTTTGAGGGAGGGTCAAGATCCCCTGCCCCATTCTGAAACAATTGTTCATCAGTGATGCTCGTTTTAAGGGCTGCGTCCCATTCGGCAAGTTGTGTATTGTACTATTTTCACTGTGACAGCGCCCGCTCTGTTGTCGGCTCAGATCAGCAAAAATTAGGCTGCAACAAATTGGTGTCAGAATACACAGCATGCAGAGGCCAGTGACATCACAAGCTGGGGCGGCGCTCTTCCTCTGCACGCTGGGCATTATGACACCGCTCTGTTGTCGACTTATTATTACTGATCTGAGCCGACGACAGAGCGTATGCTGTCACTGTGCACATCGCACAATGCACGACTCGCAGGGAGGGACACAAAAGTGACAAGCAGCACCCCTAAAACAAGCCTCACTGATGACATTTCACTTCAGGCAGGGGGCAGGGGCTAAGGCTTTGCGCTATGCTCTGATGACAATTTGCTTGAGTATAACAAAGCATCATCAGACCGGGAATAGGAAAAAAACAGAATAGCAGTTAGATAGTGTAGTAAGGAAGCGGTAGGGAATTTTTAGCACAAATATATTAGAAAACAGCTTAGACTATGGCACTAAATAGGAATTTACAATGAATTTAAGCTTGACTTCGGACCATTCCTTTAATTTAGATACGTATCCTCTATTGAGGTGTCATACATCATAGGACTCTAGATACAGAATTCTATTTTTAAGTATGATTCTTAATCCTCTATAGATTCCCCCTTCCTCTGAAGATCTAAGCGTATTCTGTGCACTACTGTCTTTAAATCCTCGGTAATAATAGGTCTAATGTGACTTCCAAGTCTCTTGGGCTGGCATCATTACAGCCGGTGTATATTAGTATTCCATGATAGAGAAGAGAATGTAATGGTCTGTACTATAAAATGTGAGAAGTCTGAATATGATACCGCCTCGGTGATATACTACTTCTTCTATTACTTTCCCATCTACATACGCCAGTGGCATGTGTTAACATTTGCCGCATTACCGAATGACACGGGATGGAATATATTGCACTTTTCCATTTTCTTCCCCCTTATACAGAACGCTCCATTGCTCTTCATTGTTGACGTTCTGTTTCATGTTATATCTCAACATCTAAATCCTGGCAGAATTACTGTAAACCTCGCTCTTTGCTGAAAGGAATCTCGTAAAGCCTGGAAGGTGCTGTAGCCAGGTGATAATGGATGGGTTAGCATGATTTCCGTAATGCCTCTCTCAGGCATTACAAGCCGAGATTTCTGCAGATCATAAAATGTTCTTTTTTGTTTTCTCATTTCCCTCACTTCAGAACCTGCTACTCTACTATCAAGAAATATTACAGACAGTGAAATACTTTTGCTTTGCTCTGCCTTTCTGGAAATATAGATGAGAATAAATAAATAATTCAAAAAATGAATATAGAACATCCTGAACACCGTCATTTATAAGCCGCGGCAAAACTTTTTCTTTCCAATTTGCAAATAGTATATAGATTTCATTTTGGAAAGCTGCTGTGTCTTAAAAATCTTTTTTACATCCTCCTTTGTTTTCTGTCGGATTCAGGGCTGTGTTGCTTTTTGATATTCTCCGCTTTCACGGCAGAATCTTTGGCGGATAATCTAAAGCTTATGATTAGCAAAGGTAAACCGACAAGAAATGCATAAATAATAATTTTTCCCAAAATTGCATTATCAGCTTTCGTTAAATTCCAACATTAAAGAAGGGAATCAAGGAAATGTAAATTCTCTGAGGTTTCCCTGTCACCTGTAGTTTGCTGAGGGATTTGCAAAGTGACATAGAAGAATTTGTGATTCACACAGGCAAAGAAGAATTTTCTAACATTTCCACTGTTAAAGGAAATCTATGACCAAGTTTTTGTTATATAATCTGAGAGCAGAATAATGTAGGGGCTGAAACCCTGATTACAGTGATGTATCACTTACTGGTCTGCTTGTTGTCATTTTGATATAATCACTGTTGTTGATCTAGCAGTGCTCAAATGCTGAGCCCTGTATAAGTTCTCTCAAACCACTGTGTATACTATACATTGACAGAAAGCTGCTAATCAATTTGGGGACGGAGTCACATAGAGAAGTTGACCAAGATGCAAAAGACACCTGGTCCTGTAGTGATAATCTGCTGATAAAACACTGATTTTATTGAAACGGGAGCGCAAAGGCTAGTAAGTGATACAACATTCTCAGGCGCTACATCATGGTGATTTCAGAGAGGGTAACAAAAACCTTCTGAAAGATTCCCTATAAATAGTTTCCAATACTGAAGCAATATTTGGAAATTGCTCCATTTAGCTTCATTCAAATTTATAGAACCCAATGCTAAATGTGAACTGGAAAAAAAAATTTCAAGCCCAGGTCTTTTTAGTATTTTTGGCAAGCCTATTCCAGACTCTGGGATACCAACCTAATCAACATTACTCTGCATTGTTTAGTAGGTTACAAAGGATTTAGTAAATTAATTTGTCTCTCCCCATTGACTCTGCTTGATTAAAATAGTAGATGCTGATGATACTCACACTCCCTAAGTTCAGCTTTGCATCTCAGTCACTACTCAAGCTTTTGATGAAAAGAAGCAGTGGTAACATCACAGCTAATATTATTATGCTCTGCTTATATAGCGCTATCATATTCTGCAGCACTTTACAGACATTATCAGCACTGTCCTCAATGGGGCTCACAATCTAAATTCCCTATCAGTATGTCTATAGAGTGTGGGAGGAAACCGGAGGAAACCCACGCAAACACGGGGAGAACATGCAAACTCCTTGCAGACGTCCTTGGTAGGATTTGAACTCAGGACCCTATCGCTGCAAGGCTGCAGTGCTAACCACTGAGCCACCGTGCTGCCCTATAACTACAGCACATGTGACTGCTGCAGCCAATCACTGGGCTCAGCAGCTTGTGCCATGGGCTACATCTGAGTTCAGTGAATAGCTGCAAGGGTCATGTTTCCTGTAGTCATGATGTCAACACTGCATCCTGTCATCATGGACGCAAGGCAACTATTTATTATTAATCCGAGAGGGGATAAAACATGTTTTCTGAAAATGCCTTTAATTCAGAAGGCCTTTTATAAAAATGTCCTAAAGTCTATATTTTCATTTTATGGTGTATGGAAGCACTGTGCCAGAAGATAAAGAAAAATCTGTTAGATCAGCTCTTTTGTTTCTGCAGACCAAACTTGTAGCTAGGCTTTTTATTACAGAGTACAATATGATCCTAGCCCTGTATTTAATGCCTTGACCAAGGTAAAGTGTCTTGTTTCCTTCCTCTAACACTCAACACCTAAAGCTTCTATATACGTTAGATAGAAAAAATAGAAAGGAACGGATGGCACTCACCGGTTAAAAAAACTTCTTTATTCCAATACTTTAAAACATCGGCATCGGGAGGATGGGAGCAGGATACGTACTTTAAAACATCGGCATCGGGAGGATGGGAGCAGGATACGTTAGACCAAGGGTGTCCAACCTGTGGTTCCGGAACCACATGTGGTTTGCCAGCCCATGATCTGTGGTTCACAGCTGTCTGCCAACTAGGTGAACTAACATCAGGTCTATCAGACAGGTGTGAAGAACATGTCTTCAGATTGTTACTTTTGTGTGTTGCCCTGCACAGAAGAGCAGACATGAATGAGCATATACTGGAAGAGAAGATACATTTGATAAGTTGGATATAGGGAGACACTGTTAGTTTGAGGGGTGTTGAAGCTGGATACAAATGTTTGGTGGGAGTGCTTCATGCTAGAATTCTGGTTGGGTCCAAAGTGGGAACTCCTGGATATAAGTATACTGACAAAAGGGAGGGTGGCGCAAGATGTATGTGTGGGGAAGCTGTCATTATACTGGTAATAGGGGCTGTGGATGACACTACAGTTGGGCAGGATAGATGCTGGATGTGGTTCGTGACCCTCACTCAGAATTAGATGTGGCTCTCAATGTGAGAAAGTTTGAAGACCACTACACAAAACTAATGTGGGTATTGACTGGTTTGGCTGATGCTCTAATGTGTACATTGTTGGGGTGTATGTTGACCAAGCATGTCTAATTTCAGACTGTGAATAGCTTTTTTCTTCTGGAGAAAAGCCACCTGACAGATGTTTGGCAATAGCCTTCTCATACGGAACACAGGAGCACTTGGCTGAACCAGTGCTCCTGTATATGGGAGAGCCAGCCAAGAAGTCAGTCAACCTAATGACCGGCAGAAGCACCTTTAGGCCAACAACCTTCTCATGTCATCTAGAGAAGAAGAGGAAAAAACACATGGTGCGCCATAGTGCAGAATTTCTGTCTAAGGTTTAGCAATCAAGCTAAGCTGCTTAGTGATTGGCCTGAGGAAGGCGTCGGTACGATGCTGAAACAGGGAGCTTTGTAACCTTATTTATTTTATCCAATAAAAGTGGTGAACCATATCATGGACTGATTCTCTACTTTACCTATAATTTTGTTCCCATTTTTTATTTTTACCTTTACTACATCCATTCAATGTGTATTCGGACGTAAGGCACATGCTCTGGCTTCACCCCCTCCCATAATTATTTCCCTTTAACAGACATCAGTAATAAAAAAATATTTTTCTAGGGTACAGATTGCAGGAATTTGCTTGATCAGTGACAAACCGGACATGTGTTACTGTATGTTATGGAAAACACTTGATTATTATGTATTATGGATAGGTTGCTATAACTTAATAACGATAATGCATTTGTGTTCTATTTTAGTACCTGGCTTCCCTTATCCTGCTGCGACAGCTGCTGCCGCGTACAGAGGCGCACACCTCAGAGGCAGAGGACGCACGGTCTATAACACATTTCGCGCTGCGGCACCCCCTCCTCCAATCCCTGCTTATGGCGGGTAAGTATTACATTCTCATGTACCATTAGAACACTTTCCCACTAGCGAAAATAAACTATGATAGAAAAAAAAAAACATGCTGTTCTTGTCTTCCTCCAGAAACAAACACAGCATGGTGCTAGGCCAAGTGCCTGAAGTTGTGCACCTTGCGCAGCACAGGCTATTGAAAAATGACTGTAATTTGTACTGTCATGGTTGGTGGCTTTAAGCATTTGATATGTCACATGTTGTTATGTAAATTCTACTAGAGCCTAAATGCTGCAGAAACAAAAAAAATTGTAACAATTGAAAATGTGTCTTTGATGATTGCAAACATCTGGTCATTAAGGAGGTTGGATGAAGCTGAGACTGTGCAACTCCCCTCAGATTCTGATTAATAGGGTTTCAATGCACCAATAAAATCCATTTTTTTCGTGAGAGACCCGGATGCAGGTGCCACAGTGAGAAAATATGAGATCTCCCATTGCCTACAATATACTCAATACACACAATAAACAAAAACAAAGGAATATTAACAAGATTGTCCTGCTTTACTTAACCTCTAGAGATAAAACCTAGATTTAACACGTTGGAATTTGGAACATCTACCAGAACAACTTACTATCAGTCATATCTTGAGCATTGCAGAGGAATTCGAGGCTATAAAGTTTATTGTCCAAAGTAAATAAATATGGCATAAAAATAAAACTATGTAGTAGTAAATGTGCAGTAAAAGGATCTTTTATTAATATGGGAGTTTAGAACACTTGGTAATGCATCTTTTATTGCCAGTGCAAGTACCCTTCCTCCCAGTTTTTAGTTATTGCATCTTCTAGGAGGAGGTATTTGTTGGTAAAACCTATATTTACCTTGGACACTCATGAAAAAAAGTAGTAGAGCTGAATTTAATATTTAGCCAAATTTGTCATAATTTGATAAAGTGTTCTCAGGAGTTTTTCAGGAAACTCACAAATCCATAAGCCCCGAGTCGTCATTTGCATTTTTTTTAGGTCACTTCCCTTTTTTTGTCTTGTTGTATTAGATTCTGTTTTGGGCTCCAAATTCTTTGAAATGATGCACGTAATTCATGAATTTGTCACAAAAGTCAAAAATTTTATTTTTTTCGCTCTTTAACTGTTGTTGTGACTCTTTGGCATCAACATTACACGTTTCGAAAAATGACACAAATGCCGAAATGCTTGCATGCTCAAAAATTGACCAAGGGAGACTGGAGTAAAGTTGCACCAATTTTTGGTACTTTTTAAAAAGTTGAAGTTGATGAATTAGATGAGAACATTTAGAATAGCTAAGCTCTGCCCTCAAAGGGAAAAAAGCAAAACAAAACATGCAAGCACTTATAAAATAGACTTCAAAAAAGGTGCAAGTGATATAATTGGTTTTGTGCAAGCGAAAGAGGCGCAACAAACAAAACATACACAAAGAAAACAGACACAAAACTAGACAAACACAGGTAAAAAGGCAATGATTCATCAGGGCCATAGTATAAAAAGAAACCAAATTCAGCTCTGTTATATTTTAGGCCTGTGAAATTGGTCATTCAAGGTGATGTGGAATTATAAATACCATATTTATTTGTTCATGTTAGAATCTGAACATAGTAGATTCAGACTGAAGGCAGCAAAATAATGGAGAATGAGGACCACATATGGAAACAAGGACTAAAAAACATGTGTGAAACAAGCCAGAATGTTAAATCGTACTTTCCTTAAATGATTCCCCCCCTTTTAATCTGATCACAGTCACCTGGAAGTATTTTCCAACAGTCTTGTTGCTGTTTCAAGCTGTGCTGAACACTTATTGGCACTGGTGTTTCATAGAAAACATAGTTTAAAAATCTGGCTGGGACTATGTGTCTCCACTAGTGATGAGCGAGTATACTCGATATTCGGGTTTCCCTGAGAATGCTCAGGTGGTCTCCGAGTAATTGAATGTTCTCGGAGATTTAGTTTTCGTTGCTGCAGCTGCATGATTTGCGACTGCTAGACAGGCTGAACACATGTGGAAATTCCCTAACAAACAGGCAACCCCCACATGTAATCAAGCTGTCTAAGAGTCACAAATATAAGAGTCGTAAATCTCCGAGCACATCCAAATACTCGGAGACCACCCGAGCATGCTCAGGGAAACCCGAGTAACGAGTATACTCACTCATCACTAGTCTCCACTGACAAGAGATGAGCGAATTTGCTCGGGTTCCCTCTTATTTGGCAAGCTATAGCGCTTGCTAAATAAGCTGCAGATGAAACCCGGCTTCCTGGATTGCGCCGTCCAACAGTTGATCAGCGCCGCAGCTGCATGTGTCACGGCTGTGTGACAGGAGCGACACTTGCATGGTGTGTCCAACAAACAGGCTCTCCATGCATATGCTGTGACTGTGACACAGCCGCGACACATACAACTGCATCGCAGATCAACTGTTGGATGGCGCAATCCAGGAAGCCGGGTTCCCTCTGCAGCTTATTCGGCAAGCGCTATAACTTGCCAAAATAAGAGGGAACCCGAGCAAATTCGCTCATCTCTACCACTGACTAGTCCAAGGCCTGCACCCTGCTGTTTTTCTCTAGCTTTTCCCTGGTCTCCTATAGCAATCTGCCCATCTTTAGAGAAGCTTTTACAAGTTCTGGTGGAACGAGCTTGTAAGGGCTACACATCTACACATGTTCAACTAACATTCCTAGGCTGTAACAGTAGCTGGTATCCTAGGCTTTGAGTGCTGAATAATAAAATTAAAAATCACTCTGTTGTTGAGGATGGAGAGGATTTTTAAATATTAGCAAGTACATAACTGTTTTTTTTTACAAGCAATTTGCAATTGTACCCATTAAAGAAAATTAGAATGCCCATTTTATTTTATTTTTCTGATACATCAAAATGATATTTCTGATAAATCCATTATTTTGGAAAGGTGAATCTGCAGTGAGTTAACATGCGCTAGCACGTTTTGCATCGCTCAACTCCTCCTGGATATAAAGCCAGTGTGATTTACATAAAGATATAGCTTTGAAATTAGACTATAAAGTCGGATCGGATGTTGCACCTCATTAAGCCCTGAAAACTTCTGCAACACACATGGCTATTCTTCAGTCTGCTCAGAATCTGCCCTCAACATACCGGAATTATCTAGGCCAAATTCAACATTAACTAGAGCATGCAATGCTGGAATGAACATGTGAATATGCACACTGCTTTATCATGTGTAAACACACAAAGAACCAAGAGATATTACAGCAAAATCTCATTTTCAGGCTTAGTTGGCTGCGTTTTGTCTTGCATTGATTTGTGTGTTTCTTTTCTGTGTTTTATTCACAGTGTTGTTTACCAGGATGGATTTTATGGTGCAGATATTTATGTAAGTATCTATATGCATGATATTTTATTGTCATAGAAAGAAGATAGTGTTCAGTAAAATTAATTTTCAGAAATGTATTTTATTTTTCATGTGGGCATGGAAATATAAATATATAAATATATAAAGTCATTGATTTTGCAGTTACTTTATTTTAATTACATAGATAAGATGAGCATTTGCTTCTGGTTTCAAGCATGCAATATAATGTGAATACAAAGGAGTATTATCAGAAATAAATAAAAAATATCAGAAATATTGTGGTGGTTTGTAGAGCTGTAAAATTCTAATTTTGAGGTTTTAATTAATGTGTTAATTTTTAACAAATTAAAATAGTTTTACTATAGCTTACACATTGAGAGGTGCATTGGACATATACATATATGAAGATATACGTGTACATACGTATGTGTAAATATATATATATATATATATATATATATATATATATATATATACTGTATATACAATAAAAAATAACCGAAAAAAACACTTCACACAAGGCAACGTAGTATAAAAAATATATTTATATCTATATTTGCACACTAAATGTATAAAGAAGCACAGCAAAACCCACAATGCAGGAAAAGGAAGGTGAAGTACCTCAATGCATCAACCCATAGATCCTACTTCTTAATGTCATAATAGATTAGCGCATTATAATGTAAAAAATTAATTAATAATTAACTAGTACTCCAAAATGTGCCACACAGGATAGTAAATTGCAATTGGGCACATACTGACAAATTAGGTAGATAAAGTACATGCTTATCCACATAGGAGGTACATATACCGCAATATAGCAAAATTCCTGTGTGCACAAATTGAAAAGGCATGTAACACTGTAAGCAATTACTATAATATCAGATACGTAAAGACCAAGGTATAGTTACCAGTTGGGGGAGCGCATTGAGGACCCACCACTCCCGACGCGCGTTTCGCAAGAAATGCTTCGTCCAGACCACCCCTGGACGAAGCATACTCGAATAACAATAATAATGACTCCATCACAAATACCTACCTATTGGGCAAACAGTACAAAACTCAACACTTCGGTTCAAGATTCTATTCTAAATTTGATTCCACATGGTGCTTTCACATGGTCATTTTGGTAAGAGTACATCTTATTTCATGTGCGGCCTAGATCTTTTTTGCTATAATGAAATGTTGGCTGAAAGTTAAAAAAATAATAATAAATTCACAACACACAGTTTGCTTATTCCATGCCATTTTCTTTACTTGACAAGATTTTTTGGGGAGTCTGTGCCTTCTTTATTAATGTAGCATGCTGCAGTTTCAGATTTGTTTTAGCCAGCTTTTGGCATTTTTGTTTGGTGCCTGATAGTATCTACATTTTTAGCAAAACAAATTGCAACAGAAAAGTGAGGGGAGTGACGAGTTTGCCCAAATTGTCAGCAGACAGATGGTGGAAATTATAAAATGCTAAACAAACTGTGTTTTTTGTTGTTGAACTTTTACACCTTTAATGCCTTTTTAAGTTTTAGAATTTTTCTGCAAATGTGGCATGCTCTTAGAGAGCTGCAGGCATCTCTGTTGGGAAAATACATGAATAAGTATGCTACTGTGTTGGGGGTTTGTGGATGCATTGTAATGTTTGGGGTAGGGACTTTAAGGGCAACATACTGTGTGCAGGACATGGGGCATCATATTGTATTTGGGTGACTTTGGTGGTATCATACTGAGTAAGAGATTGTGGTGGAATCATGCTATTTTCGGGGGCAAAATATGGGCATCCTGCTGTGTGTAGGGTGCTATTTGGTAATCATGATTTCTGTGGTGTCATACTGTCTGTGTGTGGGACTGTGGGGGCATCATTCTGTATATGGGGACTGTAGAAGCATCACAATGTGTGTGAGAGGATGTAGTAGCATTATTTTGTGTGGTAGAAAACTTTCAGGCACCATACTGTGGGGAAATGATACTTTATTTTGGTGACTGTAAGGGAATCACATCTTGGGTGAGTCATAATGTATGTGGGGCAATGTACTGTTGGGGAAACTGCTTGGGCATCATACTGCGTGTGAGAGGCACTGTGGTTGCATTATAGCGTGTGTGGGGGAATGTAATATGGGACCATCATTCCTTGTAAGCGGGGAATGTGGAGGCATAATACTGTGTGGGAGAATGTACTGTGGGTGCATCTTACTGTATGGGGTGGTGTAAATTTAAGGGCATCATACTGTGTATGTACTCTTGGGGCAGGATACTGTGTGAGGGCGACTGTGTGGCATTATATTGTGTGTATGGGAATGTATTGAGGGGCATCATACTTTGGGTGGTGCAATGAAATGTGTGAGAACATCATACTGTGTGTGGAACAATGTACTATGTGTTGGGGAATGTATTGTGGGTGTGATTATACTGTGTGTAAATTGTCTCTTCAGAGAGGAAGAGGACTAGAACTCTAGCACAACCTATAGGAAGTAGGGATTCTGAAGATCAATATCAACCCTTTAATGATCCTTGTCATATGAATTAACCCCTTCATGACCCAGCCTATTTTGACCTTAATGACCTGGCCGTTTTTTGCAATTCTGACCAGTGTCTTTTATGAGGTAATAACTCAGGAACGCTTCAACGGATCCTAGCGGTTCTGAGATTGTTCTTTCGTGACATATTGGGCTTCATGTTAGTGATAAATGTAGGTCGATAATTTCTGAGTTTATTTGTGAAAAAAAATGGAAATTTGGCAAAAATTTTGAAAATTTTGCAATTTTCACATTTTGAATTTTTATTCTGTTAAACCAGAGAGTTATGTGACACAAAATAGTTAATAAATAACATTCCCAACATGTCTACTTTACATCAGCACAATCTTGGAAACAACGTTTTTATTTGCTAGGAAGTTATAAGGGTTAAAATTTGACCAGTGATTTCTCATTTTTACAACAAAATTTACAAAACCATTTTTTTTTGGGACCACCTCACATTTGAAGTCAGTTTGAGGGTTCTATATGGCTGAAAATACCCAAAAGTGACACCACGCTAAAAACTGCACCCCTCAAGGTGCTCAAAACCACATTCAAGAAGTTTATTAACCCTTCAGGTGTTTCACAGCAGCAGAAGCAACATGGAAGGAAAAAATGAACATTTAACTTTTTAGTAACAAAAATGATCTTTTAGCAACAAATTTTTTATTTTCCCAACGGTAAAAGGAGAAACTGGACAACAAACTTTGTTGTCCAATTTGTCCTGAGTACGCTGATACCTTATATGTGGGGTTAAACCACTGTTTGGGCGCAAGGCAGGGCTCGGAAGGGAAGGAGCGCCATTTGACTTTTTGAATAAAAAATTGGCTCCAATCTTTAGCGGACTCCATGTCGCATTTGGAGAGCCCCCGTGTGCCTAAACATTGGAGCTCCCCCACAAGTGACCCCATTTTGGAAACTAGACCCCCCCCAAGGAACTTATCTAAAAGCATAGTGAGCACTTTAAACCCTCAGATGCTTCACAAATTGATCCGTAAATATGAAAAAATACTTTTTTTCACACAAAATTTATTTTAGCCTCAATTTTTTCATTTTCACATGGGCAACAGGATAAAATGGATCATAAAATTTGTTGGGCAATTTCTCCTGAGTACGTAGATACCTTATATGTGGGGGTAAACCACTGTTTGGGTGCATGGCAAGGCTCAGAAGGGAAGGCGCGCCATTTGACTTTTTGAATGGAAAATTAGCTCCAATCGTTAGCGGACACCATGTCGCGTTTGGAGAGCCCCTGTGTGCCTAAACAATGGAGCTCCCCTACAAGTGACCCAATTTTGGAAACTAGACCCCCCAAGGAACTTATCTAGATGCATAGTGAGCATTTTAAGCCCCCAGGTGCTTCACAGAAGTTTATAATGCAGAGCCATGAAAATAAAAAAATAATTTTTCTTTCCTCAAAAATGATTTTTAGCCCGGAATTTTTTATTTTCCCAAGGTTAACAGGAGAAATTGGACCGCAAATGTTGTTGTCCAGTTTGTCCTGAGTACGATGATACCCCATATGTGGGGGTAAACCACTGTTTGGGCACACGTCAGGGCCCGGAAGGGAAGGCACGCCAATTGGCTTTTTGAATAGAAAATTAGCTCCAATCATTAGCGGACACCATGTCGCGTTTGGAGAGCCACTGTGTGCCTAAACATTGGAGCTCCCCACAAGTGACCCCATTTTGGAAACTAGACCTCCCAAGGAACTCATCTAGATGTGTAATGAGCACTTTGAACCCCCAAGTGCTTCACAGAAGTTTTTAACGCAGAGCCATGAAAATAAAAAATAATTTTTCGTTTCTCAAAAATGATTTTTTTAGCCCACAATTTTTTATTTTCCCAAGGGTAACAGGAGAAATTGGACCCTAAAAGTTGTTTTAAAGTTTCTCCTGAGTACGCTGATACCCCATTTGTGGGGGTAAACCACTGTTTGGGCACATGTCGGGGTTCGGAAGGAAAGTAGTGACGTTTTGAAATGCAGACTTTGATGGAATGGTCTGCGGGCATCATGTTACGTTTGCAGAGCCCCTGATGTGCCTAAACAGTAGAAACCCCCCACAAGTGACCCTATTTTGGAAACTAGACCCCCCAAGGAACTTATCTAGATAAGTGGTGAGCACTTTGAACCCCCAAGTGCTTCACAGAAGTTTACAACGCAGAGCCGTGAAAATAAAAAATCATTTTTCTTTCCTCAAAAATTATGCTTTAGCAAGCAATTTTTTATTTTCACAAGGGTAAAAGGAGAAATTGGACCCCAATAGTTGTTGCCCAGTTTGTCCTGAGTACACTTATACCCCACATGTGGGGGTAAACCACTGTTTGGGCACAAGTCGGGGCTTGGAGAGGAAGTAGTGACGTTTTGAAATGCAGACTTTGATGGAGTGGTCTGCGGGTGTCACGTTGCATTTGCAGAGCCCCTGATGTGCCTAAACAGTAGAAACCCCCCACAAGTGACCCCATTTTGGAAACTGGACCCCCCCAAGGAACTTATCTAGATGTGTGGTGAGCACTTTGAACCCCAAGTGCTTCACAGAAGTTTATAACGCAGAGCTGTGAAAATAAAAAATAATTTTTCATTCCTCTAAAATTATGTTTTAGCAAGCAATGTTTTATTTTCTCAAGGGTAACAGGAGAAATTGGATGCCAATAATTGTTGCCCAGTTTATCCTGAGTATGCTGGTACCCCATATGTGGGGGTAAACCACTGTTTGGGCGCACGGCGGGGCTCGGAAGGGAGGGAGCACCATTTGACTTTTTGAACCAAGATTGGCTGGAATCAATGGTGGCGCCATGTTGCGTTTGGAGACCCCTGATGTGCCTAAACAGTGGAAACCCCTCAATTCTAACTCCAACACTAACCCCAACACACCCCAAACACTAATCCCAACTCTAGATATAACCCTAACCCCAACACACCCCTAACCACAACCCTAATTCAACACACCCCTAACCCTATTCCCAACTCTAACCCTAATCCTAACCCTAACCACAACCCTAACCCCAACACACCCCTAACCCTAACCACAAACCTAATCTTAAACCTATTTCCAACCCTAGCCCTAATTCCAACCCTAACTCTAATTCCAACCCTAACCCTAAGGCTGTGTGCTGTCATGATCTAAATGGCAAGAGATCATAGCATCAGCATATATAGGAACTAGCTCTTGGAAGATGGAAACTGAGCTGACCATGAACTAAACCTAACGCACAACTAGCAGTGGCCGGGTAGCATGCCTACGTTGATTCTAGATGCCCAGCACCAGCCGGAGGACTAAATAAAGCTAGCAGAGGAAAATATTAGTCCTAGCTCACCTCTAGAGAAATACCCCGAAAGGAGACAGAGGCCCCCCACATGTATTGGCGGTGAATCAAGATGAAATAACAAACGTAGTATGAAAATAGGTTTAGCAAATTTGAGGTCCACTTACTACATAGCAGAAGACAGAAAGGACACTTTCATGGTCAGCTGAAAACCCTATCAAAACACCATCCAGAAATTACTTTAAAACTCTGGCATTAACTCATAACACCAGAGTGGCAATTCCTGTTCACAAGAGCTTTCCAGACACAGTAACGAAACTACAGCTGTGAACTGGAACAAAAATGCAAAAACAAACATGGACAAGAGTCCGACTTATCTAGTAGTTGTCTAGGAGCAGGAACAAGCACAGAGAGGCTTCTGATAACATTGTTGACTGGCAAGCAACTAACAGAGCAGCAAGGTTATATAGCGACTCCCACATCTTGATGGGAACAGGTGAACAGAGAAGATGAAGACACCAGTTCAATTCCACCAGTAGCCACCGGGGGAGCCCAGAATCCAAATTCACAACAGTGTGCCCACATTGTGGATTCGTGTGAGATTTTTCCGCCCCATTTTTGAAAAATCCGCAGGTAAAAGGCACTGCGTTTTATCTGCACATTTACCATGGATTTCCAGTGTTTTTTGTGCGGATTTCACCTGCGGATTCCTATTGAGGAGCAGGTGTAAAACGGAATTCGCACAAAGAATTGACATGCTGCGGAAAATACAACACAGCATTTCCGCGCGGTATTTTCCGCACCATGGGCACAGCGGATTTGGTTTTCAGTAGGTTTACATGGTACTGTAAACCTGATGGAAAACTGCTACCAATCTGCAGCTGCCAATCCGCTGCGGATCCACAGCCAAATATGCACCATGTGTGCACATAGTCTAATCTAACCCTAACTCTAGTTCTAACCCTAATTCTAACCCTAACCCTAGCCCTAACACTAACCCTAGCCCTAATCCTAACCCTAACCCTAGTGGGGGAAGAAAAAAATATATATTTTTTCTTTATTTTTATTATTATCGCTACCTATGGGGGTGATAAAGGGGGGGGTTCATTTACTATTTTTTTTATTTTGATCACTGTGATAGGTTTTATCACAGTGATCAAAATGTACCTGGAACGAATATGCCGGCTGGCAGATTCGGCGAGCGCACTGCGCATGCGCCAACCATTTTGGAAGATGGCGGCGCCCATGAAGAAGACGGACGGACACCGTGAGGCTCGGTAAGTATGAGGGGGGAGATCGGAGCACGGGGGGATCGGAGCACAGGGGGTGGATCGAAGCACGGGGGGAGCAGACAGGAGGACGGGGGAGCAGACTGGAGGACGGAGGGGAGCGGACCACAGTGCGGGGCATAAAGGAGGACTGGGGAGGCGATTGGTGGCGGTGGGGGGGCAGATTAGGTTTTCCGGGCCATGGCCAATGATATTGCAGCATCGGCCATGGCTGGATTGTAATATTTCACCATTTTCATAGGTGAAATATTACAAATCGCTCTGATTGGCTGTTTCACTTTCAACAGCCAATCAGAGCGATCATAGCCATGGGGGGGTGAAGTACCACTCCCCCTGTCCCTGTAGATCGGGTGAAATTGGAGTTAACCCTTTCACCCGATCATTCCATGACGCCACATAGGCGTCACAGGTCAGATTGGCACCAACTTTCATGATGCCTACGTGGTGTCAAAGGTCGGGAAGGGGTTAAGATAAAAGCCAAAACGGGTCAATATTGACTTTTAGGATCGCTACTTCTTATAGTTGGCACTCTAGTTAGCTCTTGTCCTCTTCCTCTCTGAAGAGACAATTTACATATTTGCCAGAGAAGAAGTGGCATAGTGTAAAATAAATATTGCCATGGAGCAATATGCAGTAAATGTTCCTCTTTTCTGCTTTTTTGTCTTAAAGCTGGGAGGTATGGTGAAAAGGTTGGACAGTGACGAGGTGGTCCTTTGTTAGGAAGTAGCACAGCTTTCTGAAGACCTACTAATTTTCCAAAATCACATGACTGATTTTCATTAAGATGATTTTGACATACTGTATTTGCTAAAGGAAATTAATTATTAAACTGTTTATTTTATAATATGCAATGGTCCTCTCCTTTAAATGGAACCTGAATTTGCAAATTGGCTATTATTTTTTCTCCAGGTTTATGCTGGCAATTAAATAATAACTACAATGTTTACAGCTAAACACTATTATTTGTTATTTTGCCATAGTTATAAATTAATAACTGACCTCCTGTGTGTAAAGCAATTGTTGTGAGTTATCGGGGTGGTACAGTATCTTGGCTGAATCATGACTTTAAACATCAATGCAGTCTGTATATTACTCTAAAATTATGTTCTAGATCATCATTGAACCATCATTGCACAGCAAACACTTGCACAAAGTTCAAATATAGCTCCGGAAACAGCTGGACTCAACATAGGGTAGGTAGAGGTGGTCTATACTGATTAGGCAGCACTGACAGCTCTTCTTACTTCAGTTTCAGAGATCATGTAACTTCTGAGTACCAGGCATGAGCTACAGCTTTTAAACCATGATAGCTACAATCGACGACATATCCCAGAGATATCCATGTTTTTATTACCGGTATTTAAAAATGAGCTGTTCAGGACTATGGGCACAGGCAAATAAATGACCATAGATATCCATAAATTGAGTTGTGTAATAATGAGAAGTGACACAGGAAAAAAGTATTGATCACACTTACTGAAATTTATATAATACTTTGTACAAAAGCCTTTGTTGGTGATGTCAGCTTCAAGATGCCTCCTATATGGAGAAACTAGTCACATTCATTGCTCAGGTGGAATTTTGGCTCATTCTTCCACATACCCACTCTTCAAATCCTCAAGATTCCATGGGTTCCTTCTATAACTCTGAGCTTTAGTTCCTTCCATAAATGTTCTATTGGATTCAGGTCAAGTGATTGGCTGCCCCATTCTAGCAGCTTCATTTTCTTTCTCCTAATAAATGAGTTTCCTTGGTTGTGTGTTTGGGATATTTGTCTTGCTGAAATGTCCACCCTTCTTTTAACTTCATCATCCTGGAACATGACAGCAGACTTTTAATCATATGAAATTTGCCAGTGTTGTATGCTGAAAAACAGCTACACACCATGTGGTTCCCACCTAAAAACTTCACTGTTGGCATGGTGATTTTGTGATGATATGCAGTGGCTTTTGGCCTCCAAACATAGTGCTTATTATGGCAATCCAAAGAGTTCAATTTTGGTCTCAGCTGATGAGATTATATTCTCCCGGTATTTTACAGGCTTGTCTAAATGATGTTGAGCAAATTTTAAACACACTTGAGTATGCTTTTTGTTCAGCAGTGGAGTCTTATGTGGTGAGCATACATAAAGACCACAGAGGTTGAGAACATTAATTGTTTTTCTTTGAAACAATTGTACCTGCTGATTCCAAGTCTTTAGGTACCTTCACACTAAACAACTTTCCAACGAGAACGACAATGATCCGTGACGTTGCAGCGCCCTGGATAGCGATCTCGTTGTGTTTGACACGCAGCAGCAATCTGGATCCCGCTGTTATATCGCTGGTCGGAGCTAGAAGTCTGGAACTTTATTTGGTCGCTAGATCGGCATGTATCGTCATATTTGACAGCAAAAGCAATGATGTCAGCAATGTTTTTACATGGAGCGTGAACGATAAGTGAGTCGCCGTTACGTCACTGGATCACTCCTGCATCGTTCTGGAGCTGCTGTGTTTGACGTCTCTACAGCGACCTAACAGCGACGCTCCAGCGATCTAGTTTAGGTTGGATCGTTGTCAATATCACTGGAGTGTCGCTTAGTGTAATGGTACCTTTTCTGTAGCTCTCCACAGGTAGTTTTTGGCTCTTGGACAACTCTTCTGATAATTCTTTTATCTCTTTACAAAGGGGCCACAAGAAAAATCTGATGATGACAAAACCATTGAGATGTCTTAAGACTAGTGTTGAGCGATACCGTCCGATACTTGAAAGTATCGGTATCGGAAAGTATCGGCCGATACCGGCAAAGTATCGGATCCAATCCGATACCCGATACCAATACAAGTCAATGGGACTCATGTATCGGACGGTATCCCTGATGGTTCCCAGGGTCTGAAGGAGAGGAAACTCTCCTTCAGGCCCTGGGAACCATATTAATGTGTGAAATAAAGAATTAAAATAAAAAATATTGCTATACTCACCTCTCCGACGCAGCCTGTACCTCACCGAGGGAACCGGCAGCGTTGTTTGCTTAAAATTTGCGCGTTTACTTCCTTACGTGAAGTCCCGGCTTGTGATTGGTCACGTGCCGCCCATGTGGCCGCGACGCGACCAATCACAGCAAGCCGTGACGTAATTTCAGGTCCTTCAGGATTTTAAAATTACGTTCCGGCTTTGTGATTGGTCGCGTCGCGGTCACATGGGCGACGCGACCAATCACAAGCCGTGACGTCACGGGAGGCTGGACACGCGCGCATTTTAAAATGTCCAGTTCTTCTGTAATCACGGCCAAGAGTATGTTTTGCAACAATAAGGTTGTAACCAAGGTCATGTCTTAAGACATCTAACTGGTTTTGTCCTCGTCAGATTTTTCTTGTGTGGCCCCTTTGTAAAGAGATGCTTTTTTGTAGGCCATCAGTTGAATCAGCTGATAATATTTTTCACTAAATGGCAGCATTTCTTTCTAATTACTCATAGATTTCATCTGGTGTCATGACTTCCATGGCTTTGATCCCCTATCTTTCTTCATGCATTCAATGACCTGTGTCATTTCTGATTATTGCACATAATTAAATGTATGGACATCTATTATTATTATTATTATTTATTTATACAGCACCATTGATTCCATGGTGCTGTACATGAGAAGGGGTTGCATACAAATTACAGATATCACTTACAGTAAGCAAACTAACAATTACAGACTGATACAAAGGGGCGAGGACCCTGCCCTTTCGGGCTTACATTCTACAGGATGGTGGGGAAGGAGACAATAGGTTGAGGGTTGCAGGAGCTCCATTGTTGGTGTGGCGGTAGCTTCGGTAGTGGTGAGGAGGCAGCAAGGTCAGTGCAGGCTGTATGCTTTCCTGAAGAGGTGGGTTTTCAGGTTCCATCTGAAGGATCCGAATGTGGTTGATAGTCGGATGAGTTGAAGCAAAATATTCCAGAGGATGGGGGATATTCGGGAGAAGTCTTGGAGGCAGTTGGGTGAGGAGCAAATAGGTGTGGAGGAGAGAAGGAGGTCCTGGGAGGACCAGAGATTACGTGAGGGAAGATATCATGAGATTAGTTCAGAGATATATGGAAGAGATAGGTTATGGATGGCTTTGTAGGTTAGTATTAGTAATTTGACCTGAATACGCTTAGGGAATGGGAGCCAGTGAAGAGATTTCCAGAGGGGGGAAGTGGAGGAGTAGCGAGGAGAGAGATGAATTAGTCAGGCAGCAGAGTTGAGAATGGACTGGAGAGGTGCAAGGGTGTTAGCAGGGAGGCCTGTTGTGGATTCTGTTTGTGGGCTCCCTCTGGTGGTTACTGCTGGTACTGGGTGACTTTGGTGGGTTGCGGCCTTTGGTTTCCACCTGTCCATCAGTGGCTGGGTGTTTCCTATTTTACCTGGCCTTTCTGTCATTTCCCTTGCCGGCTATCAATGTATTCAGATGTGCTCTGTTTGGTTCCTGCCTACCTGCTCCCAGATCTTTCAGGATAAGCTAAGTGCTGATTTTCAGTTGTTTGGTTTTTTGTCCAGCTTGCTTATTATGTCTCTATGCTAGCTGGTAGCTCTAGTGGACTGAGGTTCTCCCCATGTGCCATGAGTTGGCACATGGGTTCTTGTAATCTCAGGATGGTTTTTTTGATTAGGGTTTTTTGCTGACCGCTCAGTCCCCTTTTGTATCGTTCTGCTTTCTAGTTTACAGCGGGCCTCTATTTGCTAAAACTATATATATCATCTCTATGTGTGTGCCTTCCTCTCATTTCACCGTCAATACATGTGGGGGGCAACTATATCTTTTGGGGTTCATTCCGCTGGAGGCAAGTGAGGTCTTTATTTTCTCTGCAGTGCTAGTTAGCTCTTAGGCTGGTGCGTGGCGTCTAGAACCAACGTAGGCACGCTCCCTGGCTATCTCTAGTTGCGTTTGTCAGGCGTAGGGCAGCGGTCAGCCCAGTTTCCATCACCCTAGAGCTCGTCCGTAATATATTTGTACTTTGCTTGTCCTGTGCTATCCCTAGCCATTGGGATTCATGACAGAGGCCACAGAAAAGGATGTTGCAGTAGTCAAGGCAGGAGATGATGAGGTCATGCACAAGCATTTTAGTAGATTGATGGTTGAGGAAAGGATGGATTCTGGAGATATTTTTGAGCTGGAGGCGACAGGATGTGGAAAGAGCTTGGATGTGTGATTTGAAGGACAGGGGAGAGTCAAGGGTTATTCCGAGGCAGCGGACTTCCGGTACGGGGGAAAGCGTGATGTCGTTAATTGCGATAGATAGGTCAGGTAAGGAAGATCTATGAGATGGAGGAAAGAGGTGATGTCTGGGCCAGAAAGGTAGATCTGAGTGTCATCAGCTTAACGGTGGTACTGGAATCCATGTGACATTATGAGTTGTCCCAAGCCAAAAGTATAGATTGAGAAGAGTAGGGGTCCCAGAACAGAGTCTTGGGGGACCCCAACAGAGAGAGGGTGGGATGAGGAGGTAGTGTGGGAGTGGGAGACACTGAATGTGTGGTTGGAAAGGTATGAGGAGATCCAGGGTAGGGTGAGGTCTTTGATGCCAAAGGAGTAGAGGATCTGTAGAAGGAGGCAGTGGTCAACTGTGTCGAAAGCAGAGGACAGATCTAGAAGGAGGAGTACAGAGTATTGTCCATTAGCTTTGGCTGTAATTAGGTTGTTAGTAATTTTCGTCAGTGCTGTCTCAGTTGAGTGATGGGGCAGAAACCAGATTGTAGATTGTCAAAGAGCAAGTTAGATAAGAGGTGGGAGGAAAGTTCAGCGTGGACATGCTGCTCCAGGAGTTTGGAAGTGAATGGGAGCAGTGTTATTGAGCGATAGCTGGACATAGCAGTTGGATCAAGGGTTGGCGTTTTAAGGATAGGCGTGATTGTGGCATGTTTGAAAGCAGAATGGTAGGTTCCAGAAGTTAGTGATAGGTTGAAGAGGTGGGTTTCATGATGGGATAAGAGTGGTGGTGAGGTTAGGGAGGAGGTGAGATACGACGGAGTCAAGCACACAGGTGGTGAGGTGCGATTTGGAGAGGAGACAATTAAGCCCCCCTTCAGTGATGTTGGATAGGGTGGTTATGGGGTTTGGGCATTGGTCTGGTATACAAAGGGGTTTTGGTAGTTGAACAATGAAGTCTTGCCTTGTTTGGTTGATCTTATTTTTAAAGTGTGTGGCAAAGTCCTCAGTAGAGATGAGGGAGGTTGGAGGGGGCAGTGGGGGCAGAGGAGGGAGTTAAAGGTTTTTAATAACTGTTTGGGGTTGTAGGATAGTGAAGATATGAGGGTTGTGAAGTAGGCCTGTTTAGCAGAGGTGAGAGCAGATTTAAAAGCGAGTGTTGCCTGTTTGAATGCAGTGAAGTTGTCTTGCAAATGTGTTTTCTTCCAATGCCGCTCTGCAACCTTGGACACTTGCCGAAGCTTTTTATTGGTATTATTGTGCCAGGGTTGTCTATTGATACGTCACACTCTGCCATGAACGAGAGGGGCAACCTTTTCAATAGCTGATGCAGAGTGTCATTGTTGAAAGCAGTGGCACTGTCTGTGTCATGGAGTGAGGATATGGATGCCAGTGGTAGGATAGAGTAAGAGAGTGTGTGGGTCTCTAGGTGTGCAAGGTTTCTGCGGGGGGGTGCATGTTGCTGGACATGGGTTACCGGTGAGAAGGACAAGGATGAAAAAGTGAGCAGATGGTGGTTGGATAGAGGGAGAGGGGAGGTGGTGAAGTTAGATAGAGAGCAGAGATGGGTGAAGATCAGGTCTAGTGTATGTCAGTCTGTGTGGGTGACTGCGGAGGACCACTGAGTAAGTCCAAAAGATGAAGTAAGGGACTGGTTGGTGGATGTCTTTGCCTGTGTGGATTGGATGAGTTGTTACAAACATCTGGTGAGAATGTCATGTCAATTGCACCTTTAGAAATATATTTACCTATAAAATTCATGATTTGTTCAATACTTATTTCACTAGCTGTATATACAGTAGATATATCTATGTATATAGTTATATATACATATGTATAGGTATAAATAAATATACATAGATATAGATATACCTCTCTCTATATATATAGATAGTTATATAGAGAGAGAGTTACATATATATATATATATATATATATATATATATATATATATATATATACATTGTAGCATTTCACCCGCTGCGGGTCTTAGGAACACTCGCTTGGCATAGGATTCAAGCACTCAGGCACAGTACCTCACACAAATCTGTCCATATGGTTTATTTAAACTCCGCATAAACCAGATAGGGTACAGTCCGTTTCATTACAGCCACAAACATTATAGGACATCAGATAGTTCATGTAGCAGATAGGCTTCTCTGTTGTATATTATAATCCCCTTGTCCGGGGTTACCTTTCAGGAGTTCCACTCCTCACGCTGACTTCACGTCAGTCCCAGGTCCTCAACACAGACCGTCCAGGTCTACGGTCTCTAGGTGTTTCCAGGACAACTCCACTCCCAGGAGCCTCCAACACTGACCGTCCAGGTCCTTGCACAGGAACAAATGGATCCATACACAGGAACCTCTCAGAAGATGTGACCCACACCCTGGTCACATTATCTACCTGTAACCACTCCCGTGGGTGGGAGTGTGGCTGTGTGGCTAGTTTGTCCCGCCCATCTCACACAACTAGCCTAGTAAGTCTCCCTTGACTATTATACAACACTACACAAACTCTTGAGGGACTACAGGTCCCAGAACAACCACGTTACATCAGACTTACCATGCAGACTCCCTCTGCGACACATATCAGCCATTCACAACACTGCCAGTCACTGTTTCATCACAACTATGCCTCCAAGTGCATCTTAAAGTGCACAAACAGTGCCCCCTGGCTGTAACATTAGTCACTGCACCACAACATATATATATATATATATATATATATATATATATATATATATATATAGTGCTCTTTATAGGGGGCACATTGTGTGAAATAAATGAAAAAATAACAAAATAAATAAAAAGGTAAAGAAATAGAATAAAAAAGAAAGCTGCTGACAGTCCAGTCTGAATCGTTGCTTCCAGTCCTCTCTCTATTGAGAAAAAAATATGTATCCTGTATATAAAAATAATTGTGTTAGAAAAGGGGAACACCATTTAAAATGTATTCTAGTGGTCATTTGTCGTAATCAAAAATGTAAAGTAAAAAGTGAAAAACTCACGTATTGCGCACGCATTTCCATTTTTTTTTAACATATTCCCTTAATATCTGTAAGTAAAAATAAATAAATTAAATTAATAGAGAAAGAGATAGAAAGAGAGAGGGGGAACATTCATCAACATTGAAATTGCAACGCCGATACGGAACGGTGGAATTATAGCAATCACAGGATCGATAGACACATTAATGATGTGCAAATATCGGTCACTCCGTGTATAAAATCGTTCATGTGAACTAATAGATTGACCTGCATTGGTCCATTGATTAGTGTGAAAGTTACCCATTTTGTATATGGACAGCACACGGGCCCATTACTCGTACACTGTTCTGAAAGAGCCGTTAGAAACATTCACTATCTTGCACATTGGACCAATTATCTATTACACAGAATCATGGTAGCCCAAAGCTGCAGGTTAGGTGATTACTAAAATTTCCACGTTTAAAAATGTTCTACATTGTGGTGAGATTTAATCAACCACTGGACACAATGGTAAAAGCTGCAAACTGTCTTGTATGTAAAGTAGAGAGCTGTAATTAATTTTGTCAGGAATGTTATAACGGCATTGTACTGATTTCCCACAGGAACTTACTTATGCTGTACTGGAGTAGGTAGGCTTGGGTTAACTGAATAATGGTAGTGCACGGTAATGTTGAGGTCAGAGAATTTATTTTAATTTATTGCATAATAAATCAAGAAGATAAAATCTAAAACGTATAAGATTGGCTGCCTACATATCCACAGTATGCGTTGTAATGAAAACATATAAATATGAAGAACATGTAGGACTACAATGAAACGGACTTCAATAGGATTAAGTTCTCTCGTCATTTTATTTCTGAAATTACAATTACATCTCAGCAGTGAGAAACTGATTTAAAATACATTGAAGAAGTGATCAAAATTTCATTATAGAAAAGCAGAACGCATTTTATGCACATTGTCGATAATCTTTGAAAAATATTGTAGAGCAATCACGAAATTGCGCATAATGGGTAAGAAAAAAAGTTTTCAGTCACAGAAGTAAAATTTGATCCAGCCGCTCAATTGATTTTTCTGTGCGCTTTATTCAAGAGCACATTTTATTTAATTTTACCACTACAGTCTAAAATGTATTTTTTATGTTTGTTAGACATATTTTCTCATTTACGTATTGCTAGAAAATAGTTGACTTTGCTGACAGCGTACACTTATTTTTTTATATCACAGACAAGTGCCTATTATACAAATGATTTCTCGGAATATTTCCACAAGTAATAGTACTGTGGGTTCTAGATGTATTGGATCGGTGGCGTAACTCAATTTACTCCTATAAACTGAATAGTCATGTGATTTTAATAGCTAAAAATGTAATTACCTCAAAGATAATGATATTCATTAAGTCCTCCCTAGAAAATATTGTCTTATACTGCATGTTTAACCCGTAGGGCTGCTAGTAAGTATAAAATAATTTTTATTAACAGGTAAAGTCCAATTGACAAATGGAGAGCTCGGTGACTTTGCATGCTTAATTAATAAACTGAATTCAGAAAAGGAATACATTGAAAAGTATATTTCTCTTTGCTGGTTTTGCATATATATACATATTATAGTCATTTTGTTTTAATAGAAGGTTGAATTTCTATACAGTACTGTGCAAACATTATAAGAAGGAGTGAAAAAATGGTACAAAGTAAGAAGGTTTTCAAAATTTGTATCAATTTTTATCAATTAACAAAATGGAAAGTTTATGAGTAGTGTTGAGCGATACCGTCCGATACTTGAAAGTATCGGTATCGGAAAGTATCGGCCGATACCGGCAAAGTATCGGATCCAATCCGATACCGATACCCGATACCAATACAAGTCAATGGGACTCAAGTATCGGACGGTATTCCTGATGGTTCCCAGGGTCTGAAGGAGAGGAAACTCTCCTTCAGGCCCTGGGATCCATATAAATGTGTAAAAGAAAGAATTAAAATAAAAAATATCGCTATACTCACCCTCCGACGCAGCCTGGACCTCAGCGAGGGAACCGGCAGCGTTGTTTGTTTAAAATTCGCGCTTTTACTTGGTTACGTGAAGTCCCGGCTTGTGATTGGTCAGGGCGGCCATGTTGCCGGGACGCGGACCAATCACAGCAAGCCGTGACAAAATTACGTCACGGCTTGCTGTGATTGGTCCGCGTCCCGGCAACATGGCCGCCATTAACCAATCACAAGCCGTGACGTCACGGGAGGCTGGACACGCGCGCTTTTTAAAATGGACGCGTGTCCAGCCTCCCGTGACGTCCCGGCTTGTGATTGGTTGCGCCGCGGTCAACCAATCACAAGCCGGGAGGCTGGACACGCGCGCATTTTAAAATTTTAAAATGGGCGCGTGTCCAGCCTCCCGGCTTGTGATTGGTTGATCGCGGCGCAACCAATCACAAGCCGGGACGTCACGGGAGGCTGGACACGCGCCCATTTTAAAATGCGCGCGTGTCCAGCCTCCCGTGACATCACGGCTTGTGATTGGTTGCGTCTCCCATGTGACTGCGACGCAACCAATCACAAAGCCGGGACGTAATTTTAAAATCCTTAAGGACCTGAAATTACGTCACGGCTTGCTGTGATTGGTTGCGTCTCCCATGTGACTGCGACGCAACCAATCACAACGCCGGAACATAATTTTAAAATCCTGAAGGACCTGAAATTACGTCACGGCTTGCTGTGATTGGTTGCGTGCCGGTCACATGGGCGGCACGCAACCAATCACAAGCCGGGACTCACGTAAAGGAAAGAAAAGCGCGAATTTTAAACAAAGAACGCTGCCGCTTCCCTCGGTAAGGTGCAGGCTGCGTCGGAGAGGTGAGTATAGCAATATTTTTTATTTTAATTCTCTCTTTTACACATTTTTACATTAATGTTGTTTCGATACCGATACCCGATATCACAAAAATATCGGATCTCGGTATCGGAATTCCGATACAGCAAGTATCGGCCGATACCCGATACTTGCAGTATCGGAATGCTCAACACTATTTATGAGCAAAAAAGAAATCTTCAGCAAACCAATATTTGATATAACTGCCCTTTGCCTTCAGACAGCAAAAGTATAAATTCTTCTAGGTACACTTGCACACAGTTTTTGAAGGAACTTGGCAGGAAGGTTGTTGCTTAGAGTTGAGCAAATGTTTGAAAATTCGGTTCGGATTACGATCGGCAGCGATTATTGAATTTGCAATATTCGCCGAACACAGCCGAACGTCATTAGAGTCAATGGGAGTTGAAATGACCGAATATGTTCGGACCTGATCTTCAAACATAAATACCCTCAAATAGGGTACCAATACGGCACGAATATGGAAAATTCAGATTCGGCGATCATTTCTGAACAAATTTGCTTATCTCTATTGTTGACCTTGGAGAACTGACCCCAGATCTTCTGTGGATGTTGTGCAAATTCTTCAGACAGCATTTGATGATGTTGAGATTAGTGCTTTTTTAAGGACATAATACTGTAAAAATTTCAGGATGCCATGTTCTTCTTTACAACTTTAGGCTGGAGTCACACTAGGGCATAATACGGACAAGTGCTATGCAATACAAAATCGCATAGCACTCTGACCAGTTTTAATCTATGGGGAAACTCGGATCACGTTTTTTTCTCGTCTGTATTGTAGGTGCAAGTGAAATCGCAGCATGCTGGATTGTCATCGACACTCGGCCGAGTCTCGGCTCACTCGCACCCATAGGCTTACATGAGACAATGCACATCACTCTGACATCATCCAAGTGATGTGCGATATACGCAGACCCGGCAATGGAGATGGAGAAATTAATTTCTCTGACTCCTCCACAGCTGTGCTCCGATCCTCTCTGTGTGAGAGGCTCAGAGCACAGACGCATGACACTCGGCTCCTTATTGCAGCAGAGCAGGAGCCGAGGATCATTAGCATATCGCATCCGATGCTCTCACATCGGATGCCTATGCTAGTCCGACCCTGGCCTTAAAATATACCTTAATGACATTGGTTGTATGTGTGGGGTCGTTGTCCCGCTGCAGAATACATCTGGAGCCAATTAGATGCATTGCATGATGGTTAATTATCTACTGTGCACACGTGAAGAATTATCTACTGGGTACACATGTACCTAGAAGAATTGATGCTGCATAGAATCATAGAAAGTTAGAGTTGGAAGGAACATCCAGGGTCATCGTGCCCAAACCCTGCTCAATTCAGGATTCACTAAACCATCCCAGAAGATTTGATGCTGTATTAAAGGCAAGGAGTGGTGTTCACACCTTCACACCTAACAGTAATTGAATTTAGATTTCCTTTTTGTTCATTCACTTTGGCATTTTGCGAATTGATAAAAACAAACTATTAGGCTATGTGCACATGTTGCGGATTGGGGTGCAGAATTTTCAGCACAAAATCCGCATCTCCTGGCCGAAAACGCAGGTGCAGATTTGATGCATTTTTTAATGCGGATTTTGTGCCATTTTGTTGCGGATTTGATGCGGATTTTGTGCGGATTTCGTACGTTTTTTACCCCTGCAGATTTCTATAAATGAAGGGTTCAGAAGTGCTGCAGATCCGCACAAAAGAAGTGACATGCTACTTCTTTTGATCTGCAGCGTTTTTCATGCGAAATTTTCCGCACCATTAGCACAGCATTTTTTTTCCTATTGATTTACATTGTACTGTAAATCACTTTGCGGATCTGCAGCGTTTCTGCGCGGAAAAAAATCTAATCCGCATCGTGTGCACAATGCCTTAAAGAGAACCTGTCATGCCACTTGTAACATCTAAAGTGTCACCAGTGGGGTGTTAGTGGTGCAATGTGTGTCACTAACACGTTTTTTCCCATTAAAATCACGGCTGTAATTCTTATTAAAAAAAACATTTTATATAGTTATATGTAACCTGCTCATTTAGTCATAGGGGTGTGCTTTATTGCGTTCAGGCAGGGTTGTCCTCACTCGCCCAATTCTAATTTTGTTCCCGGGGTTGTGCCACGGTCTCTGTAAATCTCGTGCTTGTGCAGTGTTTATTGCTTTGAAGCACTTGCGCAGTGTCTATTAGGGTAAAAGCGTTTGTTCAAAATGTAATTGTTGACCTGCACTAGCGTACTGTCTATTTACGATCTGCACATGCACCGAGATTAGCAGTCTCCTCGCATGCACACTGAAGTTGGTTTTAGCTCCCAGCTTCACTGACTGTGTGTACATGCATGCTCGTCACACGGATTGCCAATGGACAATACACAAGTGCGGGTCCCCAATAGACACGGCGCAAGTGCCGCAAAACAATAAACACTGTGCAAGAGTGGGATTTACAGTGATGTCTGCGCAACCCCAAGAGCATAATTTAAATTGTGTGAGCGGGGACAACACTGACTCAATGTCATGAAGCACACCAATATGACTAAACGAGCAGGTAAGATATAACTATATAAAGTGATTTTTTGAATAAAAATTATAGCCTCTATTTTAATGGAAAAATGTGTTAGTGATATACATTGTATTAATAACACCGCTTTTGGGACACTTTATATTCTACTAATGGTATGACAAGTTCTCTTTGTTAGAGTTGGCGGAAGTGCACCAAATAACATATAAAGATAAGGTGCGGTCACAACCCGGGTCCACCGTGCAGAGATGGTAACTGCTGCTCAGTAAAGGCGGACAGCTTATGGCAGTACAGCACCAAACACATGCGGATAACCATCACCCGGTGTGAACTACAGTGAACTCTGTTGACTAACAGAGCCTCTATAGATTAATATAAGAGCAACGTACCCTGTTAGCTGTCACAGGCCACAGCAAATTAGGGGCAAGTGAAGTCACTAGACTCAGCCCCTAGGACATGGGCTAAGAGTCTGTCTAGACTCACTATGCGTGCTACATCATACTGGCGATGCCTTAACTGACGCTAACTGTAGAGATTTAGCACAACAAGTGCACTGGCGAACATCACTAACTGATGCTAGCTATGGGATTTGGTGCAAGGTGTGCACACGGTGTCGCACAAGAAACTACTCGGTGCTGTCTTTACTCCAGACTCCTAAACATTCACAACTAGTGGGTAGGGGATCATTAGGAGCTAGCACCACACACCTACATGCTTGCACACACATTCCAGTTTCACAATATACTAGTGCACGGCAGTGCGATCCTTTTAAAGCTGCAGTCTTCCAGGACCTTACTAATCGACCAATCTGAGCTGCTTGAGGACCTGAGCATGTGACGTCTGACCACCAATGAGTGGTCATCTCACGGGCATGCTCAGAAGGCCAAAAGCAGGAAAAGCAGGACTTAGTCCCAGGAGCGTCTGCTCGCCACTGACTAATGCTGGTTGCTATAGCTGGACCTGGGGAAACAGCAGCAACCAGACACACAGCATTATCCTGAGCAAGATGCTGGGACTAACATCTTTGCTGAGCATGATCTTCTGTGGCTGAGAAAGAATGGGAGACCGCAGAAGACATGGCTTGAGATTCCCCCTATGCAGCGGCGGGATCTTAACACTTCTATTTTTGAAAGTATTCATGCTTTCTACCCTTTTTTCCACACCTGACTCAAACTTTTGCACAGAGCTTTATATAATATTTTATAAAACAACCATTTTAAGGCCATATGGCTCCAAGTTTCATTGAAAATTAAATCTTCTGTACACTCTGTGGGAAAAACTAGAATGGTAATGGCAATATGTAAATAAGAGAAGGGAGAATGACCTTAGTTCCTTAGTTTATAAAACTCATTAACTTATCAGCAGTACATATTACAAAAATAGAACCAGTGGCTTATCTCCCAAGAAAACAGAATACTGGGCATGTTGAATTCATTTCCCCGACATCTGCTAATGGAGTAGTTAGGACACTTACATATACATTGGCGAGGGAGAGTCGAGGTGCTTGCATTCGCATCTATACACAACACTCGCACATTGTCAGATGACATTTATCGTCAGTGATTATGTCTGTTAGATCAAATAGCAAATTCATTTAGCACTGAACTCCCTTCTCAATCAGAGACCTTTGCGACAACTAAGCAATCAAAATGTAAATTTTACTTCTATGCCTTAACCTATTTTGCAGTGGGTTGAAATATTATAAAAAGTGTTATTCCATTTATTGTTTTCTAAGTTTAATTTTTATGGCATTAGCTAGCTTTGAGGGCTATTGTTAAATGCATGTTCTAGCTGTACAACACAGCCAACACCGAAATGTTGTATCCTTACCTGTACCTGATCCAGTGACGTCTGCTTCTGGTACCAGGTTCCTAAACATCCTGTCTGCAGTCACTGATGGACGAAGCATAATTAACAGTATCATTTGGTGGTGCAGGTCACATTAGAACACTGGTGTGCCTGTGCCTTGTAGCACCTTGTAGTAAAAGTGTGATGGCTGTCCAGCTGATCAGCAGGCATAACCTACTCCCTTCTATGACCTATGGGACTTTAACTTCCCTATTCAAACTTTGGGTAATCTACTAAGAATTGTCAGTTACTGTGTAGGGAATGAGTACATATGGTCCTCTTTATCTGCTATGTCACATGTCTGACCTAGCTAGATCATTACCTAGTTTGTTCTTATACCAATCCTGACTTTCAACCTGGCGGGTCTGACTTTTGTTTGATCTCATGTTATCTGACAAGGCTATCCCTCTGATTATGTTTTTGTGTCCTGTGTCTTTCCCTGGTTCTGTAACTCCAGTTACTGATCCAGCTTGTTTGATTACTTTTGCCTTAAGTTTGCATCGATGTCCAGCAGCTACTCTCTAAATACAACACAGTGGCCCTTTTAGAAGGGTTAAATGGCGAGCACCTTGCAGATGGAGTAGTCAAGACAAAGTCTGCCCAAGGTTTCCTTTTTGAGCCAACAACTTTAGACAAAGTTTACATGCAATGGTGACACAGAATGGTACTGACATAACATCACAGAATTCGTTTTCACCATTTCACCACAGTGCATTGTTATGCAATAAAAGAAATGTTGTCTTACAAAGCTACTAGTCCTGCAAAAAAACAAGCCCTGATCTCAAAAGGAAAAAAAAAGAAGATAAAAAATTAAATTGCAAATATTATAAAATAACTGCATCATTCTAGAAGAATAAAACCAACATGTAAGTAGTAATAAGTGGTAGATTGCTAACAAAAGTAAAACCAAAATAACACTAAATAATAATAATAATTTTATTTCTATAGCGCCAACATATTCCACAGCACTTTACATGATAGAGGAGACTTGTACAGACAATAGACATTACAGCATAACAATAAACACATAGATCAAAACAGATACCAAGAGGAATGAGGGCCCTGCTCGCAAGCTTACAATCTGTGAGAGTTTGCAATCTGTGAGAATAATAAAATAGTGGAAACTTTTAGTGCCATTAATAAAACAGAACTACACGGTTTTCTTTAATGGGAATCTGTCTTTTGGATGAACCCTCCTAAGCTGTCTATATGGCCAAGTAGGTCATAGAAAAATGAATAAAATGATATATTGGTATCTGCGATCCGATGTCTTATTCCAGAGAAATCCATATTTTCATTATATATAAATGAGTCAAGGTATCATTTTATTGAACTTTCTATGACTTGCTTGCCATATAGACAGCTTAGGAGGGTTGATGCATTAATACGTAATATGTATTATGACACGATTTTGTATAATAAAATATCAATTATAATTTCTAGCTATAATAAATAGTATTGAGAACTACTCAGGGAAAAAGGGTTCTGCTTCTTCAGTGAAGTAGTTTGGCATCACCATATTTGTATGACCTTTGATTTGGTTATCCCCTGTATTTATGTATCATTCAGCAAGCTTTTTACTGTAAGGGTATGTGCACACTTCAGGATTTTTTGCGTTTTTTTCCGCTATAAAACCGCGATAAAAACGCGAAAAAACGCTAACATATGCCTCCTATTATTTACCGTGTATTCCGCATTTTTTGTGCAAATGTTGCGATTTTTTTCCGCGAAAAAATCGCATTGCGGAAAAAAAAGCAACATGTTCATTAAAAATGCGGAATTGCGGGGATTCCGCACACCTAGGAGTCCATTGATCTGCTTACTTCCCGCACGGGGCTGTGCACACCATGCGGGAAGTAAGCAGATTATGTGCGGTTGGTACCCAGGGTGGAGGAGAGGAGACTCTCCTCCACGCACTGGGCACCATATAATTGGCCAAAAATAAAAGAATTAAAATAAAAAATAGTCCTATACTCAACTTCGATGTCCCCCGCAGTGTTCCCGCCTCACCGCTGCATGCTGCCGCTTCGGTTCTCATAGCTGGTGTGCGGTGAAGGACCTGTAATAACGTCACTGTCTTGTGATTGGTTGTGAGTGGTCATGTGACCACTCACGTGACCGCTCACATGACCGCGACGTCATGGAAGGTCCTGCGCGCACACACCAGCTATAGGAAGAGGAACGGACGCCGCTGAGGAGATCGTCTGGGTGAGTATAAGCATTTTTTTTATTTTTTTATTATTTTTAAACATTCTATCTTTTACTATTGATGCTGCATAGGCTGCATCTATAGTAAAAAGTTGGTCACACTTGTCAAACACTATGTTTGACAAGTGTGACCAACCTGTCAATCAGTTTTCCAAGCGATGCTACAGATCGCTTGGAAAACTTTAGCATTCTGCAAGCTAATTACGCTTGCAGAATGCGAAAAAAACGCGAAAAAAACTGAAAAAAACGCAAAAAAAAATGCGGATTTCTTGCAGAAAATTTCCGGTTTTCTTCAGGAAATTTCTGCAAGAAATCCGGACGTGTGCACATACCCTAAGTGTTTAAGAAATGAATACTAAACTTGATTTTGTAGATGCTCTACCACTTATGTTTTGGTTTTGGATGGTTACATTCTCCCTGGACCTAGTCTGTTGGTATTGGATTTGGGTTGAGATGTTCTTCGGAGAGTTTCTATATGCTGTTGCTGGTTGTGTTAGAGGAATTTACAACATGTACCATAGAGTTCACTCAGTGACCTAAAGAGAAAAAATATGTATTACATAGAGTTTATTTGCTAAATGGAATTCAACTGCTAATAGATACTTGAGACTTTGCTGTGACTTCCCACTGGGAGATGACCAGACAAATCTTCTCCATTTATTTCAAAAGATTAAAGAGTCAAGATTTGATCTTTATTTATGGCTCCAGAAATTGGCTGAAGTGTATATAAACATATATCTATATTATCAGTTATTGGGAAAAAGATTCAGTGGAGTGGAAGGTTTGCTCTACATAAGAAACATTAGTTTTTTTACTTTCCTACTTTCCTATAGGAATCCAATAGCATCTATATTTCTGGAATCCTAGATTTGCTCATCGCTATAAGTCAAATAACTATAATTACATTTATCAATATCATGTTACAAATTGAAAAACGATGAAGTATTGAGTCTTTGGCTATTGAACCATTATAAACAGTGTTTAAAAGTAGAAAATGTGGCAGTAGTTTTATCTTCTAAATAATAATTAAAAAAAATCAGTACGAAAGCAACTTTGAAAGTTTTTCTGTTTTAACACAAGATCTGTAAACTTCAAAATTTGGTAATATGATCATGAGGCCCCCAACCTTCTCTTAGCAATACTTGGTAAATGCCAAAATGTTGGACTGAGTTGATGGGCAGCATGGTGGCTCAGTGGCTTGCACTGTTGTTTTGCAGTGCTGGGGTCCTGGGTTCAAATCCCACTATGTCTCCCTGTGTTCTCATGGGTTTCCTGCTAAATTCCAAAGACCTACTGATAGGGAATTTAGATTATGAGCCCCAATGGTAGCATCAATGATTAAGTCTGTAAAGCACTGTGGAATTTGACACTATATGTAAAGCATAATAAATAATACTTTTATATGATGTTTTTATTTATTTTAGTTTAGAAATGCTGACTTATTTTGAATATTAATTTGTATTCAATCCATTACATTTGTTTTTCTTTGTAGAGTAGTGTGCCAAGAGCTTCTGTTTGATAATATATTATCTCAGGTATGAAGTCTGCTGGTGATGCAAAAACCTTCTCACTGAATGTTGTTTGCCATGTAATACTAACAAAAAAGTGACGTCCTAGTATTTGCTATCATGTGCACATTTATACATGAAAGTGGCAACATTATAGCCAATTGCGCATCTATTGTTTACTCTTCTTTAAAGCCAATCACACTGAGCTTGCTGGATGGTGCATGTGTTTCACGGTCACAGACTGTATACCGGAATGCTGTTCACCTATAATATTCCTAATTACACCTATAATAAATAATAACTCCTTGCAAGTATGAAAAAGGAGACCACTAACTTGCTAACATAGGAAGGAATATTTGTATTTAGCATTTTCCTCTTTATTTTCAACAAGTGTCTTGACTTTTTGTCATTTAACTGTTATTATTATTTCAGCAGCAAATACATAATAATAAGTGTTTATATGCGGATACACTTATTGAAATAAGTGAATACAAGTTGAACTATTACTGAGATCCAGGCCGGCCACCAACTTCATTTTGCTTTGAGCAAGTGTCTATAATCAAGTCTATTGTGTAAGATTTAGATACACAACTTTTTAGAATAGAATATACCACCCAATTCCAAAAAAGTCAAGACCCTGAGAAACATGTAAAGAAAACATGAATGAAATGATTTGGAAATTTCTTATAGCCATATTTTAATCACAGCAGAATGTAGAGCACAGATCGGAAGTTGAAAGGTAGACATTTTCCCATTTGATTTGATGAAATACAAGTCACTTAGAAATTGATGGCAGCAACGCTTTTCAAAAATGTTGTGAAAGGGTAAACAAAAGGCTAGATAAGAAATGAAAAACATCTAAAAGGGTCACATTTTCAGTCATTTAACTCTGTATTAAAAGTTAGAGAGGCAGAGTGGCGGAGTCTCTCAGAAGCAAAGATGCTTGAAGACTAACCACTCTATAAACAACTGTATATGGAAATAATGGAGCAATTTAAAAAAAGTTCCTCAACGTAAAAATAAAAAAGAATTTGAATGATCTACTGTCTACAGTGCACAGTATCATCGAAAGATTCAGTGATTCTGGAAAATTCTGAGGGGCAAGGCCAACAGTTGGTATTGGATGCTTGTTATCTACAAACCCAAAGGCATCATAACTTTAAAACAGGCATGATTCATTCATGCACATCATTGCATGGGCTCAGAAACAGTTCCAGAAATCACTGTCTGTGAACACATTTCGCCGTGCAATCCACAAATGCAAGTAAAAACTCTATCATGTAAAGAAGAAGCCATAAATCACCCTCATCCAGAAACACCACATGGGCCAGGGCTCAGTCCACTGAATGCCCATACTCCTTCCCTGTGTGCAGAACACTACTCAGACAGCAAAAGGTGAGGTTACCACCTTCTGGGAAAACTTTATTTGGTCACCAATAGTTGGCAGCATACAGTACATTCCCAGCAAGGACACAAGATGGTGCAAACCACAGTCGCACCCTACTGCTAACTCGCCAGGGGTTAGAACCTCACAAACTTCAGGGCCTCCTGGGCCAACTACACCAACTAACAGCCCCCCATTTTTGGCAGGCACCCACTGAGAGGAGGTAGCGGCAAGCTTAGGAAGCTGACAGAGCACAGCGAGGTATGTGACCAGGTGACTGGATTGTCTAAACCTAGGTTATCCGCACTACTATGTGTGCTCAGTAATGGGCAATGGGGCAGTTCTGTAATTAACCAGCTGGAACCATGATCCTTTAACCTAAAGACCCATAGAGCCCCACCGCTGACAGGAGAAGGCCCCTTTTTCTATCCCTCAGCTCAAATTTCAAGGCATTGTCCCACAGGATTGGAAGGAGATACTCCTGGCTGTTTCCTCATTGAGATCTAATTTAATTAGATGGCATAATTATTTTCCAAATGATGCAGACTAGTACATCACAGAGGGCTGATGCAATCCATGAGCAGACATTTCACAAATTATCATACAGAAAGGGGCACCGGACAGTCTCACATGAAAGAATGGTTCAGGTCTATTGACTTACTGAACGAAGGCATAATTAAGAATAGTTCACATGCGGACATGTGGTCAGATTTTCCTCATTGATGCTGAGTCCTGTGGAATCAAAATGAAAGGGACCATCCAGCTTGTTATCATCGCACATGTTCTATAGCAGTGTTCCCCTACTCCGGTCCTCAAGAGCCACCAACAGGTCATGTTTTGAGGATTTCCTTAGTATTGCACAGGTAATTGAATGCTTGCCTGTCCAGGTGATGCAATTATCACCTGAGCAATACTAAGGAAATCCTGAAAACATGACCTGTTGGTGGCTCTTGTGGATCGGACTTGGGAAACACTGTTCTATAGCATGTGTCTCTGATGGCATGGGGTGCTTACACATCTTGAAAATCAATATCAGTGACCCCATCCAGATGTCCTACTCAGCATTATTTCATATTTCAACAAAACAATGCAAAATCACTTACCGCATCCACTACAACAGCAAGGCATTGCAGAAAAAGAGTTCAGAAGATGAGCTGGCAGCCTGCAGCATTGACTTTTCACCAATAGAAAACATTTGGTGTAATATGAAAGGAACAATACTGCAAAGAAGACCCAGAATTGTGGAGCAGCAAAAATCTTACATCAAACAAGAATGCGACAGCATTCCTGTCCCAAAACTCCAGCAATTGGTCTCCTCACTTCCCAGACATTTAGAGATTGTTGCAAAAAGAAGAGGGGATGCTACATATTGATAGACATAGTCCAGGCCCAACTTTTTTGTGATGTGTTGCTGCCATCAATTTTCATATCAGTTACTTTTTTTTTTAATGAAATGGAAAAATGTGTAACTTTAACCTTCTGATTTATGTTCTATTGTGAATAAAATATCACTTTAAGAGATATCCAAATCATTGCACTCTGTTTTTTTCACACTAACCCTACTCAGGATCAAAACTTTGATTAGAAATTGGGGTTGTAGATGTGTTTAGATAAATTCTGTGTCACAGTCAGATTTTAAAGTTTAGCTATTTTTTAATGGAGTTTGACTTGTAATAATGACATTTCAAATGTTTTGATCAGTGAAGGTCCCAGTGCTGAGAATCCCACAGATCGGAAGAGTCAGATGTCATGAAAAACTGAAATGTCCAAAAGTTATGTTACTTCATCAATAGTAAAAGAACAACAGGTTTAATAATAAAAAAAATCCCATAAAATATCCATAATTCTAGTGCTTTTTACAGCCAAAATTCAATAAGACACTTACTCACCAATGGCAGCTTAACTGATTGTATTGCAACTTTATTTATGGGGAATGTTTATAGAACCACTACCACTGGGTCTCTAATGCCCTATCTTACAACGCCAGAAATTGAGAGATGGCCATGCATGGCGGTGATCTCTATTTATTTATGTATTTAATTTTACTCAATCCTATGGAGCAATATTAATTCCACAGCACTTCACAGACACTGACATCATTGTTCCCACTGTGTCCCACAATATAAATTCCACATCAGTATGTCTTTGGACCTAGGACCCCAGTGCAAGGCTGCAGTGATAACAACTGAGTTTTTAAAATTATGGAAAAAATAAAAAATACCTCAAAAAGTTAAGAAAAACCTTTTTTGCCCAAATAAAACAAACTAATAAAAAAATACATATATTTAGTATTGCTGAGTTTGTTAAAGTCTAATCTATCAAAATATAAAATAAATTATTGTCAGGTAAATTTTAGCATATAGTGAACATGGTAAATAAAAAACCCATACGAAGACAATTGTGGAACTGCACTTTTTTTGCAATTTCAATGCACATGTAATTTTTGTCCAACTTTCCAGTGCATCACAAGATAAAATAAATGATGTAATTCATAACTATAACTTGTCCTGCAAAAAACAAGCCTTCATACAGCTATGGTGACAGACAAATATTAAAGGTATGGCTCTTGAAACAAGGGGAGCAAAAAATGAAAAAGCAAAAGCGGAAAATCACAAGGTCATGAAGGCATTAATGTAGACAGTAGTGGAATAAGATGTGTCAAACGCATTAAGAAGTGTGCTTCCTAATGAATTAGTTGTTTCTTAAAACTGCTGTACACCTCTGCCAGAAATGTTACTCCAGCTAGTAATTGTCTTACATTTCTGGTATCATTTATACTGCCTTTGTGGCATAAATTTTGATAATTTCGTCAGGTGGACTTCACTAAGTCCCTTCTTGCCCCAGCTACTTCACCAAGATTTATAAAGTTGATGGAGCTGACTGTAGCTGGTTTAAAAACACCAAAAGTCACAAAATATTTTTACAACTTCAAGGTGCACAGAACTTTTATGACATGTTAAAGAGTTTTATGCCAGAATTCTGACAAAAGCTAATTTATGAGACACGATCTATATATTTAGAAAAACTTTTCTTTTAACCCCTTTATAACTGAGCCAGTTTTTACTTTAATGACCAAGCCAAATTTTACAATTCTGACCACTGTCACTTTATGAGGTTATAACTATGAAAAGCTTCAATGTATGCCACTGATTCTGAGATTGTATTTTCGTGATATATTGTATTTCATGGTAGTAGTAAAAAAATTTCAGTATGATTTGACTTTATTTGTGAAAAAAACTGAAATTTGGCAAAAATGTAAAAATGTTGCTATTTTCAAATATTTATTCCGTTAAATCAGAGAGTTATATCACACAAAATAGTTAATACATAACATTTTCCACATGTCTGCTTTAGATAAGCTCAATTTTTGAAACAATTTATTTATTAGGAAGTTAGAAGGGTTAAAAGTTTACCATCGATTTCTCATTTTTGTAACAAAATTTTCAATACCATTTCATTTAGAGACCACATCACATTTGAAGTGACTTTGAGGAGCCTATATGATAGAAAATTTTATAACATTAGGTTGTCATATTGAATATGTCATCATTAGTGCTGAGCGCAACTGCACGCTACTCCAATTTGTATTGGGTGCTCGGGTAAGTACCGAATATCACATGTGCTTGAGTAACATGCTCGAGTCCTGTCCCTGCATGTTTTATGGCTGTTAGACACCACAAAAAACCATGCAGGATCCACGATCCTCCGTGTATACCTGAGCACTCGATGCAAACTTGAGTAGTGAGCACTTGCTCTCAACACTGGCCATCGTATCATCATTTTTTTGTTTTGAAAAAAAAAAATTAACCCCAACTCTAACCTAAACACAAACTTAACCCCAACCATAACCTAAAACAACCCTGACCCCAACCCAAACTCTTACCCTAACCCCAACTGTAAATAATAAAAATATTTTTTATAATTTTTATCTAACTATGGGAATGACAAAGGGGATTATCATCAAATGGAAATAACATTACTACAGAAAATCTACCAATAGAAGGCTGCCTACTAAAACTCTCAGCCCAGTCAAGGCAGGCATTAATCAGACATGCAGCACAGACACCAAAGGTAACCCTGAAGGAGCTGTATAGATCCCAAGCAGAGGATGAAGTATCTCTCCATGGAACCACAATAAGCTGTACACTCCATAGACATGGCCTTTATCGAAGAGCAGGCTCAAAAAAATCTTTATGGACACACAAAAATTGTAAGGTTCATTTTGAGTTTCCAAAAAGACATGTGGGAGACTCTCAAAATATATGAAGGAAGGTGCTGTGGTCAGAGGAGACCAAAATTAAAATGTTTGTCCACTAAGGTAAACGCTATGTCTAGCACCAAAATCAACACAGCTCATCACCCCAAGAACATGATCCCCACAGTGAAACATGGTGGTGGCAGCATCATACTGTGGGGTTGTTTTTCGGTAGCAGGGACAGGGAAAATAGTCCTAGTTTAGGGGAAGATGGACAGTGCAAAATACAGGTATATTCTTAAGCAAAACCTTTCAATTTTTCAGTGATTTCAAACTGGGACACAGGATCACCTTCCTAAAAGACAATGAACCAAAGTTTACTGCCAAAGTAACACTTGAGTGGTTTACGTGGAAACTTGCAAATGTTTTGGAGTGGCCTAGTGAAATCCCAGACCAAAATACAATTAGGAATATGTGGTTAGATTTGAAAATTGCTGGTTACAGGAGGAAACAAACTGTTAGAGTTGGCGGAACACACTAAATAAGATAAGATAATTAAGTGTGTTCGCCACCCTTGGTCCACCATGCTGAGATGGTATACTGCAGCTAGGAGGACAATGGTGAAACAAGCAGCGAGTTTAACTGACTTGCACTGAGTCACTCAGCGGAGAAGCACGAGGCTGTGCCAATTGCACACAGTGACAGAAAAGAAACTCTGCAGCAGAGCTGTGTTTATAGGCACACAGCCGCAGAATGATAATGGCACTAAACGTGAACCCTTTTAACTTCACAGGT
Organism: Ranitomeya variabilis; assembly: GCF_051348905.1. Classification (NCBI taxonomy): domain Eukaryota; kingdom Metazoa; phylum Chordata; class Amphibia; order Anura; family Dendrobatidae; genus Ranitomeya; species Ranitomeya variabilis. The sequence goes on along the minus strand of NC_135238.1, from coordinate 71,059,147 downwards.
GTTTGCTACCTCATTGAGGCAAGGGAACTGGTAGTGGACTCAAACATGGCGCATGCACACACAGAACTCCTCACCAGAGAAGCCAGAATTCTAAAGGCTCTAGGCCTGCCCTGTGCACATGCAAACAAGTCCACACTACTGTTAGGTTCCACACTCTCACAGAACATAAATAATCTTAGTGCACCGATGAACGTGCCAAAGATCCATTTATAGATTTTGCCAATCAGACAGGACCTTGCTCATGGGCCAATCTGAAGCCGGACCAGGACCTGAGCATGTGACGGCCGACCATCAATGAAAAGTCGCCTCACGAGCATTCTCAGTAGAGCAAATCCTATACTTAGGGTACCGTCACACAGTGCAATTTCCATCGCTACGACGGCACGATTCGTGATGTTGCAGCGTCGTATGATTATCGCTCCAGCGTCGTAGACTGCGGTCACACTTTGCAATCACGGCGCTGGAGCGATGCCGAATTCCCCGGGTAACCAGGGTAAACATCGGGTTACTAAGCGCAGGGCCGCGCTTAGTAACCCGATGTTTACCATGGTTACCAGCGTAAAAGTAAAAACAAACAAACCGTACATACTCACCATCTGATGTCCGTCAGGTCCCTTGCCGTCTGCTTCCTGCTCTGACTGTCTGCCGCCGTACAGTGAGAGCACAGCACAGCAGTGACGTCACCGCTGTGATCTGCTCTCACTTTCCGGCCGGCAGACAGTCAGAGCGGGAAGCGGACAGCAAGGGACCTGACGGACATCAGATGGTGAGTATGTACGGTTTTTTTTTTTTTTACTTTTACGCTGGTAACCACGGTAAACATTGGGTTACTAAGCGCGGCCCTGCGCTTAGTAACCCGATGTATACCCTGGTTACCAGCGAACGCATCGCTGGATCGCTGTCACACACAACGATCCAGCGATGACAGCGGGAGATCCAGCGACGAAAGAAAGTTTCAAACGATCTGCTACGACGTACGATTCTCAGCAGGGTCCCTGATCGCAGTAGCGTGTCAGACACTGCGAGATCGTAACGATATCGCTAGAACGTCACGAATCGTGCCGTCGTAGCGATCAAAATTGCACTGTGTGACAGTACCCTTAGTCTCAGGAGAGATCGCTCACTGCTGTCTATTATTAGTTACCATAGCTGAGCCTGGAGAGGCAGCGGTGACCATGCGCACAGACTGAGTCTGAGCAAGATGACAAGACGGACATCTTTGCTGAGCAGCATCCACTGCAGTAGGGACTGAATGGGAGACCGCAGATAAAGGTAGGGCTTGGGATCTATCCTGGGCAGAGGAAGAATCCCAATGCCTAACACCATCTAACATGAAGGACCTTGAGCAGCTTTGCCTTAAGGAATGGGCAAAAATCACAGTGGCAAGATGTGAAACACTCATAAAGACTTATCCAAAGCAACATGCAGCTGTAATTGCCATAAAAGGAGGCTCTATAATCTACTGACTTTAGTTATACGCACTGAAATTTCAGTTATTTTGCACTATTTTGTTGTTTGCTTCACTATAAAAAGAAAACAAAATAACCACAGCTGTAGGCATGTTCTCTACATTAACTGATGCAAACCATAAAAAAACAGTAAAATTCCAGGTTGTTAGGCTGTAAAACATGAACAATGCCAAGGGGGTGAATACTTTCACAAGCCACTGTATAACTAGGGAAGTGAGTTTCCTCTATTCAAAGGATTGTCTCAGACACTCAGAAGCCAGTGGTCAGTGATAAATACTGAGGTTTGCATTGAGCTAATAATTATGGGAGCTATATTTTCAGCGTCATAGCGAAGGGACGAACATAATGCATTTAGTCCCATCACCGTTAGACTGGCTGAACACATCCAGCATAATTCAGATTGATGATGCTATCCATGCCATGTTTCATTTCTATAAAAAGGTAAAAAATTCTAGGAAACATAACGATTTCTCCTTCTTGGGACCTCCAGGGTCAAAGATATTCTGAAAATTGGGGATTTCTTAAAATGCTAAAAGACCTAGCACATTCCACGTCCAGCCCCCATATGAGCTCAGCAATGGGAGGTATGTGGGCATAATGTTGATCTAATAAAAATCAGAGTTTGGGTTTCTGCCAGTGTTCAGTCCTGGTAGTTACAGCTTGTTGTAGTATAGACTGTTTTCTTCAGGAGTACCTCCCTCCACCATGCTCTGAAACATGTCCATAATACAGGTTTAGCACTTTTATTGTGTTATCCCTTATAGTTTATGTGACTGTATATACTGTAATGTTTCGTTCCCATTTTTTATCATCTTTGTATTTTTTTATGCACTGCCTACCTTTATGGATTAAATATATAAAATTTAATAGCTCTGTTCCTCTTGCTCTGTAAACCGCACCCCTAAAACCATATGCTACCTGTAATATGTGTCCAGGCTGCCTGTTTAAATGATTGTTGGTGGCAACTAGTAGTTCCTTTTGTTTTCGTGGAGTTGGAAGTGATTATATCAGGGTGTATATATACAGTATATTTATATGTAAAGCATTGTGGAATATTTAGCTTATTTAAGCAATGCATAAAGAAATTGATTTATTTATATATATTTATTCCATGCAGTAGAATTGGAGGTGTATATGCCATATGCTCACTGTGTGTTCCCCAATAGCTGGCTTAGTGGAAGAAACAGCCACAGCCCCGTCCATTACTCATCAGTCAATTGCGCAATTGTATTGATGATTGGAAGCAGTGCAGTTGCATCACCTTGCAAATTGGGGCAGTAGTGGAATTTGTGTGATCTCTTTGGCTTCCTCTCTTTACAAACTGGTGAGAGCGGTAGGATTACAGAGCATTAGTGATCTACGGTGAGGAATCATCCCTATCTTTAAAAACTTGCAAGGTTTCTGTGAAGATTCTGTACAGAGTTTTAAAGATCAGATTCAGTGTTTATTTATACCTAGGCCAATATTGTACATGTAGCAATTACATTTCTCCTACCAATCTTGTTTTTCTATTCTATCATTTATTTGGCGAATGACTGCTAAGACGGCAGCTGCTTATGAGGAGCACACACAAGCTGTGTTGATCTTTTTGTGTGAGTAGCGAGGTTTTGATGGGTCAGATAAGACCATAGTTATGTTTATCTTAGTTTTAGTAGAGGATGATGCCTGGGACCAAAAGAATGTGGCATCAGTGCCTAGGACCAGTGGAGCACAAAAAAAGCTGTGCTGATCCTTTTCTGTGAGTAGCGAGGTTTTGATGGGTCAGATAAGATCATAGAGATGTTGATCTGAGTCTAAGTAAAGTATGATGCCAAGCATTGGTGCCTGGGACCAGTGGAGCACCAGAATGCCAGTTGTGGATACAGTTTCAGAAGTGTAACCCATAGCCTGGGGTGATGGGAAAGTGTTATCCACAGACCATCAGGGGGGTTGGGAAATTGTGTCCTACAGCCTGCCAGAATTAGGGAAAAGTGTTACCAGCAGCTTGTCATGGTGATGGTAAAATGGTACACACAGCCTGTGAGGATAGTGGGAAAGTAGTATACCCAGTCTGTCAGGGTGAATGGAAAATATTCCTCACAACCTGTCAGGCTAATGGGAAAGTGTTGTTATATCCCAGGGAGGAATCCTACATAGTGCTATCGCTCGCAGTCAAAATGCAGGCAGTGTGGTGTGGTGCCTGAATTCTGAACCCTCATCATCTAGCGGGATAACAGAAGTTAGTGACCCGAGCAGGTCTCAAAGGATTCCTGTGAGGTTGGGCCTTAACGTCACTTCTGGCTACCTCTAGCCAAGAGTTTCAGACTGCACTACTCGTAGATGCCAGTCTTGAGGCACTGAGTGACCTCATGGAAAAATCCATCTCTGAGTCCAAGAGGGAGAGTGTATTGTGGGATTCAGGGAGGTTGTGCCATGAGATGTCTTTGTGAGAAGATCTGTAAATCGGTCTCCAATGCCACCTCTAAAAGGAGGAGGTATCATAGAGAAAAATTGTAAAATCCATAAAGAAATCTCCTGGGAGGGAACATATCACCCTCACAAGGAATATATGGGATTAATTAAAACTGGGGAAGTAAGAAACTAATTATAGCTGATGAATTGAGGGACATATATTTCAACCCCATTGAAGAAGGAGCTCTTGACATGAACAGGTAATTACAGCATCAGATATCTGCTCTAAGAGTAAGTCACTAATAATAATCTTTACTTTTATATAGCGCTAACATATTCCGCAGCGCTTTACAATTTTGCACACATTATCATCGCTGTCCCTGATGGGGCTCACAATCTAAATTCCCTATCAGTATGTCTTTGGAATGTGGGAGGAAACCGGAGTACCCAGAGGAAACCCACGCAAACACGGAGAGAACATACAAACTCTTTGCAGATGTTGTCCTGAGTGGGATTAGAACCCAGGACTCCAGCGCTGCAAGGCTGCTGTACTAACCACTGCGCCACCGTGCTGCCCATAAGTATACCACTAAGTATAGGATTCATATATACAGAGGTGTTGAAGTGCAGGGGCTTCCTTTGTTCAAAGAGATCAATTTAATCTGTTCAAAGGATTGTCTCAGACACTTTGAAGCAAATGGTCAGTGGTGAATATTGGGTTTGCATCATTCCGATATTTATGGGAGATATATTTTTGATATCGTAGAGAAGGGATGAACATAACGCATTCACTCATATCACCCATAGGGCTGGCTGAACACATCCAACGTAATTTCAGATGGATGATGCTCTCCATACCCTGTTTCAACTCTATAGAAAGATAAAATAATGAGATGAAACATAACAACTATTTCTCCCTCCTTGGTCCTCCAGGGGTGAAGAAATCCTGAAAGTTGGGGATCTCATAAAATTCTAAAAGATCTAGCACATTCCACAACTAGCCCTCATATGAGATCACCAAGGCGAGGTAAGTGGGGCATAACATTGATCTAATAAAAATCAGAGTTTGGATTTCTGTGAGGGGCCAGTCCTGTAAGGACACAGGTTTAGCACGTTTGTTTTGTTATCCCTTTTATTGCACGTGATTGTATATACTGTATTGTCTTGTTCCTATTTTGTATAATCTTTGTATATTTTTAATAAACAAATTTAATAGCTCCATTACTCTTGCTCTGTAAACCGCACCCCTGAAGCTGATAGCCATGTGCTATATGTCATGGGTGTAAAATTGCCCAGTATAAATGATTGGTGCTGGCAACTAGCAGTTCTTTTTATTATTGTGGAGTTGACAGTGATCATATCGGAAAAAAATATATATACATATGTTAGGGGTCAAGTTCCCGCCTCTGCACAGGGGGAATCTCGGGCCATCTCCGCTGCGGTCTCCCATTCTTCTCCTGCCGCAGTGGAGCCTGCTCAGCGGAGACATCGGTCCCAGCGTCTCGCTCACTCTGACTCTGTACAGAGAGTTACTGCTGCTTTTCCTGCTTCTGCCATTGGAGTCAGTGCTGGGCAGCGGCGAGCAGACGCTTCTGGGGCTAAGTCCTGCTTTTCTCGTTCTAAGCATGCCCAGAGTAAGATCTCTCAGTGGAGATCGAGGGTCACATGATCAGACACTGCAGCTAAGGCCATTGGTCCTTCAGGAAGGTCCTGTAGGTGCTCACGCTCTGTGGCAGCCTCTCATTGGTCCTTCTAGGAAGGTCCTGTACATGCTGCAACTATTTAAGGCTCGCATCGCCGCACGGCCATGCGCTAGTATTGTTCTATGTTGTACTTTGTGCCAGTGTGGTCACGTATGATTGTGTTCAGGGACCCGGCTGAAATAAGCCCCTAGAATGCTGGCACCTCCGGCGAGGAGTTTGTGTGTTTGAGTATTCAGGGACCTGGCTGAAATAGGCCCTAGCATGCTGGCACCTCCGGCATGACCACTGACTGCTCTCATTTGGGTAGTTAGCCTGTGCCACTGTGAAGGTTAACAGGGCGCAGTGCTTTGAGTTCACGGCTACTCTGTGAAGTAACAGAGGTAGCTCATACCGCCATTTAGTTCCGCCATTTGCTAGCAGCAGGTACTCCTGCAAGGTGGACCCCGGGCTGCGAACGCATATATCATAATAAAGTCTTTATATCCATTTGGTGCGTTCCGCTAGCCCTAACAACATATATATATATATATATATATATATATATATATATATATATGTATATATATTCATATATTCCATGCTTTGGAATCAGACGTGTACATACCATATGCTTACTGTGTGTTCCCTAATTGCTGGCTTACTAGTAGTAATAGGCACGGTAATGTCCATCACTTGTCAGTCAATTGTAATTGTCCTGACGACTGGAGGCAGCGAGCTGTGTCCCTTGACAAATTGGTGGAAGCAGTGAGATCTGCGTGATCTCTCCGGTGTTCACCCCTGACACCAGTATATATCTTCCTTGACAATTAATTAGCTGGCACTCCCATACACATTAGACTGTCAGCCGAACCCTTCAATATTGGTAAGATCGGCCGTGATTTGTCTAATTTGTATATGGGCATTTAGTCAGGTCTAAATTGGTGACAGGGTATCATGCCTGAACACCTACCAGTTAGTGGAACTCAGCAACAACTATCGAACTGTAAATAGTTTGAATATATGAATAGTAGGCAACTATGACTTAAATTCAAACACATTTAGATTTGGGGGGGAGAATTTTGATCTCTACTAACTTTCAGAAAAAAGTGTTTCAAAGCTAAATGGAGCTGTCCAACAACAGAAAAAGATAATCACTGTTCATCAAATGTAAAATAAACTTACCGTGATTTACTAAACTCAGCGGATCATCTGATCTTAGCACTCATCATGGTGTCCCAGGAGTTCTGAGCTTCTGTTTAGGTGTAATTTTGCACAGAGAGATTTTTTCAACTCCTTTCTTTCTCTGAATCAGACATGACTGAGAAGAGGGTTGGCTTAGCTAATAATTTTGAGTCAGACAGTCACTATATATACATCATCTGCATAGAAAGGGAAGGCTGCTCTCTGCTATTTCGGAACTTCACATCTTAGCAGAAGCTTTGAACTTCTGAACAAATGATATAAAGAGATTCATATAGCTTTAACCCCTTCATGACCTATGATATATAGGTATATCTGCATCATGCATTCACCTATATCAGCATGCTAGATATACCACGATATGGTACAACCAATGGTGTCATTCAAAAATACAAACTAGTCTAAAAAAAAAGCCCTCACATGACCATATTGATGTAGAATTAAAAAGTCATAGCTCTGGGAAGAAGGGGAGCAAAAAATTAGAATGCAAAATTGGAAAATCCCAATGTCATGAAGGGATTAAAAGCACATTAGTACTTTTTTCCATTAAGGTCACAAAGCAAAAAAAGTGACATTTTTGGCTTGTTGAATCTATTAAAGTCTAATATGCACAATTGCTAAAAAAGACATTTATATTATATAATATATATATATATATATATATATATATATATATATATATATATACTGTATATATATACAGTAGTTATACTTTTAGTAAACCTTTAACGTAATACCAGTTCTCCTACAACTTCTTCATTAAATAAGCACTCATATTATTTTTTTGTATTCCCAAAACTTGTATAAATTTTATAAAGTTTTAAAACTCTCACTGATCGCCATCATCTGCAGTGTCCAAGCTCCACATTATCAACTATGAAACAGGTAAACATTTAGTAACCACAGCAACTCGGTCACAAAGTGATAGATCACACAAAGTTACAAAAACGAATGCTGAGGCACATAGTACATAAGAGCCACCAATGTTCTGCTGACTTAGTAACTGCAGAACTTACATCCCAGTCTCCTCTGGCATTAATATTAGCACAACAAATTTGCAGCAACAGCTTCATGCTATGGCTTTCCATGGCCAAAAAGTGCATGCAAACTGTACATGATGAAGCCTACTGCCAATCACCAGTTAGAGTGGTGTAAACCATACCACTACTGGAATCTGAAACACTGGAAATGTGTTGTGTGGAGTGACAAAGCATGCTGCTCTACCTGGTAATCTGAAGGACTAAGTTTGGAAAATTCCAGAACTGCATTGTGAAAATTGTAAAGTTCGGTGGAAGGTAGTGCCATGGGGTAATTTTTCATGGAGTGTCTTACGCCTTTTATGCCAGAGGAGGGAAATCTGAATGCTTCAGAATTTCAAGGCATTTCCATTAGATGTATGCTTCCAACTTTGTGGTGACAGTTTTTCCAAAATGTAAAGTCCAAAAACGCTTAGTTTGGTGAAATTGGTGTTGAGAAACTTGCGTGGCAGCTCAGAGCTGGAGAACACTGACCTCTACCTCATTGAAAACATTGGACCTCTTGACCAACATTGGTGTCTAACCTTTTAAATTATCTTCTGGATAAGGGGGAACAAATTCCTACATTCACACTCAAATTTTGTAGAGATCCTTCTCACAAGAGTGGAAGATGTGTTAATTGCCAAGCGAGTCTAACTCCACATTAATATCCATTGATTTAGATTGATAGGTCATACAAACTTCTGTAGATGTAATGTGTATATATATACTTCTCCGTATATATATATATATATATATATATATATATATATATATATATATATATATATATATATATATATGTTTTGGTTTCACCAGTGTGTATGGATCTTACCTAACAATTTGATTTGCAGAGAATTTGTTCTCTGCAAATTGAATTTTCTTTATCTCACTCCAGACTATAGAGCATAATAAAGGTAAGATGGGAAAATGAAAACTGATGCCTCACCGCTCACCTGTTTTGCTTTCCTTGCTGTTCACTCGCTGGTCCTCCATTGTTCTTTTTTCTGCCATCATATGCCACATCTCTAGCCTTTTCACTTGCGATTGGGACTTCAGGACTCTCATGTTGTGAGGTTGCAGTATTTTTGTAACGTTGGGGCACATTTGAGTGCCAGGATGTCCAAGACCTAGTCAGCCCCCAAAAGTCCTGGCATATAGTGAGGAGGCCCGAGATGTGGTGTGCATTAGCATTAAAATGAGGCATAGCCATATAGGTTAGCGACAAGGTGAGATTTTTTTTTTGTTTTATTATTAACATTTTTCTGGTCCTCTGCTGTTCAGCAAAATGGCGTCCAGCTGGCCACCATATTGCTGAATACTTGTAGAGTGAATTACAATTTTTTTTTTAAATTTGAGAATTTAATACATTTGTTCATTTCTAGTTCTTATTGTCATAAGGTCTGAATGCCACAGAAAAGGTCTCCTTGGAGACACTAGGGTGGGGGGTTCAATGTAATAGGAACATAAATGGTGTTTGTTTTATCTATAGAGAATGGCCTCCATTTGTTAATTGGCATGCTGAGATCATTTTGAAATGGTTGATATAACATTGTGGTCCACTGCACAAGAAGCAGAGCTGTTTTCACAGTTTGATAATCAATGCATCACTGAACACAATTCTTTGAAATCCATGTTTTTGTTTGTCCCCAGCTTAAGCGAACAGCTGCAATTACCGTTACATACAATTGAATGTTAATTTGAAAAAAAAAGTAACAAATACTGATACCAATTTGTAAACTGCAAACTGCCCTTTTTTGTTCTAACACTGAAAAATAATACACTTATCTCAGTGTCAGCAGTTGTACAGAGTGTGATGTCTGTTGTGCATGTTTGTGCAGATATTGCTGAATGATGATGAAGCATGAAATGCACAGAGTGCAGGATTATACTTGCTAATTTACTTTGAACACACTGTAATACTTGGTATTAAATTAGTCTAAATGTCTTAGTAATTTAATTCTTATATTGGGGACCGTTACCACTATAAAAGAAGAAAGGATTATTTTTAAAGAAATAAAATAACATAAAAAAATAGATTAAATAAGAATTTCCCCAATAAAGTTTTATTGTTTGGTGCATTTGTAATGTTCACCTGGTACATCGCTGTGTTGCTATTTTTTTTATCGATCACAGTACTGTATATCTACTTTATCAAATCTGTTCCATGTGACCCAGACTGAATCATGCCTATGTGTATCAACAGTGAGTCATATTCTATTTTAATTTCTATGACTTTCACATTAAGGCTCCCAAAAATATTTAAAGAACTAATTTTGGTTCTATACATAAGAATCTGTATGATTTGGAGAGTTAGAGCTTGGGTCATGTGATATAGCAAAATTATCGGAATGGAAGTGATAATACAGAAATGCAATAATCAGGAACAAAAATAGACAGCACAATTATGTACATTACCAATAGACCAAACAATCTTTTTTTCTGTGTACCTTCTTAAAGGGATTCTGCCAGCAGGTTTTTGCTACCTCATCTGAGAGCAGCATAATGTAGGAAAATATACCCTGATTCCAATGATGCATCACTTAGCTTACTGGGTGCAGTAGTTGCGACACAATCAGAGTTCTTAGATGTAGCATGTAGCAGCGCTCGCACCATAGCTCTCTATGTGCATAGTCTATTGACAGTGAGCAGCTTATCAGAGGAGGGGGTGTGGTCAGACAACTTGGAACATGGGAGCTAGCTTGGACAATGACGATGTCTTAGTGATAAAACCTTCAGTGTAAGTAAGCATCAGCACATTGCTGAATTCAGTATTTTAACCCGTTCGTCATGCTGTCATCAGATTCCCTAGCAAAAACCTGCTGACTGATTCCCTTTAGCAACTTAAGAATCTACAGCTTAACTGAATTTAAAAAGAGTCATCTCACTAATGACATTGATGCTGTATCACTAGAATGAAGATTATATGATTAGCCTTTGACTACATGGTATAGGGAATGTGGCTTTGAACAGAAATTTACATCTCTGTAAAGTTTTCTTTTGCCATAAGCATCACTGTTTCCTTGGCATTCTTCTTAGAAAATGATAATTGTATATCAGAGGTGGTCCCAAATAAAGTTGATTAAAATTTTATCCAGGTCCAGCAGCCACATTGGTTTCTCATGGCAGCTGTATCAGAGTCTTGTGACCCTCGAACTATCTTCGACATTTCTTATGCCTCTCCTGATTATCAGCCCAGTATAAGGTCATGCATGCATTCCATTACAATATAAATATGATGGTGCAGGTTCTACAAATCAGAAGAGATGTTGGGGCTGCCTTCAGGTAGTAGGAGGTTTGGAAGGCTCTGGTCTGAAGGCCATGGACAACCATAGTGGCTGCTGGACTAGGAACCTGCAAATCAACTCTATACTTGAAGTTTATATGTGTTGGGCTCTCCATGCATGTGGTGGGACAGTGACACAGCCACAACACATGCAGCTGCAGTGTCGGACAGCTGATCAGCCGGGGCGCTCCTTGTATCTGGGTTCCCTCTGTAGCTTATTCAGCAGGTGCTATAACTAGCTGAATAAGCACGGACCCAATCAAATTCGCTCAACTCTATTAACCATACCATCTAGCTTTTGATTTTTTTTTGCTTATGGTTCACAGACATATTTTCTCTGTTCTACCGTCTTTTACAGATCTACAAATTTTTACATATTGAATACATTTTTAAGTTTTGCTAATATTTGATTATACTTATATTTCCTGAGATTGCATCCTAGCACAATAATATTAACTTTTAGCATCTAATTAACAATCATAAACACTTGAAAATTTCTCTTATTTTTTTTTTAGGGTGGTTATGCTGCCTATCGATATGCTCAGCCTGCAACAGCTACAGCAGCTGCATATAGTGACAGGTAAGGGCTGTTAATATTACTTTTTATGTGTTTCATTGGACCATTTATTGCTGTAGGGTATACTGGGGTATGCACATGTACAAAATGTTAGCATTAAAAGAGCTGCATCCTTATCATGACGTAAACATCAAAAAGATGAAACCTTGTTCATATATATGTATATAAAACTGCTTCTAAAAGTATGAACATCCGAATACAAAACAAATATAAAATATAGTCTAAGAATGAAAAAAAAACATCAGTCATAACTGTTTTATAATTAATATTTTATCATATATTTCTAGTGGACACTATATAACTTTTTCTGATTATGAAGCATTTTCTTTTAGAGAAACACTCCAGGTTATGCTGAGATCAGGGCCCAAAGGGTTGCATGACATCTATCCTTGGTGGTCTTGTATCATGCGCCACAAAATGAAATTATTAGCCACAAATATAAATTAACTGTTAATGAATGGATGCAAACATCACAGGACTTGAGTTATCGGTCCTCTTAAAATCAAAGAAAAAAAAATCCAGGCCTTCCCAGTAAATATCCTTCAGTAGCCCATGCAAGAATTCATGTCTCTGCTGTGATATCTTCAAGCCAGAAATACACTTTTCTCTCAGGACTACGTTCAAGCATGTAATAATATATAGATTTTTCCTGGGGTATTCATGTAAGGCAGCATTTATTTTGGCTCTTATTATATTTTTACATACATTTTAGTGATGAGCGTGTGTGCTCGGATAAGGTGTTATCCACGCATGCTCTTGTGCTAATAGAGTATTTTCGGTGTGCTCGAATACGATGTTTGAGTCGCCGCTCCTGCATGTCTCACGGCTGTTCGACAACCACAACACATGCAGGGACTTCCTGTTTGTTAGGCGACCCCTACATGTGTTGTGGCTGTTGAACAGCCACGAGACATGCAGCCACGATGACTCAAACATAGTATTCCAACACGCCAAAAATACTCTAATAGCACAAGAGCATGCGCGGATAGCACCTTATCTGAGCATGCTTGCTCATCACTAATACATTTTTATTTCTTTACTTTCACATAGCCCTTGATTTATACCTACATTCATTTAATACTGCAGTTTATATTCATTATGCCAACCTTCACATGCAAACAATTTACATCCACAATGTCAGTAAATATAATCTAATTTAAAAATCCCAGGCGTAAACTTATAATAATAATAATAATACTTTTTTATTTACCTTTAAAAATAATCTCATATCTTTCAATATAATAATTAACATTATTATTTTTATTTGACTTTTATTTAAAACTTTTTGTTTTTTCAATTTTGATTTAAAATGTTACATATAGTTTTCTTCTTAACAATACTTAAACAATAATTTTCTTTCACATCTAACACATAATGATAAAACTTATAATGATCTTCTAAATTCATGTTTTAACCTTCTGATGATAGAAAAGAGAATCTGTTTTGCCAAACAGTTAAAAAGACAAATTTGTTTTCTTCAAAGAAGTATTCGAAATAATAAAGCAATATTACATAAATAATAGAATTATTCTTTTAAATGAAGAAATCTAATAGCTTCATTAAAAATATTAGTGGATAGAAAATATACCATAGAGTAGGACAAGGTTATTTACAATAATACAAATGTTACACAAACTTAAATCTATATAAAAAAAAGTTTACATGTGGCAGATTCGATGCAAAAATGTATTTTCCGATTCATGTTAATGCTTTTTTCGGAAAAATATGTACCTGCTTTAGAAACAGAATTTTCTGCAACAACTCTTACCCTAAATGTTTTTCCTAACGTAGAATTTAAGTACATATTAATTAGATAAGCTAAAGGTTTTAAGATTTTAAAGTTTTTAACAGCTGGCACTCTCAAGATTACAAGATCAGGGATATTACCTCCCTGTCTTCGCAGATATATGTCCACACTCTCTTAATTCATCTTAATATTAACAAGATATTATGTTGAAATAATCAATAAGGCTGTTTCAGTATATCCTAATATGCAAGTAGCCTCTTCAAAGAAGAAGAGGTCAGAAATGTTTGAGCCACCTATTGGAAGTAGAAATCTTAAAAGTCAATATCAACTCTTTAAAGAGCTTTGCTACATGACTTAGGATAAGAAGCCAAGCCAGACATCACACCACTAGACATTTGTTTCGGGGCGTTTACTAGTGATGAGTGAATATACTCGTTACTTGAGATTTCTCGAGAATGCTCGGAGGTCCTCCGAGTATTTTTTAGTGCTCGGAGATTTAGTTTTTCTTGCCACAGCTGAATGATTTACATCTGTTAGCCAGCATAAGTACATGTGGGGGTTGCCTGGTTGCTAGGGAATCCCCACATGTACTTATGCTGGCTAACAGATGTAAATCATTCAGCTGTGGCAAGAAAAACTAAATCTCCGAGCACTAAAAAACACTCGGAGGACCCCCGAGTGTGCTCGAGAAATCTCAAGTAACGAGTATATTCGCTGATCACTAGTGTTTACTCATCATCAGAACAAAGCAGGACAATTAGTTTAGCTGGGTGATTGGCCTTGCAAGGATACTTACAGGCTATGCAATGCTCCCCTGAGAATTTAAACATGTAGATACTTTCAAATATGAAAGATACTATAAAGCCGCAGTGGATATTAAAAAGTAAAATAACATAACATATAGCAAGTTCTTATGTCGACTCCCAGAGATATAACTTAGATTCTAGTGACAAATTTTAGTAATATCATGGCTGAATACCTTTTTTAGGGTTGCCAGTAGCTGGACAGCCCTAGAGAAACATATGACTTCAGAACTAATCAATGGGGAACACTGATCTAGAGGCCGTACCATAAAGGTGGTTGAGAAACGCCTTAAATAGAGAAAGCATATATAGAATTAATTATGAATAATTGACAAATTTAAAAAACTAAAAACTTTTCATGGTAATGTTGTCTGCTAATGCCAGCTCAACAAGATAACATTTGTACCATCAACATTTTATTTAACACATTAGTAACTGTTCATCTGGTTATTCAATTAAATTACAATTAATTATCAAAGTGTATAGAAAACCATTTATGAAAATTAGAAAAATATTCTCTTTTCGTAGAGCAAACATTGCTAGAAAAATATGAAACCTACAATTAAATGTCCATATATGTGCATTATCATTCTACTCTAAATATCAAATTTAACATGCCAATATATTATATATTGCCTCCGGTATATTTTTCTGTTGTCAAAAGATTAAATTTATCTAAGCAGTTAAATTAAAATATAGCTTGACAAAATATTTATAATGACTATAATACTGAAAACACTTCTTAAATGCTAAAGTACCCCAAATAAAATTAATAAAACACTCCCATATAAAATTAAAAAGGCATGCGCCTCTAGGATTGGTGCCATTCCAGCAATGTCAACACCATGATATCGTTATTTCATAACGATCATGACTGCTAATTTAGCGCAGCCTTAACAATTTCAACAGACTTTAAAATGCTTTGTAAATGTATTTTTTGACCTCTTGGGAACACAATGTAAGCAACAAATGAATGAATAAAAAGGTAAACCAGGGGGGAGGAAAGAGAGCCACAACTAGATTGAACTGAATTGTTATTTTTAGTCCTGTCCCTGTAGGAAAAAAAAACAAAAAGGGTACAAAAATGAAAATGTATTTTAGTGCACCCTTGTGGTTGTAAAAGAAAAAGAATAGAAAAATATAATTGCATTCTAGTTATTTTTTACATTCCTTCCCAGTATAGATTGCACACACACACACACACACACACATATATATATGTATATATATATATATATATATATATATATATATACCGTATATACTCGAGTATAAGCCGACCCGAGTATAAGCCGACCCCCCTAATTTTGCCACAAAAAACTGGGAAAACTTATTGACTCGAGTATAAGCCTAGGGTGGAAAATGCAGCAGCTACCGGTGAATTTCAAAATTAGAAATAGATGCTCCATACCATTCATTATGGCCCCATAGATGCTCCACATAAAGCTGTGCCATATATAATGCTCTGCACCGTTCATTATGGCCCCATAGATGCTCCACATAAAGCTGTGCCATATATACAATGCTCTGCACCGTTGCCCCATAGATAGCTGTGCCATATATATAATGCTCTGCACCGTTGCCCCATAGCTGTGCCATATAGTGCTCTGCACCATTGCCCCATAGCTGTGCCATATAGTGCTCTGCACCGTTGCCCCATAGCTGTGCCATATAATGCTCTGCACCGTTGCCCCATAGCTGTGCCATATAGTGCTCTGCACCATTGCCCCATAGCTGTACCATATAGTGCTCTGCACCGTTGCCCCATAGCTCTGCCATATAGTGCTCTGCATAGTTGCCTCATAGCTGTGCCATATAGTGCTCTGCACCGTTGCCCCATAGCTCTGCCATATAGTGCTCTGCACAGTTGCCTCATAGCTGTGCCATATAGTGCTCTGCACCGTTGCCCCATAGCTGTGCCATATAGTGCTCTGCACCATTGCCCCATAGCTGTGCCATATAGTGCTCTGCACTGTTGCCCCCTAGCTGTGCCATATAGTGCTCTGCACCATTGCCCCATAGCTGTGCCATATAGTGCTCTGCACCGTTGCCCCATAGCTGTGCCATATAGTGCTCTGCACCGTTGCCCCATAGCTGTGCCATATAGTGCTCTGCACCGTTGCCCCATAGCTGTGCCATATAGTGCTCTGCACCGTTGCCCCATAGCTGTGCCATATAGTGCTCTGCACCATTGCCCCATAGCTGTGCCATATAGTGCTCTGCACCGTTGCCCCATAGCTGTGCCATATAGTGCTCTGCACCGTTGCCCCATAGCTCTGCCATATAGTGCTCTGCACCGTTGCCCCATAGCTGTGCCATATAGTGCTCTGCACCGTTGCCCCATAGCTCTGCCATATAGTGCTCTGCACCATTGCCCCATAGCTGTGCCATATTGTGCTCTGCACCGTCCATTATTGCCCCATAGCTCTGCCATATAGTGCTCTGCACCGTTGCCCCATAGATACTCCACATAAATCTGTGCTGCTGCTGCTGCAATAAAAAAAAAAAAACACATACTCACCTGTCTTGCTTGCAGCTCCTCGGCTCCATCTTCCCGGCGTCTCTCCGCACTGACTGATCAGGCAGAGGGCGCGCGCACACTATATACGTCATCGCGCCCTCTGACCTGAACAGTCAGTGCAGAGAGACGCCGGGAAGATGGAGACAGCGCCCGGCGTGTGGAACGCGGACAGGTGAATATGCGATACTTACCTGCTCCCGGCGTCCCGCTCCTTCCCCCTGCCTGTCTACGGTGCCGCAGCCTCTTTCTCTATCAGCGGTCACCGGCACCGCTTCATTAGAGAAATGAATAGGCGGCTCCACCCCTATGGGAGGTGGAGCAGCCTATTCATTTCTCTAATGAGCGGTCCCACGTGACCGCTCAGGGGAAGAGGCTGCGGCACCCGGAGACAGTGGGACGTGCAGGGGGGGGCGCCAGGAGCCCCGGAAGCAGGTAAGTATATGACAGTGCTCACCCGCCAACCCCACCACCGATCATGACTCGAGTATAAGCCAAGGGGGCACTTTCAGCCCAAAAATTTGGGCTGAAAATCTCGGCTTATACTCGAGTATATACGGTATATATATATATATATATATATATATATATATATATATATATATATATGGCATACAAGTTAGGCTCCTCTTATCACAAAAGAAAAGGAGACAGATGTTATCTGAACATCCAAGCAAGGAAAAAATGTAATCCCCTAAAGCCACATGTATAAAAGAAAAACAAAATGAACGACAGAAACTGTCCTGGTCTTAAAGTTGGCAACTTACATATTATTATGTTACTGTATAATCCATATTATTATTATTATTATTATTATTATTATTATTATGCTACAATTTGTAAACTAATCAATAGCTGATATGTTTATCCGGATTTTAGAAAATATATTTAGACATATATTCCCAGACACACACAATGTCATTCTATCTTGTACCTTATTGCAAACTCATTCAATTACCTCACCCCCCTTCCCTCAATATGTCTAAGTACACTGTCCTTCCTATAAACAGCTTTCCATTTTCTCACATTTGTTTGCTGATGGACAGATTGTTATGACAAATAAACACATTATATGCTTAAAGTGAACCTGTCACCAGGTTTGGCCGATATGAGTAACGGCCACCGCCTTTCAGGGCTTTTATACGGAATTCTATAATGTTGTATATCTGCTTCCAACCCGACCTGCAAGACTAGAAAAATACCTTTTTTTTATACTCACCCGCGGGGCAGCCGGTCAGAAGAATGTCGCTGGTCTTGGTCCGGCGCCCCCATCTTTTTATGATCCCCGTCCTCCTGCATCATCTACACAGTCTCCTCGGCACAGCATTCCTGTGCAGGTGCACTTTTCTGCCCTGTCGAAGGCAGAGCTAAGTACTGCAGTGCGCTTGCACCAGGGATCATTGACCTTTCCCTCCACCTGTACACTGCAGTACTTTGCTCTGAGCTTAACATGGCAGAAAAGTGCACCTGCACAGGAGTGCTGTGCTGAGGAGAAGCGTCATCCATATGAAGCAAGCAGGAGGACGGGCATCGCAAGAAGAAGGGAAGTGCCGGACCAAGGAGAGCGACAGCCATCTAACCTGGACCGCCCTGCAGGTGAGTATAATAAAAGTTATTTTTCTTCTCTTGCAGGTCGGGTTGGGGGCAGATATACAGCGTTATAGAAAGATGTATATCAGCCCTGAAAGGTGATGGCCAAATCTCTTATCGGCCAAACCTGGTGCCAGGTTCCCTTTAACTCTATTAATCACATTGTATATATGTGCGGACATTACTAATGGAATCTAAAATACATATACAGTAGTGAGAGGAGAAAAAGGAAAGTTCAAGATGGAAAAATATACTGGATTATTTGCAATCTTTTATTGAATCATGGAAAAACCCACAAAAATGGTCTTATATTTCTTGTTTTTTTTTTAGAATGCATAACAATACATATATGTGTGGAATGATAGATAATGTGTAATGCATGCATACTTTGCAGTGATCCTTTATTAGTGCAGCAGGTAGATTCATTATGTAAAGGAAAGCAATTGCATGTGTAGCTGACGCATGCCTTGTCCTAAAGATAATAATGTTTTGTTGTTGTAATTGATATGCTCTTTTATCACTGTGTGGTCAAAATTTGCTTCCCTGAATGCCATGGTGGCTTTTATTCACTAAAATTAAAGGAAATGCTACATATTTGTTGCCATTCCATTTGAAAGAAAAAAGAGCAATGCAAGCATGTCATGGTTTTTTGAAAAAAACAATTGTGAAATTTATTTCATTATTTTACTAATGCTCTGCTGCAATGTGATTTTGCACATAAAATGTTGGATTTAAGCCTGTGCATGTGTTTTTGGTATACACTGTAATGATTGTGCATATACAAATCGTAATAGGTGTTTTGTTTTTTAAAAATTAAAAATAAATGCATGTTTGATTTTGTTTTTCGTTTATAGCAATGTTGTCCTTACAGATGCGCTTGTAGTCATAACTGAAAATGTTAACTATTACTGATATTATGTCCAAATATGTATCATATATCAGTCACCATACAAGATTTGAAATAGACATGACAATTAAACATTATAAGGTTTACTGTATGATCAGAGAAGGTGTTATATGATAAGCTGAAGTTATGTTAAAACTTGGCTACTTAAAGGGACCCTGTCACCCCCAAAATCGATGGTGAGGTAAGCTCACCGTCATCAGGGGCTTATCTGCAGCATTCTGTAATGCTGTAGATAAGCCGCCGATGTTACCTGAAAGTGGAGAAAAAGACGTTAGATTATACTCACCCAGGGGTGGTCCGGTCCGATGGGTGTCTCAGGTCCGGTCCGGGGCCTCCCATCTTCATTCCATGACGTCCTCTTCTGGTCTTCACGCTGCAGCTCTGGCACAGGCGTACTTTGTCTGCCCTGTTGAGGGCAGAGCAAAGTACTGCAGTGCGCAGGCGCCGGAAAGGTCAGAAAGGCCTGACGCCTGCACACTGCAGTACTTTGCTCTGCCCCCAACAGGCCAGAAAAAGTACTCCTGCGCCAGACCCGCGGCATGAAGAAGAAGAGGACATCATGGAATGAAGATAGTAGGCACCGGAGCGGACCTGAGACACCCATCGGACCGGACCGCAGCAGGACCGCCCCTGGGTGAGTATAATCTAACCTCTTTTTCTCCTCTTTCAGGTAACATCAGGGGCTTATCTACAGCATTACAGAATGCTGTAGATAAGCCCCTGATGACGGTGAGCTTACCTCACCATCGATTTTGGGGGTGACAGGTTCCCTTTAAAGGCTACAGTTTTCCAGTCTAATAGCCCAAAGGCTTGAATTGCTTATGTACAAGTGTTACTCCAGTGTCATAAAAAAAATTAGTGGAGTGTATATATATATACACAATCAATATTTTATTGAGATACACAACTACGCAATAAAAAAAGTGCATAGTTAGTTACATAGGTTGAAAAAAGACCTAGGTCCATCAAGTTCAACCTTTCTCCACCAATTATACATTTTGTCACTAATTTAACCATAACCCACAATGTTACATGTATCAAGGAAATCGTCCAGCCCTTTTTTTTAAAGCTGTTATAGTGTCTGCCATTACTACCTCCTGTGGTAGGACATTCCAAAGTCTGACTGCTCGAACTGTAAAGAACACTTTCCTATTTAGCTGCCAGAATCACCTGTCTTCCACCTATGGTGAGTGCCCCCTAGTTCTCAGTACGGTCTTTGGAAGGAATAAGTCATTTGCCAGTGTTTTGTACTGGCCACACATATATTTCTACATGTAAATGAGATTTCCTCTAAGGCGTCTTTTTTCTAAGCTAAACAAGCCCAACTTTTCCAACCTCCCATTATATGAGAGGCCTTCCATCCCTTGTGATAATCTAGTTGCCGCTTTTGAACTGACTCTAATTTCTGAATGTCCTTTTTACATGTGGAGCCCAAAACTGGATCCCATATTCTAGATGAGGCTTCACCAGTGATTTATGAAGTGGTAATAATACGTTAGGATCGTGGGATTTTATCTTTTTATACATCTTAAAATCTTTTTTGCTTTTGCAGCTGCTGCTTGACATTGAGTATGGCTGCTCAGTTTACTTGTGACCAGAATACCAAAGTCATTCTCCTGTTCTGTAGTCCTGAGTATACTCTCATTTAATGTTTATGTAGCAATAGGATTACACCGTCCTAGGTGCACTTTATATTTATCTACATTAAATTTAATTTGCCAAGTGTTTGCCCATTCAGACATCTTATTCAGATCGTTTTGCAATATTGTAATGTCAAGATCAGATTTTGATATCTTATATAGTCTGTTGTCATTAGCAAAGACTGACACTTTACTCTTAATCCCATTGACAAGATCATTAATAAGTTAAAAGTTAATAGTAAAAACAAAGAACAATGAAAGCAACTGTGCCACCTCATTGGCCTCCACCTCAGACCCGACACACGTTTTGTCCATACTTCATATGCCAGTGATATGGTATACAACTGATGTTGGTTAATTATTACACTATTTCATTTAACTTAACAGTGAATTTTTGCTACTATTAAAGACAATTTTTTACCTTCACCTATAACGCCCAGATGAAGTAGGGTCAAAACGTGAGTATGAGTTGGGTGGACAATGTGACACAGCTTACTATTATTTTTTGGGGTATGTCTAACTGTGTATCTTAATTTTTTCACTTCTGTTTTTAAATTTTTTTCATTACAATGCACAAAATCTCAATATATATACCATGCATAGCATGAAGAATTGCATTGCAATTGACTTTGAACATAATAATATTAATTAATAATAATTTTATTTATATAGCGCCAACATATTCCGCAGCACTTTACAAATTATAGAGGGGACTTGTACAGACAATAGACATTACAACATAACAGAAATCACAGTTCAAAATAGATACCAAGAGGAATGAGGGCCCTGCTCACAAGCTTACAAACTATGAGGAAAAAGGGGAGACACAAAAGGTGGATGGTAACAATTGCTTTAGTTATTCGGACCAGCCATAGTGTAAGGCTCAGGTGTTCATGTAAAGCTGCATGAACCAGTTAACTGCCTAAGTATGTAGCAGTACACACACAGAGTGCTATTAACTACATAAAGTGTATGAGAACATGATGAGAGGAACCTGATTATGGTTTAAGTTTTTTTTTTTTTTAATGGGCCACACAGGGATAGTTAGGTTAATGCGTTGAGGCGGTAGGCCAATCTGAACAAATTCGTTTTTAGGGCACGCTTAAAACCGGGGATTAATCATATTAACCTTGGTAGTGCATTCCAAAGAATCGGCGCAGCACGTGTAAAGTCTTGGAGATGGGAGTGGGAGGTTCTGATTATTGAGGATGCTGTATATATTTTGTGGAAGGTCGGCTCACTCAAATTCTCCCCGAGGTAGACAAACATGCACAGCAGCTCTCACATGAGCTTCAGCCTGGAGGCTTCCTTCCTCCAAAGAGCACAGCCTGAAAAAAAACAGTGTCTGGACATTTAACTGCTTCCAACCACAACCTTGAGGAGAACATCTGGTGAGTAGGCATCTCGCCCATCTGTTACCTACGCACCAAAACCCAGACTCTGGAAACCACTGATTTACTCTCAGCACATAACATGCTGGAGGGAAACTTATGGGTTTCACATCACGCAGGATAACAACCTGTGCAACACATATCTCCCCCATGTACGGTGACAGTGACCCTGTCACAATATATATATATACCCAGTCATATCTGGTAGCATTACCCATTCGTAGTATTTTGCCATCTGGTGGCTACCACTTGTTTTTATAATTTTGTCTTTATGTCTCTCATCGGCCTCCCCTTGCTTTTGTTGTTTCGTATTTTTACTATTAACTTTTTCATTTTATTTTTATTGTGTAGTTGTGTATAAATAAAATATTATTTGTGTATTTATATATATATATATATATATATATATATAGAGAGAGACTCAAAAAAGAGGCAGCACTCCATACTCATGGTGAAACATGTGGTAGGTTTAATCGACCCACAAAGCCCGGCTATGTGGGTCGATTAAACCTACCACATGTTTCACCATGAGTATGGAGTGCTGCCTCTTTTTTGAGTCTCTGTGAATCTAAGTAATCGTTGGACTGATTACCTGGGGCCCTGCACCCGAAGATAAGTACCATTGTTGTGCTGTTCCTTTTTTCTTACTATATATATATATATATATATATTCGTTTTTTTAAACGGGTTTTTTGTGTGTTCTTATTAATGATGAGCGAGTATACTCGTTGCTCAGGTTTTCCTGAGCACGCTCGGATGACCTCCGAGTATCTGTAAGTGTTCAGAGATTTAGTTTTTGTTGACGCAACTGCATGATTTACAGCTGCTAGCCAGCCTGAGCACATGTGGGGGTTGCCTGGTTGCTAGGGAATCCCTACATGTAATCAAGCTGTCTAACAGTCACAAATAGGATTGAGCGACTTTTATTTTTATAGGATCGGGTCGGGTTTCATGAAACCCGACTTTCTCAAAAGTCGGGTCGAGTGAAATCGGCCGATCCTATAAAAAAGTTGGGGTCGGCTGAAACACGAAACCCAATGCAGTGCAATGGGATACTATGGTTCCCAGGGTCTGAAGGAGAGGAAACTCTCCTTCAGGCCCTGGGATCCATATTAATGTGTAAAATAAAGAATCAAAATTAAAAATATTGATATACTCACCCTCGGACGTACCCTGGTACTAACCGGCAGCCTTCCTTCCTAAGAATGAGCGCGTGAATGACCTGCGGTGACGTCGCGGCTTGTGATTGGTCGCGAGCGGTCACATGGGCGGTCACACGACCAATCACAAGCCGCGACATCATCTAAGGTCCTTCCCGTGCTCATTCTTAGGAAGGAAGGCTGCCGGAAAGAAGCAGGGCGCGTTCAAGGGTGAGTATATTCCTATTAGGTATATACTCACCCTCGGATGCACCCTGCTTCTTTCCGGCAGCCTTCCTTCCTAAGAATGAGCGCATGAAGGTCCTTAGATGACGTCGCAGCTTGTGATTGGTCGCGTGACCACCCATGTGACCGCTCGCGACCAATCACAAGCCGTGACGTCACCGCAGGTCATTCACGCGCTCATTCTTAGGAAGGAAGGCTGCCGGTTAGTACCAGGGCGCATCCGAGGGTGAGTATATCAATATTTTTTATTTTGATTCTTTATTTAACACTTAAATATGGATTCCGATACCGATTCCCGATATCGCAAACATATCGGAACTCGGTATCGGAATTCCGATACCAGATTCAGAAGGTCGACGACCTCATGGCCGACCCCACACAGGGGTCGGGTTTCATGAAACCCGACTTTGCCAAAAGTCGGCGATTTCTGAAAATGGCCGACCCGTTTCGCTCAACCCTAGTCACAAATCATGCAGCTGCGGTGACTAAAACTAAATCTCTGAGCACTAACAAATACTTGGAGACCACCTGAGAGTGCTCTGGAAAACCCGAGGCACGAGTATACCCGCTCATCACTAGTTCTTATCTATATTGTAATTTTTGTTTTTAGATTATAAGCTTCTTTGAATTGCTTACCCATTGACAATCAAGGATCACTTCTCCGTTGCTCCCATGTGCAGTAGTTGTGAAACTATAGGAAAACAATGCAATTCAAGCCTAAGGGCTATTGAACTGTAAAACCAGAAAACCCCTTTGATATCAACACTCCAGTCAAAAAGAAGAATTAAGTCATCGCATTGTGTTTATTTATGTTCCTTATCTTTACATTGTAATGACTGTGCTTCCTGGTATTTGCTGTTACTTTATATTTCCTATAATATGGCATCAAGAAGTGTCTATCTGCATGATAAAAATTGTTTCAGGACAGTAAATGAGTCAGTTGTATATTAATTAGATCACCCTATGTAGAAGGCAGTTGGCAGCCGTACAAAGTTAAGCTACTCTTTAAAACATAATGGGCTTAATTATCTTAAAAATGATTTATTTGTAAATCTTAACAATTTTCAAGCCCCAACATCACTGGTGTCCAATTAGAATTCTGCAGGGGGTCAGTCATCATTGTATGGCCAATACAAGTTTCAACTACAGCCCAGAAAAAGACAGCAGGAGATCTCTGTAATGGTATTATTCAGGTAAAAGATACTATGAGGGCATGTAGAGCTAGATCACATTATACAAAAGCTTTTCATGGAGTGACTCTTAAATCCCAACATCTCTTGTAATTACTTTCCAAAATGGAAAATGTGTTTATGAGTTTCTAAATATTATACACTAGGTGATGGATTCTCATGGGTTTTTTTTTATATGCCAAGCGTTCACATATTTCCTTTTGTCTTCTAATGGGCTTGTTTTGGATCAGTTGTTCATTATTTTTATTCTTATGCACTGGATAAGTTGCAGCTGAAATAATTCTACATACAATTCTATCAGTTTCCTTTCTAATTATTTAATGTTTCAATCTCAAATTTTTAAAGATAATTTGATCATATACATATTTAGATGATTAATTTTATTTACTCTTTTTTACCAAAATCACTGTACATTTTGAACTTGCCTCTTTGAAATGTATGCATGCAAGAATACTGATTGTGAAAATCAATTTCCTAACTCTGAAGCACCAATATGAATTGTCTAGAGAAGCAACGAACTTGTTGCCCAAAGCAAACAATCAAGCTTCAGTTTTTAAGGTTCCTCATTTCCAAAAGAAATATAAAACTGAATCTGGTGCACATACCAGTGTCCTATGTCATGGGACTGTTGCGATTTTCATGTTCTCTTAATTATTTTCCACTCCTCTTGAGTTAACAGTTGCTTTATATCAGAAAATTGCCTGCACTGTAGGTGCTTGAACATCCTTTCCCTCACTTTCCAACATGCATGCTCCAGCCCTTGTCCAGAGTCTTGCCTTGCCTGAACCAAAATCTTGCATCTTTGTTAAGGCTAAATGACATACAAGAAAGGAGGAATTGAGAAAGAAAAATCTGCCCCTACCTTTTGTAATCCATCTTGGTGTCCTTGCATCTAGCGGTGGATTATACTTGATAAAAAGAGGACAACAAGATATTCAGAAGGCGGACACTTAGTCCTAAATTTAGATAACATCCAGTAGTGCAGAATTAATCTAAATATTTGTTTCGTCATGGCTGTTGGCCATAAATAAGGCACAACCTGCCGAAACATGGAGGTCGTTTATTGGCTACTGTCTTCTTTGATACCTTTTTTTTTTTTAAATCACAGTGGAGTTGCTGCTAACTCTTACGGGATTATTTCTGCATTGCTGGACTTTCTCTAAATTTGGGATTAAGAAGTCTATGAATCTAGGTAAATGTTTATGAAAGCTGCTGGTCCTCAACATCATAGCGGTGAACTGACTTTTGGTGCCTTGGGATACTTAATAGTGGGCACTTGTGAGTGATTTTTCTGGGAAGTTAATTTTTAATAGAATTAAATTGCCGATGTCCTATTTGATACATTATCTATAAAATTAGATCATTTTTTTGAAAATACAGTGACTGTCTAAGCAAAATATAACGTTAATAATTTTGAGGTGTCACAATCTCAAATTACATACCATACTGTATATAATGAGTAGTGTTGAGCGATACCTTCCGATATTCAAAAGTATCGGTATCGGATTGGATTGGCCGATATCCAAAAAATATCGGATATCGCCGATACCGATACCCGATACCAATGCAAGTCAATGGGCCACAATTATCGGAACGTAAATACCGTATTTTCCGGCGTATAAAATGACTTTTTAACCCCTGAAAATCATCTCAAAAGTCGGGGGTCATCTTATACGCCGGGTACGGCGTGTGCAGGGAGCGATCCTGGATGGTTCCCAGGGTCTGAAGGAGAGGAAACTCTCCTTCAGGCCCTGGGATCCATATTCATGTAAAAAATAAAGAATAAAAATAAAAAATCTGGATATACTCACCCTCCGACGGGCCCTGGCTCTCAGCGGTGCAACCGGTAGCCTCCGTTCCTAAGAATGCAGTGAGTGTAGGACCTGCGATGACGTCGCAGTCATGCGACCAGTCATGCGACCAGTCACAAGACCGCGACGTCATCGCAGGTCCTACACTCACTGCATTCTTAGGAACGGAGGCTGCCGGTTGCACCGCTGAGAGTCAGGGGCCGTCGGATGGTGAGTATATCCATATTTTTTATTCTTATTCTTTATTTTTTACATGAATATGGATCCCAGGGCCTGAAGGAGTGTCTCCTCTCCTCCAGACCCTGGGAACCATACGCACCGCACACGCC
Organism: Ranitomeya variabilis; assembly: GCF_051348905.1. Lineage (NCBI taxonomy): Eukaryota > Metazoa > Chordata > Amphibia > Anura > Dendrobatidae > Ranitomeya > Ranitomeya variabilis. The sequence goes on along the minus strand of NC_135238.1, from coordinate 71,032,215 downwards.
GTATAAGATGACTGGGAATAGGAACTTCTGATTTCAATTTCCGATATAGCAAAAATATCGGAACTCGGTATTGGAATTCCGATACAGCGAATATCGGCTGATACCCGATATTTGCAGTATCGGAATGCTCAACACTAATTGAGACAAAATGATGCATTCCATGAAATGTAAAACACATACTTCACAGAACTATGCATTTCTCCAAGAAATCATGCTGGAACTTCATAAAATGAAATTTGTGCCCTGTAAAAAAAAATTCAAAACATTTTTAAAATTCATAAAATAAGTTTTAATGTTTGGACTTTTGCTGCACCTTGTCTTATATCATACATGAATAACTGCAGTGTATTGACTTGAGCAGGAAACATTCTCGGCATTTTATTATTGCTGTACAATAATTCTGCAGTTTGAGAAGCAAGATACTGGAAGCATAAACATAGACACTGCAGTTTGCATAGGAAAGGCCATACCGCAATCCTATCTTTGTTACTTACTCCGTGTCACCTTGCGCAGGCACTTTGCTTCCAATAAATTGTACAATGCAAAGTAAATTTGCATCTTAATTGTGATTCCTGCCATGAATAATAAAAAAGGCAAATGGGTTGTATATATAATTTTTGTATTACAAATATAAACATGAATATAGGATTCAAGAACTCTGATCACCCCAAGTTAAGTAGCAGAGTAAAACTTTACATGAGCACCAATACATTGTTTGCATTGTATTTTATTTTCTTCTATTATTAATATAATTAGTTTTTTTTTTAGTTAAAACAGAAATTGAATAAATAAGAAAAGTGAATATCTTTTTGTGAAGAAGAAAATACATACAAAACTATAATTTGTAAATAAATGTTTATAATTAGCATATAATATAGAACAGCTTTTTTACATTATTAATTTTTAAGTTGGAAATTAATAAAACATTACAGTATGTCAGAATTCTAACCATAAATGTGATGATGAGCTTAACATGATGTGGAACAAATCCAAACTAGAGATCTATCGGTTAAAAATAGAGAAAGAGGGCATTTTTAAGCCCTTTTCTCACACAGAATACAAATTATATGCATGTCATATCTAGAGATGAGCGAACCTTTCAAAGTTTGGTTCAACTCGGTTTGGTGATCGCCCCGATGTTCGCTGACCGGTTTGTTGAATATACCCAAACCCTACTGACTTCAGTGGGAGTCTAAACCAAACGCATAGACAACACTTTAAGGGGGGCCAAAAACATCTCTAAACAGCTCAAATTAGAGGCAGACACCAAGAAAAGTGGTGTCAATTGACCCAGAGCACAAATAGCATAATTGTGCAGCATGGATGCATGGGTCAGGGCCTGGTGCTCTGAAAGGCCTGCAAAATTCAGGCAACACACATGAAGGAGACCCAACCTGGAGTTCAAACATTTCCCAAAATTTGAGGCAAAAAACAGAAAAAGTGGTATCAATTGACATACAGTAGAAATTTGATAATGGCTTAGCAGAAGTCAGCATTGGGTCATGCATGAGGTATCAGGGTCTGAGCCAGCATTTACAGCTTTCAATTTATGTTTTTATTAAGATGAAATGGTTGAGGGACCAGTATCAGCCTGCTTTGCTGGAAGCCCTAATATATCAAACAACAGCTCAAACTGCTTTTTTGTTCAGCCACACTGTGCTCTCACAAATATCAGATTGGTAGACCTCAAATGTAATAAAAAGTGAAGGATACTAACCAAGGTCATTGACTAATCTATTCACCCACAGTAGAAATTTGAAAATGGCACATCATCAGTCAGCCTTTGGCCATGCCTGAGGTATCAGTGCCTGGGTCAGCATTTATAATTTTAAAGTTTAAATTAAAATAAGACTTGTGAGGGATCGGTGTAAGCCTGCTTTGCTGTGAGCCCTGATACCTCACGCAACAGCTCAAATTGCTTTCCTCCTCATTCACATTCAGGTCTCACAAATATCAACTTGGTAGACCACAAATGTTAGAAAAATGTAAGGAAAGTAGCACAAGTATTTGACTGATCAATTCACCCACAGTATAAATTTGATACTGATACTGGGAACCCTGATACCTCATGTAACAGCTCAAACTGCTTTTCTGCTCAGGTGGCACAAATATCAATGCTGTCGACTACTATTGTTTTAAACATTTAAGGATAGTAACACAAGTAGTTGACTGAAATTAAATGCAAGCCTGCTGGTCTGGGAGCCCTACTGCTACAGGCAACAAACATGAATAATACTGAACTTGGAGTCCTCACATTTCCAAAAATTATTTGCACACACCAGTAAAGTTGCATTAATTTCTCAAGAGTAGAAATATTATAATGGTCCTCTGATACCCCTTCCTCTACAGGCAACCCAGCAGACGGAGACCCAACTTGTAGTCTCTCCATTTCAAGAAATTATTGTCAAACACTACTAAAGTGGCATCAATTTCCCCAGAGTAGAAAAAGTATAATGGGCCTCTGATACCTTTTCCACTACAGGCAACCCACCAGATGGAGACCCAAAGTGGAGTCTCCACATTTCAAAAAAATGTTTAGAACATCAGCAAAGTAGCAACAACAGAAATAAAAGGCACAAAAAGTGTCACAAACTGCAACAGCTCAAGATCAATGCAGCACACTAAAAACTACACCATCGCCTAGTCTGCCAAGTCTGCAACTGGGGTGCAAAATCATTGAAGATTAATGACTTGTTCATATTTATGAAAGTACAGCAGTCTGCACTTTCAGGTGACAGCCTGATGCGCTTATCCATCAGGACACTACAAGTAGCGCTGAAAACACATTCTGAGAGAATGCTGGCTGCCGGGTATGTCAAAACCTCCAAGGCGTGACAAGCAAGCTGAGGCCACTCTTCAATTTATGAAGACCAAAATGCAAAAGAGTCCAAATCCCCCTGATGGCAATTATATTGAGCTTAAGATACTCCTTCACCATCCTCTTCAGTCGTTCACAACGAGTCAGACTTATACTCGTCTGCTGGTGCATGGCTGGTCTAAAAAATGTGTGCTGCTAATGTTTTGGTGTTGCCCCCCATGTGAGCTGCAGACCTGCAACCGCTGCTGGCCACTGCTGAGAATGCAATGCTTGTTTTCGTTGCATCACTCCATGTCTGTGTGGCAAGCTGCAAAGTAGGCTCCTTGTATTCTTCCTCCTCCACCTCCTTTGCTGAGCTTCTCAGCTGTATTCCTCTGGGTTCACAACAAATAGAATCTATAACCTCATTGTTATCCTCTCTGTTCTCCCACTCCTTGCCCTGAGAGTCACTCTCCTCCTGTTCCTGCCCTGATAGCACAGTAAAGTCCATGTGCGCCTCAGGTATCTAAGTCTCATCAGGATCACCTCCACCCCTGGTGGTTAAGATCTGGTGACGAGGGTCTGTATTCTGCTTATACCCTACCTCATTTAGACCCATATCTAACAGGAAATCATTTTTGGCATCAGTGCAGATGCCTTCCCCCTCTTGATTCTGTAAATATTTGGAGCAGGCTTCTGATGCCAATGAAATAAACTGTGTGAACAGCTCTGCAGACTCACTCATCTGTGATTCACCAAAGTCAGTTGGCCTGTTAAAGGGTTGTGATGCAGAGGGAAACAAGGGTAATTGGGGTGCCACTTCTGAGAAATATTCTTTGTGTTATGGTAAGGTGGAGGAAGAGGAGCAAAGGCCACTTGATGCAACACTTGCCATCCACTGAAGCACGTGCTCTTTCAGGCCCCAAGTGAGAAGGCGTGCCACAATGTGGCTGCTAAAGAAAGGGAGTCAAGTAGCCCTTCCAGTGACAGATGTTGTCAGTTGTTTTTGGATAGAATGGTACGATGTTTGCTCAGTAGAGCTTTCAGTAACATTACCACTTAACCAACATACACGTCGAACACCAAGCCTTTTCCCCTTCTTCCACGACCTTGCTTTTTCCTACTCATGTTGGATGCACGCTTCTCCTCTTTTAACCAGCTGACTCACAACCCTAGGGCCAGACCTGTCAGTCACCTGTAACTAAAAAAAACAATCAGTATTTATTTGCTGAGATGGTGTGCCTGCAGAACAATATTAGCCCAAATTATTTTGATTGGGAAATGTGACCTCCTGATTGCAACAGAGTATTACCTCAAACAATTTTGATTAAGAAATGTAGACTCCTGCCTGTACCTCAATATTAGCCCAATCAATTTTGAATATTAGATGTGGACTGTTGCCTGCACAACATTATCCCAAATGATTATGATTAGAAAATGGGGCTTGGTGCCTGCACAACTATATTAGACCAAACAATTTTGATCAGGAAATGGGGCCTGGTGCCTGCACCCCAATATTTTCCCAAATGATTTTGATTAGGAAATGTGACCTCCTGACTGCAACACAGAATTAGCCCAAACAATTTTGATTAAGTAATGTGGAACCCTGCCTGCACTCTATATTAGCTTTAACTATTTTGATTAGGAAATGTTGCCTGATGCTGGCTCACCCATAATAGCTCAAACTATTTTGATTAGGAAATGTGGTCTGCTGCCTGCAGAGCAATATTCCCCCAAATGATTTTGATTTGGAAATGTTGTCTGTTGCGTGCAAAATGATATTGGCTCAAACGATTTTGATTAAGAAATGTGACCTCTTCACTGCAACACAGTGTTAGTCCAAAGGATTTTGATTAGGAAATGTGAACTTCTGCCTATGACCCAATATTAACCTCAAAGATTTTAGTTATAAAAGTAGACTGATGTCTGCACAACAATGTTAGCCCAAATGATTTTTATTAGGAACTGTGGCCAATATTAGCCTAAACGATTTTGATTAGAAAATTTTGCCTGGTGCCTGCACAAGAATATTAGTTAAAACTATTTTGATTACGAAATAGGGCCTGGTGCTTGCACTACAATTTAAGCTCAAACAATTTTGATTAGGAAATGTGGACTCATGCCTGCACCCCAATATTAGCCAAATGATTTTGATTAGGAAATGGGGCCTGGTGCCTGGACTCCAATGTTAGCCCAAACAAATTTGACTAGGAAATGTGACCTCCTGGCTGCATCCCAATATTTGCCTAAACAATTTTGGTTAGGAAATGTGGCTTGGTGCCTGCGCAACAACATTACCCCAAATGATTTTGATTACAAAATGTGGACTCCTTCCTGAACTCCAATATTAACCCAAACGATCTTGATTAGGAAATGTGGCCTGGTGTCTGCACAACAATTTTAGCGCAAATGATTTTGATTAAGAATTTGGGCCTGGTTCCTGCACAGCAATATTAGCCCAAACAATTTTGATTATGAAATGGGGCACAGTGCTTACATAACATTATTAGCACAAACTTTTTTGATTAAGAAACGTGGCCTAGTGCCGGCACACCAATGTTAGCCAAAATGATTTTGGTTAGGAAATGTGACCTCCTGACTGCAATACAGCATTAGCACAAGCAATTTTGATTAGGAAAAATTGACTCCTTCCTGCACCCTATAATCCCAAAAGATTTTGATTAGGAATTGTGGACTGGTGCTTGCACAACATTAGCCCAATTGATTTTGATTAGGAAATGTGGACTCCTGCCTACACCCCAATATTGGCCCAAATGATTTTGGCTAGGAAATGTGGACTGGTGGCTGCACAACAATATTAGCCCAAACATTTTTAGTTAGGACATGTGGGATCCTGCCTGCACCTCAATTTTAGCACAAACAATTTTGACTAGGAAATATGGAGTTAATTCTGCACCCTAATATTACCCCAAAAGATTTTGAATGGGAAATGTGAACTGATTCCTGCAAAACAATATTAGCCCAAATGATTTTGATTAGGAAATGTGGATTCTTCACTGCAACACATTATTAGTCCAATCAGTTTTGATTAGGAAATGTGGACTTCTGCCTGCGACACAATATTATCCCCAACAATTTTAATTATGAAATGTGGACTGGTGCCTGCACAACAATGTTAGAACAAATGATTTTGATTAGGAAATTTTGCCTGTCACCTGCACAACATTAGCTCAAGCAATTTTGATTTAGAAATGGGACTTGATGCCTGCACCCCAATATTATCCCAAATGATTTTGACTAGGAAATGTGATTTGGTGCCTGCATACCAATATTAAATTATACAATTTTGATTAGAAAATTTTGTCTGGTGCCTGCACAACAATTTATTGCCCAAAATATTTTGAATAGGAAATGGGGCCTGGTGCCTGTGCAACATTAACCCAAATGATTTTGATTAGGAAATGGGGCATGTTGCCTACACAACAATATTAGCTCAAATGATTTTGATTAGGAAATGGGGCCTGGTATATGCACCAAAATATTAGACCAACAATTTTGATTAGAAAATGGGTCCTGGTGCCTGCACAACATTATTAGCCCAAACAATTTTGCTAAGGAAATGAGGCACAGTGCTTACACAACAATATTAACAAAAATGATTTTGATTAGGAAATAGTGCCTGGTGCCTACACCCAAAATATTAGCCCAAACAATTTTGATTAGGAAATGTGACCTCCTGACTACAACACAGCATTAGTCCAAATGATTTTTATTAGGAAATGTGGACTTCTGCATGCAGCCCATATAAGCTCAAACAATACTGATTAGGAAATGTGGCCTGTTGCCTGCTCATCCATAATAGTTCAAACTATTTTGATCTGGAAATGTGGCCTGCTGCCTGCACACCAATATTAGCCCAAATGATTTTGAATGTGAAATGTGAATTCCTGCCTGCACCCCATATTAGCTCAAATGATTTTGATTAGGAAATGTAGCCTGGTGCCTGTACACCCATAATAGTTCAAACTATTTTGATTAGGAAATATGGCCTGCTGCCTGCATCCCAATATTAGCCCAAACGATTTTGGTTAGAAAATGGGGCCTGTTGCCTGCACCCCAATATTAGCTAAAATGATTTTACTTAGGAAATATGACTTCCTCGCTGCAGTGCAGTATTAGTCCAAACGGTTTTGAGTAAGAAATGTGACCTCTTGACTGCAACACAGAATTAACCCAATAGGAAATGTGAACTACTGTCTTCACCTCTTATTAGCTCAATCGATATTATGGTAATTAGGAGATTTGGAATGATGTCTGCTCACCCATTATAGCTCAAACTATTTTGATTAGGAAATGCAGCCTGCTACCTGCACACCAATATTAGCCCAAGCAATTTTGATTAGGAAATTATCCCTGGTGCTTGCACAACAATATTAGCCCAAACTATTTTGATTAGGAAATGTATACTTCTGCGTGTAATCCAACATTAGCCTCAAAGATTTGGGTTCTGAAATGTAGAATGATGTCTGCACAACATTGTTAGTCCAAATAATTTTGATCAGAAAATGTGGCATGGTGCCTGCACAACAATATTAGCTCAAACAATTTTGATTAGGAAATAGGGCCTGGTGTCTGCACTGCAATTTATGCCCAAATGATTTTGATTAGGAAATGTGGCCTGGTGCCTGCAGAACAAAAGTCATCCACATAATTTTGAGTAGAAAATTGGGCGTTCTGCCTGTACAAAAATATTAACCCAAACGATTTTGATTAGGAAGTGGAGCCTGGTGCCTGCATTCCAACTTTAGCCCAAACAATTTTGATTAGGAAATGTGACCTTCTAACTGCATCCCAATATTTGCCTTAAAAATGTTATTAGGAAATGTTGATTGGTGCCTACACAACAATATTATTCCAAATGATTTTGATTAGGAAATGTTGATTGGTGCCTACACAACAATATTATTCCAAATGATTTTGATTAGGAAATGTGGACTCCTGCCTGCACCCCAATATAACCCCAAACTATTTTAATTACAAAATATGGACTCCTACCTGAACACCTGTATTAACCAAAACAATTTTGATTAGGAAATGGGTCCTGGTGCCTATACCCCAATATTAACCCAAAGTATTTTGATTAGAAAATGAGTCCTAGTACCTGCACAACACTATTAGCCCAAACGATTTTGATTAGGAAATGCATCCTAGTGCCTGCACAACAATACTAACCCAAACTATTTTGATTAGGAAATGGGTACTGGTGCCTGTGCAACAATATTAGCCCAAAAGATTTTGATTAGGAAATGTTTCCTTGTGCCTACACAACAATACTAGCCAAAACGATTTTGATTAGGAAATGGATACTGGTGCCTGGGCAACAATACTAGCCCAAATGATTTTGATTAGGAAATGGGTCCTGGTGCCTGCACAACAATATTAGCCCAAACAATTTTGGTTAGGAAATGTGACCCCCTGCCTGCACAATACTACTAGCACAAAGTCATTAGATACTGGAAAGTTGATTTCACACTGGATCCAATCAAGCTATATGACAATTTGCAGCAGTTGCAACAGGAGCAGCCTCTCTGCGCTGTTACACTGACAAAATGGCACCAGCAAAAACAGCATTTCCTTTTTTTATATGGTTAGTGACATATGACTTCTGCAGCCAATGATAAAAGCACTTATGTCTGTGCATTTTAGATTGTTTCCGCGCTCTCATTGGCTGCCGGAATCTACATAAAATTAATGAAAAAAATAAATAAATAAATAACAGTCCGCCGTTCCACTTACCTATACTTATCCCCTCTCCTGATAATACAAACAGAGGCCACTACCCAAGCCAAAGTTCTAACAAAAGCATTACTGGAAACACGATAAATTACCCAACTGTGCCCAAATTTAGCCAACTTTGAGGAAAGCTGTGTGGGAATCTGAACATGAATCATTTGTGCCAAATTTTAGTCTTAACCTCTTAGTGACTAAGCCAAAGTTTTCAATTTTCATGTGTCACTTTATGTGGCAATAACTCTGAAATGTTTCTACATATCCCAATGATTTTGTGATTGCTTTTTCGTCACATACTGTATTTCATGTCAATGGTAAATATAGATTGTTATGCTATACATTTATTTATAAAAATATAAATTTGATAAAAATTTCAAAAATGTAGTAATTTTTTAACTTTCAAAGATTATTGCTTTAATCCAGACAATCATAGCACACAAAATAGTTAATAAGTACCACTTTGCTTATGTCTACTTTGCAGAAACACCCTTTGATAAAGGTCATTTTATGTGGTTAGGATGTTAGAAGGTTTAAAAATGTAGCAGTACTTTTTCATTTTTTTTAAAGTAAACTTACAAAACTTATTTTTTAGTAAACTATTCAGTTTTGATTTTGGGGAAATATATAATGGAAAAATCCAAAAAGTAGTGATTATATTTTAAAACAGCACCCCTCAATATATTCAGTACTGATATGAGGCAGTTTATTAACACTTCAGGTGCTTTTCAGGAATTTAATATGTACCACCTTAGATGTTGCTAACTTCTGATGCAGCAGGGTGTCAGCATGGTGTCAGCTATAGTATACAGCTGATCGTTGCTGCATTTTCATCTTTCACGAGATGGCTTTTTCTTCTATTTCAGGTCAGTCAAAAAAAGTATTGGAGGACACTAAGTAGTTAAATTGTATTAAATAGTGTGATTTCTTTTTATCATCATGTAACATATGAAATATCATACAGTATCATTCTGTATAATAGATTATTTATAAATTCACTTGTAAGAAATAGGCCTCATTGGCAAATGATTATTTTCAAAGTCAGCTCCAATGAGGTTGTCTCCTGTCTGACCTTTGGCTTCCACTATTCTGCAAGGTATTGGTTTATAGATTGATTCTCCCTTACTCTGGTGAACCAGACGTAACCTTATGTGGATGACTCATGGCACATGGGTTTCATGCAAGATTGTTAGATGATTATTAATAGTCATATGTGAAAACTAAAGGTTTCCAGAAATTCATCCTTTGTAAAAAGTAATCCACTGAACTCTTGATAACATGGGTTTAGTGAAAGTTCTAGGCAATGACCCAATACTAGATATGAGGTAATTTATTACTGATAAACCAGTTCTGACGCACCCACACGCTGTCATCCAGTCTCCCATGCCTCTTCTTTTCTCTTTACCCCATTGCAAAGATTCTCTTTGGCCTCTTCACTCCAGATGAGGACTTCTGAATTGACAAAGCCTCTGATATCCCTGTGCAGCACACATCATCAGGTCATGATGTCATGATGTAGGTAGCTTGAGTAATAGCATGGAGCACAGTGATATCTGAGGCCTGAAGAGAATCTATGCAATGGTGAAAGGAAAAAGAAGAGGTGTAGGTGACCAGAAGACAGTCTGCAGGGACGGCGAGACAGGTGAGTGGTGAGGTAAATTATTTTTTTTTTCTTTGTAGCTTTTTTTCATATTTTATATTTATAATACTTTGTGGTCACAGCATAGTATGGAACATTCAGTTTGCTAGAAATAACCTTGCTGTCAATCAAATATTTAGTATTAGCATTTCATCTTGAATTTGCAATTTTGTAATGAATTAGTACATTAGTTATGCAGATGAATGACAAAGCCTTCCTTCCTTATGAAACTGCTGGTAAAATAAGCAATAGATATGTTTGGTGGGCAAAAAGGTTATAGATAGGGATGTGTGGATCCGTGGATGTTCAGGTCTGTTGGGTTGGGCTAAACTTTATTAAAAAGATCGGTTCAGGTACCAGAACAGTACCCGAACTTGATCCTGAGCCCAGACCTCATTCAAATGAATTGGGGACCCAAACATCCCGTGGCTTCCAGACTGTCATCTGTGTAACAGAACAGGAAACACCAGCTCTGATCGGCGGTCACCTTACTGATGTTACTGCCGGTCAGAGCACATTGGTACACATGCTGTCACACAGAGGATATCATGTGAACCAGCTTCTCTGACAGGCGGAAAAAAGGTTACCACGAGTCAGGTGTCTGCTGATGAGTGCCACTCACATCATCGGATGACGCTGATGAGAATATTCACCAGCCGCCACTTGTGCATAGTAATAAAGATATCAGTGGGGTATATAATTAGTGCAGTAACAGTGTACTTTTCTGTACTTTTATTTCTTGAATAAATACATAATTTAAAAAAATGGTGTGGGGTCCCCCTTATTTATACTTTCCAGCTGAGGGAAAGTACACAACTAGAAGCTGGTGTTATTATTCTGGGAAGGGGTCAATAGCAATGAAGCTTCCCAGGTTATTAATATCAGCTCACAGCTGTCTGCGTAGCCTATTCTGGTTATTAAAAAGGGGACCCAAAAAACAAAGCGGACTCCACCCTATTTTTAATAACCAGCAAAGGCTAAACAGACAGCTGCAGGCCGATATTAATAGGCTGAGAAGGGGTTATGGATATTGCATTGGCAAGTGGAGTAATGGGTTTGGAGTTGATGTCAGCTATTTTATTTTTGCTGACATAAAGCCCAGGAGTTAGTAATGGAGAGGCATCTGTCAGTCACCTACTTTACTAACACCATAGTCAAACGTAAAAAAGACACACACCGAGAAAGTGTCTTTCTTACTTTTCTCTATGGGTTTCGTAAAGGGGGTGTCTGATAGACGCTTCTCCATTACTAACCCCTGGGCTTGATGTCAGCTAATATTACAAAGCTACCATCAACCCCAAAATATTGCCTTGCTTGGCAACACACCAGAGCAAGCAAGAAGAGCTGGGCAAAGTGACATAATTGGGGCATCTAATGGATTTTGTTTTACTTTATACGGATTGTCCGGGTTAGGAAAAAAGTCTGCAGTCACTCTATGATGCTGTCACGAGTCCTCAGTTAGAATAGGCAGTCTTGTCAAAACTTGTTTGTGATTTGCATACTTGCAGTCACAATCCGGCTAGACTCCTATGCTTCTTCAGTTTATTTTTGATGCCAGTACCCAAATATATCTTGACTTCATATATCTTGACTGCAAGTTTCGATATTGCATACATTTTGTTGCGTGACTGGCCACCCTAACCGGCAATATCAGTTATATTATGATGGAGTATGCAGCACACATTGTCATGATTTGACACTCTGCAGTTACATTGAATGACTGCAGACTTTTGTCCCAAGTGTGCCAAGGCTGGACAATCCTTTTGAGGATTTTTAACATTTTATTATTTCATATATGGAACTTCCCAGTTTTTTGTTTATTGGCCAGTCATTTTCTTCCTTTTTATGCATTTGATGTTTGTTTCCTTGGCTCTTACTCTAAGTTGGACACTCGTAAGTTATTAATAGCCCTATTATTGATGTCGATGTAATGGCAATTTGTTATTAATTGCACCTTTTGACTTGGTCAATATATTTCTTTTATTAAAATCTGTCTTTCTCCACCCGCCATTTTTATCTGTGCCATCTATTTTCTACTAAAAATACTTTTTTTAATGTTTCTTTTTTATTCTTTTTTACAAAGTATATATATATTTTTAACATTCTATATTTGCCTTGCATGCTGTGTGCATCTGGCCATTTTTACTGGCCGGTTATAATAAATTGGTTTGGTTTAATTCAAATAATTTATGTAATTGTGGCCATAATATCTTGTTCTCTTTCTATTGATTAGGAAAACAAATTTTGAAAAGGTTAAAAAAATTTTTGCTTACAGTAATTATTGGCACCTAGTGTTTTGGAATTTTTTACCTCACGTTTGTCGGTAGTCATCTAAGCATTTTGCAACCCACAAGAAACAATCCAAAGATTCCTCTTTAGAACTCCTCTTCACAATACCTTGCATCAGATATATAGAAATGCAGATGTAGGTAGTATGCTTTAGTTCTACATGATAAGGTTTTCATCCAGGCAATTCCAGGCCTACTTCTTTTTTTTTGCAAATAAAAAAAGAAAAAGACCAATTTTCATAAGATTCATGGATTTGATTTTCATCCATTTTTATACATAAAAAACAATTTTCAAGCTTCTCTTACCCATTAAACAGTAATAACCGGATAGCACTTACTGTAGATGAGGCATGGGTGACATCCAAGGGATGTCCATTTCCTTTCGTTTAAATAGTTGCATTTAATCCATAATTTGGAACAAAAGCGGACGTCTACTTTTTTTTTCTCAGGCCAAAACATGTACATGTGAAAAGCCATGTAGACTATAAAGGTGACATTTTCTATTTGTGAAAATCTCATAACACAGAAAGAATGTGCAACATTAATTAAGTCCTCATGATTTTTGCCACTATAACTTTCCATCAGAGACGTTAGACATAATGTGTGAGAATTAAGGTTCACAACGCCTTCAAGACATGGTATGAGATTGTGAGTATGTAAGAAGTGTTTCAGAAACAAGTATGTCTGAAAGAAACAAAGTGTACTTCAGAAGAGAAAAGCGCAATAGGGTCTTATCCGACGGAGATTGAAAGCATAAAATAGGATTGCACGCACCTATTTTTGGAGAAATTATCACATGACAAACTCATCAGAGTTTCTACAGCTGCCGCAGATCCACTAGGTCAGCCCATGACCAAGTCAGAATATTCAATCTGGAAGTTTTGTGGTTATCATCCGCTTTGCTGTAAAAATGAATGTCCAGGCGTATTGAAGGTAAAGATGATACTTTATTCTCAATGCGTTTTGAAGTCACTAGGACTTCTTCCTCAGGAGAAAGCATCTCCTGAGGAAGAAGTCCTACTGACTTCGAAATGCGTTGAGAATAAGCCATCATCTTTATCTTCAATACGCATGAATATTCATCTTTACAGCAGCATGGATGATAACCACAAAACCTCTAGATTGAATATTCAGAAAGAAACAAAAGACATGTTTATAATTAATTCAGTAAGCATTTTTTTTTATTATTTTATCCTTATGCACATTTGGGGGGTCATTTAAATAGGTTTTATTGTGGCCTCAAACAGTGGGAGTCCTACATTTGGCACTCCCATGAGCTATTTTCAGCTGAGGCTTGATGTAAGTATTGGATGGACAGAACATAGCACAGCTTCAGTTAGTTTAGTGCCTATGCCCAACAATGGCTATTTGTCTCAGATCTTGGCAATAGCCACTATATAGTGGATGGATCTGTGCTGTTCTCATACTGTTCATTGGTAACATTCGGCTGCCACTGGAGCAGAAAACATCTGATAGTGAGGGTGCTGGAAGTGGGACTCAAAATGATTTCCTATTAATTGCTTATCCAAAGATTATTCATCAGTATCTGTATCCTTGGCATTCCCTATAAAAATATGGATAAATGGCTCAAGGACAGACACTAATCTACAATACCAGTACATTTTTCCCTTTAGACTCCTGTGTAAAACAGCCTTGCTATATTAAAGGAATAATCATCCAGATTCTAAAATTTTAGACAAGTCAAACTACAAAATGAAAACATAAAATACAGATTCATAAAGGGTAATATGTGCATGCAAAAACAACAAGTTTCTCAAGGTAACGGCTATATATGTGTTGCCATAATCTTTTAGCAATGCCGTCATGCATAAACTTTGAGAGGCTTGTAAAGAAACAAACAAACATATTAAAACCATACATTTGCAATGTCATTGCCCCAAAGTACTCCAACACTGTACGTCAAGAACGATTCCTGCAAGATACACATCTCTTTTTCTATGCAAGGGAACAAACAGTCTTGTTTATCAGTCCTTTAATGAAAGATAAGCACAGAAGTAACCAGATAAAATTCATTTGAATTGATAAATAAATATTTTGTGCATTTATTTATTTGTCTGATTATTTATAGTGTGACTTTGATTTATTGTAAGGTTAAAACTGACATGTGTCTAGAATTAAATCATCCTTTTAAAGGACGTAAAATAAAAAGACTTTTAAGACATAATAGAAAGTGGTGACTGTATAGTAGCTAGGAAACTCAATAATACACAAAGGGGCAGTTAAAACCAATGGGAATAGCCATGCGTGTCCAGACTGGCCACAGATTTCCTGACCTGAACTCAATAGCCTCCTTTGCAAAAATAATGCTGTTGCCAAAAAACAGAGTGCTTAAAGCTTGTTCCACATGTCTGACATTCACAGTCTAAGCACAGACCATGATTTCCGGATTGACATATTAGATAGTTGAGTTCAGGTTAGGAGATCTGCAGCCTATCCAGACATCTCAGTCTATGTCAATCTTGTGAAATCAGCTCTAGGCACTCTGTTTTCTGCCATATGGCTCCACATGACACAAATTTTTCTCATATAGAATTTATTTCACTTTCATATGAAATTGGAGGTACAGTGGGTACGGTGGGAACCTGAATTTCAGCAGGGTCAGATTCTGGCTGTCTAGAGTGCAAGGGTAATGTAGTGGTCTGGGTCAATGTACCAGCAGACTCATGTTGCACTGGCTGGGCAATGGGCAGGATGAGGAGGAAACACAGATATAGGCCCAAATAATAAAGTGGGCTAAATGCAGTTCAAAATTAGTAACAGGACTAACCAGGCGGCATTGATTTGTTCAGTGGAGGACAAATATAATGAGAGGCAGACACAGTTAGTAGTCCCAAATAATAAAGTGGGCCAAACAAAGTTCAAAATTGGTAACAGGAGTAAACAGGCGGCACAGCTTTGTTCAGTGGAGGAGAACACCAAAGAGTGGCAGACACCGTTAGTAGGCCCCAACCAAACTAGTAGGCCAAATGCAGTAAAATATCTGATATAGGCCGAAGGCCTGAAGATTGAAGCTCAGCTTTGTTCAGTGGAGGAGAACACCAAGGAGCGGCAGACACCGTTAGTAGGCCCCAACCAAACTAGTAGGCCCCAACCAAACTTGTAGGCCAAATGCAGTTTAAAATTTGTAAATTTAGGCCGAAAACCTGAAGATTGAAGCTCAGCTTTGTTCAGTGGAGGAGAACACCACGGAGCGGCAGACACCGTTAGTAGGCCCCAACCAAACTAGTAGCCCCAATGCAGTTAAATATCTGATATAGGCCGAAAGCCTGAAGATTGAAGCTCAGCTTTGTTCAGTGGAGGAGAACACCAAGGAGCGGCAGACACCGTTAGTATGCCCCAACCAAACTAGTAGGCCAAATGCAGTGTCATATTAAAAATATAGGCCGAAAGCCAGAAGATTGAAGCTCAGGAAAAAAAACCTGGAGAACACCATGGAGCGGCAGGCACCGTTAGTAGGCCCCAACCAAACTAGTAGGCCAAATGCAGTTTAAAATTTGTAAATATAGGCCGAAATCCTGAAGATTGAAGCTCAGCTTTGTTCAGTGGAGGAGAACACCAAGGAGCGGCAGACACTGTTAGTAGGCCACAACCAAACTAGTAGCCCCAATGCAGTTAAATATCTGATATAGGCCGAAAGCCTGAAGATTGAAGCTCAGCTTTGTTCAGTGGAGGAGAACACCAAGGAGCGGCAGACACCGTTAGTAGGCCCCAACCAAACTAGTAGCACCAATGCAGTTAAATATCTGATATAGGCCAAAAGCCAGAAGATTGAAGCTCAGGAAAAAAAAACTGGAGAACAACACGGAGCGGCAGACACCGTTAGTAAGCCCCAACCAAACTAGTATCCCAAATGCAGTTTCATATTAAAAATATAGGCTGAAAGCCAGAAGATTGAAGCTCAGGAAAAAAAACAGGAGAACACCAAGGAGCGACAGACACCATTAGTAGGCCCCAACCAAACTAGTAGGCCAAATGCAGTTAAATATCTGATATAGGCCGAAAGCCTGAAGATTGAAGCTCAGCTTTGTTCAGTGGAGGAGAACACCAAGGAGCGGCAGACACCGTTAGTAGGCCAAACCAAACTAGTAGCCCCAATGCAGTTTTCAAATTCCTATAGGCTGAAAACCTGAAAATTGAAGCTCAGCTTTTTTCAGAGGAGGACAGCTGTATTGAGTGGCGCAGACAGACACAGGTAGTAGGCTTTAAACAAAAAAGTTGGCTCAATGCAGTTTAAAAAAGTTACAGGGGTACACAGGCAGCATTGGTGTGGTCAGCAGAGGACAATTGGAAGGAGTGGCGCAGACTTACTAGGCCTAAAATAAAAAAGTAGGCTCTATGCAGTTTTAAATAGGTTACAGGGGTACACAGGCAGCATTGGTGTGGTCAGCAGAGGACGATTGCAAGGAGGGACCCCAGACAGACTTACTAGGCCTAAAGTAAAAAAGTAGGCTCGATGCAGGTTTAAATAGGTTACTGGGGTACACAGGCAGCATTGGTGTGGTCAGCGGAGGACAATTGCAAGGAGTGGCGCAGACTTACAAGGCCTAAAATAAAAAAGTAGGCTCTATGCAGGTTTAAATAGGTTACAGGTGTACACAGGCAGCATTGGTGGGTTCAGCGGAGGACGATTGCACCGAGGGGCAGACACAGTTAGTAGGGCCAAAAAAGTAATAGGCAAAATGCTGTTAAAAATAGGTTACAGGAGTACACAGGAGGCCTGGCTTTGTTCAGTGGAGGACAACTGTAAGGAGTGTCTAACACAGTTAGTAGGCCAAAATAATAAAGTGAGGTTAATGTCTGGCAAAAAAAAAAAATCACAAATAAACAGGTGGCATACCTAGGTACAGGGATGGGCTCCTCTGCTGACTTGCAGACAGTGGTAGTTGGCGCAAAGTATTAACTGGTGTAAATGTAGGACAGGGCCCCTGAATATTTTTACTAGCATCAATCATGTCAACAAATTGGTATTGGCAGTGCCATTGAAGATTTAACAGCACAGACTAAACAGTGGTGGAGCAGTGAGAGGTAATTTTGCAAGTGGTAGAGCACTGTTTGAGCTGGGGGGAACACTCTCTCGTGGGCAGCAGTACTGGTCCAGGGCCCCTCATGTTACGACGGTGTGTCTGACGTTGGGTGTGCACCACCACCACCAGAGACAATTCATTGTACTATGAGGGACCCTCTGCCAGTGCCGTCACCCAAAATTGGGCACACCCACCTGTTCAGCCAAACGGCACTCGCACGGGTGCTTGCGCCAAGTGGTGACCATGGCCCCATGGGGGGGTCAGCCCATTTAGGGAGGTGTAAAAATGGCCTATGGTGGACATACAGCAGCTGCAAATGGAGAAATTGGAGCAGTCAGTAAGACGAGTCCAAAAGCAAGACCTTTTTACAGGAGAGCTAGGTGTCAGCAGGGAAAGGTGGGGCAAAATAATTAGAAATCCATGATTGGTTCATTTTAATGAAGGTTAGATCATCAACATTTTGGGTAGCCAGACGAGTCCTTTTTTCGGTCAGTATTGAACCAGCAGCACTGAATACTCTTTCTGATAGCACACTAGCAGCTGGGCAAGCAAGCTCCTGTAAAGCATATTCTGCCAATTCAGGCCAGGTGTCTATTTTGGATGCCCAGTATTCAAATGGGAATGACATGTGAGGGAGAACATCGATAAGGGAGGAAAAATAGTTAGTAACCATACTGGACAAATGATGTCTCCTGTCACTTTGAATTGATGCTGCAGTACCTGTCGTGTCTGCGGTCATTGCGAAATCACTCCACAACCTGGTCATAAAACCCCTCTGTCCAACGCCACTTCTGATTTCTGCACCTCTAACACCTCTGCCATGTTGCCCCCTGCAGCTCGTGTGAGAACCATCACCGCCGCTGTGTGCTGGGAATGCCTGAACCAAGTGGTCTACAAGAGTTGCTTGTTTGGTAGCCAATATTTGCTCAAGGTTCTCATGTGGCATGATATTTTGCAATTTCTCCTTATAGGGTGGATCCAGGAGGCAGGACAACCAGTAATCGTCATCGGTCATCATTTTGATAATGCGGGGGTCCCTTTTTAGGATATGCAAGGCATAATCCGCCATGTGGGCCAATGTTCCAGGTGTCAATTCACTGCTTGTGCTGGGTTGAGGAGCACTTTCTGGCAAATCAACATCACTTGTCTCCCTCAAAAACCCTGTACCTGACCTTGCAACGCCACCAGTTTCTATTGCCCCCTGAGAAGCTTCCTCATCCCATAAATATTCATCCCCATCATCCTCCTCGTCCTCCTCCACTTTGTCCGCCACCTCGTCCAGGAGACTTTCCTGAGCAGACAATGGCTGACTGTCATCAAGGCTTCCCTCGTCCTCGGCTGCAGATGCCTGCTCCTTTATGTGCATCAAACTTTGCATCAGCAGACGCATTAGGGGGATGCTCATGCTTATGATGGCGTCATCTGCACTAACCAGGCGTGTGCATTCCTCAAAACACTGAAGGACTTGACACAGGTCTTGTAGCTTCGACCACTGCACACCTAACAACTCTATGTCTGCCATCCTACTGCCTGCCCGTGTATGTGTATCCTCCCACAAATACATAACAGCACGCCTCTGTTTGCACAGCCTCTGAAGCATGTGCAGTGTGGAGTTCCACCTTGTTGCAACGTCAATTATTAGGCAGTGCTGGGGAAGCTTCAAAGATCGCTGATGGTTCTGCATACGGCTTGAGTGTACAGGCGACCGGCGGATGTGCGAGCAAAGTCTTCTCACCTTCAGGAGCAGGGCGGGTAACCCCGGATAACTTTTCAGGAAGCACTGCACCACCAGGTTCAAGGTGTGAGCCAGGCAAGGAATGTGTTTCAGTTGTGAAAGGGCTATGGCAGCCATAAAATTCCATCCTTTATCACTGACTACTTTGCCTGCCTCAAGATGTACACTGCCCAGCCATGACTGAGTTTCTTGCTGCAAGAACTCAGCCAGAACTTCCGCGGTGTGTCTGTTGTCGCCCAAACACTTCATTTCCAACACAGCCTGCTGACGCTTACCACTACCTGTTCCATAATGGGACACCTCGTGTGCAACACTGGCAGCTGCGGATGGAGTGGTTGTGCGACTGCGGTCTGTGGACGAGCTCTTGCTTCTGCTGGAGGATGAGGAGGAGGAGGAGGGGTGACGAACGCCTACAGCCAACTATTTCATAGACCGTGGACTAGGCAGAATTGTCCCAATATGGCTGTCCCCTGTGGACCCTGAATCCACCACATTAACCCAGTGTGCCGTGATGGACATGTAACATCCCTGGCCATGCCTACTGGTCCATGCATCTGTTGTGAGGTGCACCTTTCTACTGACAGATTGCCTGAGTGCATGGACAATGCGGTCTTTGACATGCTGGTGTTGGGCTGGGATGGCTTTTCTCGCAAAGAAGTGTCGACTGGGTAGGTCATAGCGTGGTACTGCGTAGGCCATCAGCGCTTTGAAAGCCTCATTTTTAACCAACCGGTAGGGTATCATCTCTACCGAGATTAGTCTAGCAATGTAGGCATTCAAACCCTGTGTACGCGGATGAGAGGATGAGTACTTCCTTTTCCTAACGAGAGTCTCTTGTAGGGTGAGCTGGACTGGAGAGCTGCATATGGTGGAACTAGCGGGGGTGGTGGTGGACATGGCAGACTGAGAGAGGGTTGTTGACGGTATTTTTGCTGTTGGCCTACATACAGTGTTTCCTACCAAGAACCTGGTGATTCCCTGACTGCTTTGGCCTTGTGACGATACCTCCACATTTGCTGCAGGTGGTGTCGTAAACAGTGGGCTTACAGTGAGGGAAGGAATGTAACGTTGCTCACTAGCTTCATTGTGAGCGGGTGCAACAACGTTACGGGACGTTTGGTAGTTAGTCCAGGCTTGCAAGTGCATGGTGGTTAAATGTCTACACATGCAAGTTGTATTTAAATTTTTGACATTCTGACCTCTGCTAAAGGTCCTTGAGCATTTCTTACAGATCACTTTGCACTGATCATTCGGATCTTGGTTAAAAAATTGCCAGACTGCACTCTTCCTACTATCGAATACCTTTTCAGGCATTGCACACTGTGCTACTTTAACCGGATGGCCACACTGTCCTACAACTGTTTTTGGTTTTGACACACGGTTTTGGCCAGATACGGGCCTGCCAGATGAAAGCTGTTGCGATGTTGATGCCTGCTGCGGCTCCTCCTCCTCTGCTTCAGAGCTACTGCCAGTGGAACCCTGTTCCCCCAATGGCTGCCAATCGGGGTCAACAACTGGGTCATCTATCACCTCCTCTTCTATGTCCTGTGCACCTTCCTCTGTGTCACCGTGTAAGCCGGTGCTATAGCGTTCGGGACGGGGCACCATAGTCTCATCAGGGTCAGATTCTGGCTCAGTACACTGCGAGGGCAATGTTATGATCTGAATCAATGGAACAGCATAACGATCTAGCTGTGGCTGTGCATCTGTGCACTCCATGTCCGATTCATCTTGTAATGGGCATGGCCTGTTAACAATTTCCCTTTCTAACCCAGGCACAGTATGTGTAAAGAGCTCCATGGAGTAACCTGTTGTGTCGCCTGACGCATCCTTCACTGTTGTTCTGGGTGAAGGACACAAGGAAGTGACTTGTTCCTGACCGGGAGCATCCACTGACGATGCGCTGCTTTTAAATTTTGCACTTTCCGAAGAGGAGGCGAAAGAGCTAGAGGCAGAGTCAGCAAGGAAAGCCAAAACTTTTTCCTGCTGCTCCGGCTTTAAAAGAGGTTTTCCTACTCCCAGAAAAGGGAGCGTTCGAGGCCTTGTGTAGCCAGACGATGACGCTGGCTCAACAACTCGAGACTTAGGTGCTATATTGCTTTTCCCACGACCACCTGATGCTCCAAGACCACCACCACTACCATCATTACCAGCTGGCAATGACCGCCCACGGCCACGACCTCTTCCACCAGACTTCCTTATTCTTGGAAAACTGTAACCAAACTAACAACCGTTATATGGTACTGTAAAACCAGGTAGAAGGTGTACGTAAACTTGTTGTGAATTTAAATCTCCCTTTATAGGTGTGGGAGACTGTTTGAAAAATCAGGCCCACTGTATTACACTACCCAGTTTGAGTGGCAGAAAGTGGCTGGCAGATATGCCACAAACACGACTAACGCAGATGCACTCAGTGGCAATAGAAATTTCCCTTTTTATGTGTGGGAGAATGCAGAAACAATCAGGCCCACTGTATTACACTACCCAGTTTGAGTGGCAGAAAGTGGCTGGCAGATATGCCACAAACAGGACTGACACAGATGCACTCAGTGGCAATATAAATCTCCCTTTATAGGTGTGGGAGACTGCTGGGAAAATCAGGCCCACTGTAATACACTACACAGTTTCAGTGGCAGACAGTGGCTAGCAGATATATAAAAAAGGGACTGTGCTACAATAACAATCTCCCTACAATGATCTCAGGACAAGTATGGCAGCCAGCAGTAAAAAGGACTGCTGCACACAAAAGTGTGGACAAACAAAGAAACAATAGAACTGTGCAGAAAGGAGCAACAGGATTTTTGCTTTGAAAAAAGCAGTTGGTTTGCACAGCGGCGTACAAACAGCAATGCAGCTATCAGGGAGCCTTATAAGCTACAGAGCTGATGCACAGATAAGTAGCCTCCACTGTCCCTGCAAAGAAAAGGTGGTGTTGGACAGTGGAAATTGCTACAGCACAAGCAGTTTTGGGGGTTAATCTTCCCTCCTTAATGCTATCCCTTTTTCTGACGAAGCGGCAGCAACCTCTCCCTATGCTACGATCGGCAGAAGTAAGATGGCGGTCGGCGTGCATGCCCCTTTATAGCCCCTTTGACGCCGCTGAAAGCAAGCCAATCACTGTAATGCCCTTCTCTAAGATGGTGGGGACTGAGACCTATGTCATCACGCTGCCCACACTCTGCGTCCACCTTCATTGGCTGAGAAATGGTGCTGAACGCGTCATATGAAACACGACTTTGGCGTGAAGATCGCCGACCACATGGCCGATCCCACACTGGGATCGGGTCGGGTTTTACAAAACCCGACTTTGCCGAAAGTCGGCGATTACTGAAATTGACAGATCCGTTTCGCTCAACCCTTGTCATAAGTATTCAGACCCCTTGCTCAGACACTCATATTTCAGTCACAAAATATCCATTTCTTTGTGATCCTCACTGAGATGGTTCATTGGAGTCCAGCTGTGTTTATTTAAAGGGAACCTGTCACCCCCAAAATTGAAAGTGAGCTAAGCCCACCAGCATCAGGGACTTATGATTCTGGAATGCTGTAGATAAGCCCCTGATGTATCCTGAAAGATGAGAAAAAGAGGTTAGATTATACTCACCCAGGGGCGGTCCCGGTCTAATGGGCGTCGCAGTCCGGTCCGGGCCTCCCATCTTCTTACGATGATGTCCTCTTCTTGTATTCAATCTGCGGCTCTGGCGCAGGGGTACTTTGTCTGCCCTGTTGAGGGCAGGGCAAAGTACTGCAGTGCGCAGGCTCCAGGAAAGGTCAGAGAGGCCCGGCGTCCGCGCACTGCAGTACTTTGCTCTGCCCTCAACAGGGCAGAAAAAGTATGCCTGCGCAGGAGCTGCAGCATGAAGACAAAAAGAGGACATCATCGTAAGAAGATATGGACCGGACTGCGACGCTCATCGGACCGGACTGCAGTGGGAACACCCCTGGGTGAGTATAATCTAACCTCTTTTTCTCATCTTTCAGGATACATCGGGGGCTTATTTACAGCATTTCAGAATGCTGCAGATAAGCCTCTGATGCTGGTGGGTTTAGCTCACCTTCGATTTTGGGGGTGAGAGGTTCACTTGAAACTGATAGGACTTGATTTGGAAAGGCACACACCTGTCTATATAAGACCTCATAGCTCACAGTGCATGTCAGATCAAATGAGAATCATGAGGTCAAAGGAACTGGTCAAGAAGCAGGCCTCAGAGACAGAATTGTGGCAAGGCACAGATCTGGCCAAGGTTACAACAGAATTTCTGCAGTACTCAAAGTTCTTAAGAGCACAGTGGCCTCCATAATCCTTAAATGGAAGAAGTTTGGGACCACAAGAAGTTTTCATAGACATGGCCGTCCAGCCAAACTGAGAAATCATGTAAGAGCCATGATGAGAGAGGTAAAGAAGAACCCCAAGATCTCTGTGGCTGAGCTCCAGAGATGCAGTAGGGAGATGGAACTCCCAGACTATGAGAAATAAGATTCTCTGGTCTGATGAGACAAAGCTAGACCTTTTTGGTGATAATTCTAAGCGCTATGTGTGGAGAAAAGCAGGCACTGCAATCACCTGCCCAATACAATCCCAACAGTAAAATATGGGGGTGGCAGCATCATGCTATGGGGGTGTTTTTCAGCTGCAGGGACAGGATGACTGGTTGTCATCAAAGGAAATATGAATGCATCCAAGTATAGAGGTAACATGGATGAAAACCTCTTCCCAGAGTGCTCTGGACATCAGTGGTGGCCAAAGGTTCACCTTCCATCAAGACAATGACCCTAAGCACACAGCTAAAATAACAAAGGTGTGGCTTCAGAACAACTCTGTGACCATTCGTATTTGGCCCAGCCAGAGCCCTGACCTAAACTCAATTGAGAATCTCTGGAGGAAACTGAAAATTGCTGTCCGCCAATGTTCACCATCCAACCTGATGGAACTGTAGAGGATCTACAAGGAAGAATAGCAGAGGATCCCCAAATCCAGGTGTGAAAAACTTGTTGAATCATTCCCAAGAAGACTCATGGCTGTACTAGCTCAAAAGGGTGCTTCTACTCAATACCGAGCAAAGGGTCTGAATGCTTATGACCATGTGATATTTCAGTTTTTCTTTTTTAATAAATTTGCAAAAATAACATTTCTGTTTTTTTCAGTCAAGATGGGGTGCAGAGTGTACATTAATGAGAAAAAATGAACTTTTTTGAATTTGCCAAATGGCTGCAATGAAAGAAAGAGTGAAAAATGTAAAGGGGTCTGAATACTTTCCGTACTCACTGTACATAGTGCATTTCCACTAAAAGATAATTGTGCATAAGCATTCTTAAAGAAGCACTCCTTGTTAGGGCTAGCGGAACCCACCGAGTAAATATAGATGTTTACTATTGGTGCGTTCACAGCCTGGGGTCCACCGTGCAGGAGGAACCTGCCGCTAGTGAATGGTGGCACTACTTGGCAGTTTAAGCTAGCTCTGTTACTTCACAGAGTAGCCGTGAAAGGAAGCACTGCACCCTGTTAGACTCACAGGCGCACAAGCTAACTGCCGAGCTGATAGCAGTTTGTGGTTATGCAGACACACAATCTCCTCACCGGAGGTGCCGGTATTCTAGGGGCTTATTTCAGCTGGGTGCCTGAATACAATCACACAATCTCCTCACCGGAGGTGCCGGTATTCTAGGGGCTTATTTCAGCCGGGTCCCTGAACACATACGCACATAACCACACTGGCGCAAAGCACGTGATTTAGATTGATACTAGCGCATGGCCGTGCGGTCATGCGAACCTTTTATAGCTGCAGCACGTGCAGGACCTTCCCAGAAGGACCAATGGGAGGCTGCCACAAAAGTTGAGCACCTTCAGGACCTTCCTGGAGGACCAATGGGATTTGCTGCAGTATCTAAGCATGTGACCCTTGATCTCCAATGAGAGATCTTACCCTAGGCATGTTCAGAAGGGGAAAAGCAGGACTTAGTCCCAAAAACGTCTGCTCGCCGCTGCCCAGTACTGGCTACAATGGCAGAAGCTGGAAAGGCAGCAGTAACTCTTTGCACAGAGTCAGACTGAGTGAGACATAGGGACCGACGTCTCCACTGAACAGACTCCACTGCGGCTAGAGAAGAATGGGAGACCGCAGCGGAGATGGCCCGAGATTCCCCCTGTGCAGAGGTGGGAACTCGACCACTAACACTCCTCCCATCAAAGTTTTTATCCTTTTAATATATTGAAATACTCATATTATCTACCACTGTGTATATATAATTGCTCATTTTGCCTTTCTACCCAGTTAATTCTAAAGTTAATCTATGTAGAAACAGGAAGGCTATTTCCCTGCATGAGTCATCACCCTCGTTAATATGGAAATATTGTAGTGATGACTCAAGCAAGGAAAAGAAACTTCATGTTTCTACATAGAGCTTACAAGGATTCTGCTTATAATCATGTGATTGCATAGACCTAATGGGAAAGAAAATAGTTAACTGGGTAGAAAGGCAAATGAGCAATTGTAAGTACACAGTGCTATATAATATGATTATTGCAATATTTTAAGAGGATAAAAACTTTGATTGGAGTGCTTCTTTAAAAATGCTGATTTCACGATCATCTATCAGCATTCCAGTTATGAATAGTGTTGAGCATTCCGATACCGCAAGTATCGGGTATCGGCCGATATTTGCTGTATCGGAATTCCGATACCGAGTTCCGATATTTTTGTGATATCGGAAATCGGAATTGGAAGTTCCCAGTGTGTGGTTCCCAAGGTCTGGAGGAGAGGAGACTCTCCTTCAGGCCTTGGGATCCATATTCATGTAAAAAATAAAGAATAAAAATAAAAAATATGGATATACTCACCCCTCCGGCGGACCCTGGACCTTAGTGATGTAACTGGCAGCCTCCGTTCCTAAGAGTGCAGGACCTGCGATGACGTTGCAGCTTGTGATTGGTCGTGTGAGCGGTCACATGAGCGGTCACGCGACCAATCACAAGCTGCGACGTCATCGAAGGTCCTTCACTCTGCATTCTTAGGAACGGAGGCAGACGCTTGGACCGGTGAGAGCCAGGGGCCGTCCGAGGGGTGAGTATATCAATATTTTTTTTTTATTTTTATTCTTTATTTTATACATGAATATGGATCCCAGGGCCTGAAGGAGAATTTCCTCTCCTTCAGACCCTGGGAACCATTCCGATATTTTGTGTCCCATTGATATGCATTGGTATCGGGTATCGGTATCGGCGATATCCGATATTTTTTGTGTATCGGCCGATCCAATCCGATACCGATACCTTTGCATATTGGAAGGTATCGCTCAACACTAGTTATGAATTGAAATGATCTTTTGTGAATGTAAAATATCATCATTCTTGGGAGTGCATCATCATGCGTAAACTGGAATCTCACTGCCGATAACTATGGCAGCCAATGTGTATTGAGCACTGTGCATCATTTAACATAGTCTCCCTGTGTAAACAAACTATTAAACAATTTTTACCAATTAGTGGTTGTTCAGTGCAGCGAGTCAGTCTGTATAAATGGACGCTTATGCTCATAGACATTTATGGTCACTATATTATTTCTTCTGACCATCGGGAGGTTGTACAGAGTCATAATATAGTAGTGTGCCTTACATCTACAAGAGAGTGATGGCATTACAGCTAGTGACGGGTGAGTTACATTGTTGCTCGGGTCTCCCCGAGCATGCTCGGGTCATCTCTGAGTATTTTGGTGTGCTTGGAGATTTAGTTTTCGTCGTCTCAGCTGCATGATATGCGACTTGTAGACAGGCTAATTACATGTGGGAATTCCCTAACAAACAGGCATTCCACAGATGTATTCAAGCTGTCTAGCAGTTTGCAAATCATGCAGCTGAGGCAACGAAAACTAAATCTCCGAGCACGCCAAAATACTTGGGGAACACCCGAGCGTGCTCGGGGAGACCCGAGTAACGAGTATACTCGCTCATCACTAATTACAGCAATAATACACCTGCCTGTAATGTTAGTACATAGAAGTGCACATTGTCAGTGAAGCTGAGCAGAATACATCCTACGCAGTGATAAAGAAATAATTAATGCCCATAAACACATATATTATCTAACAATATTTTTTTCTTCAGTGAGTCAAAACAGTATTTTATGATAGCACTTGTCTATGTTGCTGTAGGTAAAAACTGTCATCTTTATGAGAATTATCGGTAGAAGGAAGGAAGGCTCAATGAGCATATGTTACAACACAGAGATTAAAACTAAACAGGTTGCAAAATCTCTTCAGACTGATTTATTTCCTTGTATTGTTCTAGCAAATTACAATCATTGCATTATTACAGGGGACAAGACTTTATGGCCCGAATGGTCTTTGTTTCCTTGTGACAACAATTTGCATTTCCCTCTAATGACTTGCACTACTTCATAGGTTTATCAGACCTGCTGTGCTTATTAAATTGAAGGGCATGAGAAAATACATTCAACATATCAAATGTTTACTGCCATGGAATATACAGTGCAGATATTTTGGATTTATTGAATGGATGCGTTTTTTTTATTATGAAAATTGGACTTAGATTTTCCATAGCATTGTTTTGTTTGGAAATGAACAGATAAGCCGCTCCACGTAGAGTATATTTTTTTCTTCCGTTTATTACTAGCCATTCTGTCCATTTAGTATTTGGGGCAGTCTGCAAGTAAGGAGTTAATTCAATTTGAAAAGTCATTCCATTCAATTGAAAACTGAAAGGTTTCAACTTGGTTCTCTGTGTTTCTAACTCCCAGCTATTAACATCTCGGTTGGACATTAACTGCATGAGATGCACAGTAATGTGCACCCTGGGTGCTGTTTTGCCGATGTGAGCAAAAATACCCATGTAGGATTTATATGACTTACTGCTTCAGGGTTTTCTAACTCATTTGGGAAGGCCTTGTGCACTTTTCTTTTAAAGGTAAAACTCATCCATCTGATAATTCCCATTTTAAATCTTGAGATAAAGAATTTTCCTTAGATTCATGGGTCAGAGGAGTAAAACCCTTTGGGGTAATCCATTCTTCTTTCTTTCTGACTTGATTGCTGTGCATTCATCTGATTACATGGCAATGCTGACATCTGGGGGACAAGAAGGGTTTGTCACTTACAATTGGCAAGTTTAAGAAGTCTCAATCTGATGTGATTGTCATAGCCAGGAAGTTTTGTAAAAACAGTACCTAATGTAACAATGTACTGTTAAACGAAACCTTGGTTATAATTAACAGTAATACTGTATCATTAGTGCAGATATCGCCAATGTCTGATGAATATACAAACATGCAGTTGGATGATATACATGCAAAACACGCAGGTCTACGTGACATTCTGTACATGCATTACAAAGTTCTCATCTCTTTTTCAAGAGTATATGATTACACATGTGGTCAAAATTGTTGGTGCCCCTCGTTTAAAACAGAAAATCCACAATGGTCACAGAAATAACTTGAATCTTACAAAATTAATAATAAATAAAAAATATTTGAAAATGAACAAATGAAAGTCAGACATTGCTTTTCAACCATCCTTCCACAGATTTTTTTTTAAAATAAAATTCATGAAATAGGCCTAGACAGAAATGAAGGCACCCTTAACTTAATATTTTGTTGCACAACCGTTTGAGGCAATCACTGCAATCAAACGATTCCTGTAAATGTCAATAAGACTTTTGCACTTCTCGACAGGTATTTTGGCCCACTCAAGAGAAAACTGCTCCAGTTGTCTCGTGTTTGAAGGTTGCCTTTTTCAGACGGCATGTTTCAGCTTTTTCTAAAGATGCTCAATAGGATTTAGGTCAGGGCTCATAGAAGGCCACTTCAGAATAGTCCAGTGATTTCCTCTTAGCCATTCTTGTTTTTTTTAACTGTGTGTTTTGGGTCATTTTCCTGTTGTAAGACCCATGAACTGCAACTGAGACCAAGCTTTCTGACACTGGGCAGCCCATTTCTCTCTAGAATCCCTTGATAGTCTTGAGATTTCAATGTAATCTGCACAGATTCTAGACACCCTGTGCCAGATGCAGCAAAGCAGCCCCAGAACATAACAGAGCCTCATCCATGTTTCACAGTAAGGACAGTGTTATTTTCTTGATATGCTTAATTTTTCCATCTGTGAATATAGAGCTGATGTGCCTTGTCAAAAAGTTCCATTTTTTTCTCATCTGTCCATAGGACATTCTCCCAGAACCTTTGTGGCTTGTCAACATGTAGTTTGGAAAATTCCAGTCTGGCTTTTTTATGATTACTTTTCAACAATGGTGTCCTCCTTGGTCATCTCCCATGAAGTCCACTTTGGCTCACACAACGACGGATGGTGCGATCTGAAACTGATGTTCCTTGACCTTGAAGTTCACCTTCAATCTGTTTAGAAGTTTATCTGGGTTCTTTTGTTACCAATAGCATTATCCGCCTCTTTGATTTGCCATCAATTTTCCTCCTGCAGCCACGTCCAGGGAGGTTGGCTACAGTCCTATGAATATTACATTTCTGAATAATATGTGCAACTGTAGCCACAGGAACATCAAGCTGCTTGGAGATGGTCTTATAACTTTTACCTTTTACATATTTGTCTATAATTTTCTTTCTAATCTCCTGAGACAACTCTTTCCTTCGCTTCCTCTGGTTCATGTTGAGTGTGATACACATCATGTCACCAAACAGCACAATGAGTATCTGTAGCCCTATATACAGGCCCACTCACTGTTTCCAAGATTGTAGACACCTGTGATGCTAGTTAGTGGACACACCTTGATTTAATATGTCCCTTTTGACACATTATTTTCAGGGGTACCATCATTTCTGTCCAGGCCTATTTCATGAGTTTTAATTTTTTTTAAATTCTGTGAAAGCATTGTTAAAAACCAATGTCTGACTTCCATTTGTTTATTTTCATAGATCTTTTATTTATTATTACTTTTGTCAGATTCAAGTTATATCTGTGATCATAGTGGGTTTTTCTATCATTAAACGAGCGGTACCAACAATTTTGACCACGCGTGTATGTATGCTATTTGTATTTAAAGTAAAAATGTGATTTTTCCAAAATATTAATGGCAAAAAGGAAGAAATATTTTTCTCCATATGTGGATCAATATTATAGGATATGTGCTCGTATTTGCACAATGATCACTTGATACGGTTGTGCTAGGCAGGCACAACACTGGAAAAAGCCAAGACAAATTCACCTTAGGGCTTCTGCACCGACCACTGGTTCCATGGAACTAAAAGCAATTACCAGAGAGGAAAATGGAAGTATGGTATCATCTGGGCACTTCGGTGGATGTATATGTTGTGAATTTGGTTTCTGGGCTCCCCCGGTGGTTTCTGGTGGTACTGCACTTGTGTGCTTCATCTCCTCTGTTCACCTGTTTTCCATCAGTATGTGGGAGTTTTCTATTTAGCCTTGCTCCTCAGTCATTTCTATGCCGGCCAACAATGTTACCAGAAGCCTTTCTGTTGCATGTTCCTGCTCCTAGACTACTATCAGCTAAGTTGGACTTGTTGTCCTAAGTTTGTTTTGCATTTTTGTTCCAGTTCTCTGTGATTGAATATTTCTGAGGCTGGAAGCTCTTGTGAGCTGAAATTGCCACTCTGGTGTCATGAGTTGATGTTAGAGTCTTAAAGTAATTTCAGGATGGTATTTTGAAAGGGTTTTCAGCTGACCGTGAAGTTCCCTTTTCTGTCTTCCTACTATCTAGTAAGCGGACCTCAATTTGCTAAACCTATCTTCATACTTCGTATGTCATTTTCCTCTAAAATCACCGCCAATATATGTGGGGGCTACTGTCTGCCTTTTGGGGAAAATTTCTCTAGAGGTAAGCCAGGTCTGTATTTTCCTCTGCTAGGGTCAGTCAGTTCTCCGGCTGGCGCTGGGCGTCTAGGGATAAAACGTAGGCACGCTACCCGGCCACTGTTAGTTGTGCGGTAGGTTTAGCTCATGGTCAGCTCGAGTTCCCATCTTCCAAGAGCTAGTCCTTTTGTATGCTTAATTACGTTCTCTTGCCATTGAGAACCATGACAGTTTGGCCGGCCAAGGGTTAAAATAATTGGCAGAAGAAAGGAGAGAAAAGAAGTCTGCAGAGAATTTTTTTTTTTTTTTCCTGAGTTTGCTCATTAGTTGATTCACTAGCATCTCTGCTTACTGCAGCCTTCGTCTCTCTCTCCTTCTAATCCTTGAATGGTTCTGATTTCACCTGATTAATATGGATCCACAGAGTTTAGCTACAGGTTTGAATAATCTCGCTATGAAGGTTCAAAGCTTACAGGATTTCGTTATTCATGCTCCTACATCTGAACCTAGAATTCCTTTACCTGAATTTTTCTCTGGGGATAGATCTCGCTTCCAGAATTTCAAACATAATTGTAAATTATTTTTGTCTCTGAGATCTCGCTCCGCTGGAGATCCTGCACAGCAGGTCAGGATTGTAATTTCCTTGCTCCGGGGCGACCCTCAGGATTGGGCATTTGCTTTGGCACCAGGGGATCCTGCGTTGCTCAATGTGGATGCGTTTTTCCTGGCTTTGGGGTTGCTTTATGAGGAACCTCATTTAGAGATTCAGGCTGAAAAAGCCTTAATGGCCCTGTCTCAAGGGCAAGATGAGGCTGAAATATACTGCCAAAAATTTCGTAAGTGGTCTGTGCTTACTCAGTGGAATGAGTGCGCCCTGGCGGCGAAATTCAGAGAGGGTCTCTCTGATGCCATTAAAGATGTTATGGTGGGGTTCCCTGTGCCTACAGGTCTGAATGAGTCCATGACAATGGCTGTTCAGATTGATCGGCGTTTGCGGGAGCGCAAACCTGTGCACCATTTGGCGGTGTCTACTGAGAAGGCGCCAGAGATTATGCAATGTGATAGAATTCTGTCCAGAAGCGAACGACAGAATTTTAGGCGAAAAAATGGGTTATGCTTTTATTGTGGTGATTCAACTCATGTTATATCAGCATGCTCTAAACGTACTAAGAAAGTTGATAAGTCTGTTTCAATTGGCACTTTACAGTCTAAGTTTATTCTATCTGTGACCCTGATTTGCTCTTTATCGTCTATTACCGCGGACGCCTATGTCGACTCTGGCGCCGCTTTGAGTCTTATGGATTGGTCCTTTGCCAAACGCTGTGGGTTTGATTTAGAGCCTCTGGAAGTTCCTATACCTCTGAAGGGTATTGACTTCACGCCATTGGCTAGTAACAAACCACAATACTGGACACAAGTAACTATGCATATTAATCCGGATCACCAGGAGATTATTCGCTTCCTTGTGTTGTATAATCTACATGATGTGTTGGTGCTTGGATTGCCATGGCTGCAATCTCATAACCCAGTCCTCGACTGGAAAGCAATGTCTGTGTTAAGCTGGGGATGTCAGGGGACTCATGGGGACGTACCTTTGGTTTCCATTTCGTCATCTATTCACTCTGAGATTCCGGAATTTTTATCTGATTATCGTGACGTTTTTGAGGAGCCTAAACTTGGTTCACTACCTCCGCACAGAGATTGCGATTGTACTATAGATCTGATTCCGGGCAGTAAGTTTCCAAAGGGTCGTTTATTTAATCTATCTGTGCCTGAACATGCTGCTATGCGGGAATATATTAAGGAGTCCTTGGAAAAGGGACATATTCGTCCTTCGTCATCTCCCTTAGGAGCCGGTTTTTTCTTTGTATCTAAAAAAGATGGCTCTTTGAGGCCGTGTATTGATTATCGGCTTTTGAATAAAATCACGGTTAAATATCAGTATCCTTTGCCACTGCTTACTGATTTGTTTGCTCGAATAAAGGGGGCCAAGTGGTTCTCTAAGATTGATCTTCGTGGGGCGTATAATTTGGTGCGAATTAAGCAGGGGGATGAGTGGAAAACCGCATTTAATACGCCTGAGGGCCATTTTGAGTATTTAGTAATGCCTTTTGGTCTTTCAAATGCCCCTTCAGTCTTTCAGTCCTTTATGCATGACATTTTCCGTGATTATTTGGATAAATTTTTGATTGTGTATCTTGATGATATTTTGATTTTTTCGGATGACTGGGACTCTCATGTCCAACAGGTCAGGAGGGTTTTTCAGGTTTTGCGCTCTAATTCCTTGTGTGTAAAGGGTTCTAAGTGCGTTTTTGGGGTTCAAAAGATTTCGTTTTTGGGGTACATTTTTTCCCCCTCTTCCATTGAGATGGACCCTGTCAAGGTTCAGGCTATTTGTGATTGGACGCAACCCTCTTCTCTTAAGAGCCTTCAGAAGTTTTTGGGCTTTGCTAATTTTTATCGTCGATTTATAACTGGTTTTTCTGATGTTGCTAAACCGTTGACTGATTTGACTAAGAAGGGTGCTGATGTTGCTGATTGGTCCCCTGTTGCTGTGGAGGCCTTTCGGGAGCTTAAGCGCCGCTTTTCTTCCGCCGCTGTATTGCGTCAGCCTGATGTTACTCTTCCTTTTCAGGTTGAGGTTGACGCTTCAGAAATCGGAGCTGGGGCGGTTTTGTCGCAGAAAAGTTCCGACTGCTCCGTGATGAGACCTTGTGCGTTCTTTTCTCGTAAATTTTCGCCCGCTGAGCGAAATTATGATATTGGTAATCATGAGCTCTTGGCTATGAAGTGGGCTTTTGAGGAGTGGCGTCATTGGCTTGAGGGGGCTAGACATCAGGTGGTGGTATTGACCGACCACAAGAATTTGATTTATCTTGAGTCTGCCAGGCGCCTGAATCCTAGACAGGCGCGCTGGTCGTTATTTTTCTCTCGGTTTAATTTTGTGGTTTCTTACCTACCAGGTTCTAAAAATGTGAAGGCGGATGCCCTTTCTAGGAGTTTTGAGCCTGATTCCCCTGGTAATTCTGAACCTACAGGTATCCTTAAGGATGGAGTGATATTATCTGCTGTTTCCCCAGACTTGCGACGGGTCTTGCAGGAGTTTCAGGCGAATAGACCTGATCGTTGCCCGCCTGGTAGAATGTTTGTTCCTGATGATTGGACCAGTAGAGTCATCTCGGAGGTCCATTCTTCTGCATTAGCAGGTCATCCTGGAATCTATGGTACCAGGGATTTGGTGGCTAGGTCCTTCTGGTGGCCTTCCCTGTCGCGAGATGTGCGAGGTTTTGTGCAGTCTTGTGATGTTTGTGCTCGGGCCAAGCCTTGTTGTTCTCGGGCTAGTGGATTGTTGTTATCTTTGCCTATTCCGAAGAGGCCTTGGACTCACATCTCCATGGATTTTATTTCTGATCTCCCTGTTTCTCAGAAGATGTCTGTCATCTGGGTGGTGTGTGACCGTTTCTCTAAGATGGTCCATTTGGTTCCCTTGCCCAAATTGCCTTCCTCATCCGAGCTGGTTCCTCTGTTTTTTCAAAATGTGGTGCGCTTGCATGGTATTCCGGAGAATATCGTTTCTGACAGGGGAACCCAATTCGTGTCTAGATTTTGGCGAGCGTTCTGTGCTAGGATGGGCATTGATTTGTCTTTTTCGTCTGCTTTCCATCCTCAGACTAATGGCCAGACCGAGCGAACTAATCAGACCTTGGAGACTTATTTGAGGTGTTTTGTGTCTGCGGATCAGGATGATTGGGTTGCCTTTTTGCCCTTGGCGGAGTTTGCCCTCAATAATCGGGCTAGTTCTGCCACCTTGGTTTCTCCTTTCTTCTGTAATTCGGGGTTTCATCCTCGTTTCTCTTCCGGTCAGGTGGAGTCTTCGGATTGTCCTGGAGTGGATGCTGTGGTGGAGAGGTTGCATCAGATTTGGGGGCATGTGGTGGACAATTTGAAGTTGTCCCAGGAGAAGACTCAGCATTTTGCCAACCGCCGTCGTCGTGTTGGTCCTCGTCTTTGTGTTGGGGACTTGGTGTGGTTATCTTCTCGTTTTGTCCCTATGAAGGTTTCTTCTCCTAAGTTTAAGCCTCGGTTCATCGGCCCGTACAAGATATTGGAGATTCTTAACCCTGTGTCCTTTCGTTTGGACCTCCCTGCATCTTTTTCTATTCACAATGTCTTCCATCGGTCATTGTTGCGCAGGTATGAGGTACCGGTTGTGCCTTCCGTTGAGCCTCCTGCTCCGGTGTTGGTTGAGGGTGAGTTGGAGTACGTTGTCGAGAAGATCTTGGATTCCCGTGTTTCCAGACGGAGACTTCAGTATCTGGTCAAGTGGAAGGGCTACGGTCAGGAGGATAACTCTTGGGTGACAGCCTCTGATGTTCATGCCTCCGATTTGGTCCGTGCCTTTCATAGGGCTCATCCTGATCACCCTGGTGGTTCTGGTGAGGGTTCAGTGCCCCCTCCTTGAGGGGGGGGGTACTGTTGTGAATTTGGTTTCTGGGCTCCCCCGGTGGTTTCTGGTGGTACTGCACTTGTGTGC
Organism: Ranitomeya variabilis; assembly: GCF_051348905.1. Lineage (NCBI taxonomy): Eukaryota > Metazoa > Chordata > Amphibia > Anura > Dendrobatidae > Ranitomeya > Ranitomeya variabilis. The sequence goes on along the minus strand of NC_135238.1, from coordinate 70,996,643 downwards.
TTCATCTCCTCTGTTCACCTGTTTTCCATCAGTATGTGGGAGTTTTCTATTTAGCCTTGCTCCTCAGTCATTTCTATGCCGGCCAACAATGTTACCAGAAGCCTTTCTGTTGCATGTTCCTGCTCCTAGACTACTATCAGCTAAGTTGGACTTGTTGTCCTAAGTTTGTTTTGCATTTTTGTTCCAGTTCTCTGTGATTGAATATTTCTGAGGCTGGAAGCTCTTGTGAGCTGAAATTGCCACTCTGGTGTCATGAGTTGATGTTAGAGTCTTAAAGTAATTTCAGGATGGTATTTTGAAAGGGTTTTCAGCTGACCGTGAAGTTCCCTTTTCTGTCTTCCTACTATCTAGTAAGCGGACCTCAATTTGCTAAACCTATCTTCATACTTCGTATGTCATTTTCCTCTAAAATCACCGCCAATATATGTGGGGGCTACTGTCTGCCTTTTGGGGAAAATTTCTCTAGAGGTAAGCCAGGTCTGTATTTTCCTCTGCTAGGGTCAGTCAGTTCTCCGGCTGGCGCTGGGCGTCTAGGGATAAAACGTAGGCACGCTACCCGGCCACTGTTAGTTGTGCGGTAGGTTTAGCTCATGGTCAGCTCGAGTTCCCATCTTCCAAGAGCTAGTCCTTTTGTATGCTTAATTACGTTCTCTTGCCATTGAGAACCATGACAGTTTGGCCGGCCAAGGGTTAAAATAATTGGCAGAAGAAAGGAGAGAAAAGAAGTCTGCAGAGAATTTTTTTTTTTTTTTCCTGAGTTTGCTCATTAGTTGATTCACTAGCATCTCTGCTTACTGCAGCCTTCGTCTCTCTCTCCTTCTAATCCTTGAATGGTTCTGATTTCACCTGATTAATATGGATCCACAGAGTTTAGCTACAGGTTTGAATAATCTCGCTATGAAGGTTCAAAGCTTACAGGATTTCGTTATTCATGCTCCTACATCTGAACCTAGAATTCCTTTACCTGAATTTTTCTCTGGGGATAGATCTCGCTTCCAGAATTTCAAACATAATTGTAAATTATTTTTGTCTCTGAGATCTCGCTCCGCTGGAGATCCTGCACAGCAGGTCAGGATTGTAATTTCCTTGCTCCGGGGCGACCCTCAGGATTGGGCATTTGCTTTGGCACCAGGGGATCCTGCGTTGCTCAATGTGGATGCGTTTTTCCTGGCTTTGGGGTTGCTTTATGAGGAACCTCATTTAGAGATTCAGGCTGAAAAAGCCTTAATGGCCCTGTCTCAAGGGCAAGATGAGGCTGAAATATACTGCCAAAAATTTCGTAAGTGGTCTGTGCTTACTCAGTGGAATGAGTGCGCCCTGGCGGCGAAATTCAGAGAGGGTCTCTCTGATGCCATTAAAGATGTTATGGTGGGGTTCCCTGTGCCTACAGGTCTGAATGAGTCCATGACAATGGCTGTTCAGATTGATCGGCGTTTGCGGGAGCGCAAACCTGTGCACCATTTGGCGGTGTCTACTGAGAAGGCGCCAGAGATTATGCAATGTGATAGAATTCTGTCCAGAAGCGAACGACAGAATTTTAGGCGAAAAAATGGGTTATGCTTTTATTGTGGTGATTCAACTCATGTTATATCAGCATGCTCTAAACGTACTAAGAAAGTTGATAAGTCTGTTTCAATTGGCACTTTACAGTCTAAGTTTATTCTATCTGTGACCCTGATTTGCTCTTTATCGTCTATTACCGCGGACGCCTATGTCGACTCTGGCGCCGCTTTGAGTCTTATGGATTGGTCCTTTGCCAAACGCTGTGGGTTTGATTTAGAGCCTCTGGAAGTTCCTATACCTCTGAAGGGTATTGACTTCACGCCATTGGCTAGTAACAAACCACAATACTGGACACAAGTAACTATGCATATTAATCCGGATCACCAGGAGATTATTCGCTTCCTTGTGTTGTATAATCTACATGATGTGTTGGTGCTTGGATTGCCATGGCTGCAATCTCATAACCCAGTCCTCGACTGGAAAGCAATGTCTGTGTTAAGCTGGGGATGTCAGGGGACTCATGGGGACGTACCTTTGGTTTCCATTTCGTCATCTATTCCCTCTGAGATTCCGGAATTTTTATCTGATTATCGTGACGTTTTTGAGGAGCCTAAACTTGGTTCACTACCTCCGCACAGAGATTGCGATTGTACTATAGATCTGATTCCGGGCAGTAAGTTTCCAAAGGGTCGTTTATTTAATCTATCTGTGCCTGAACATGCTGCTATGCGGGAATATATTAAGGAGTCCTTGGAAAAGGGACATATTCGTCCTTCGTCATCTCCCTTAGGAGCCGGTTTTTTCTTTGTATCTAAAAAAGATGGCTCTTTGAGGCCGTGTATTGATTATCGGCTTTTGAATAAAATCACGGTTAAATATCAGTATCCTTTGCCACTGCTTACTGATTTGTTTGCTCGAATAAAGGGGGCCAAGTGGTTCTCTAAGATTGATCTTCGTGGGGCGTATAATTTGGTGCGAATTAAGCAGGGGGATGAGTGGAAAACCGCATTTAATACGCCTGAGGGCCATTTTGAGTATTTAGTAATGCCTTTTGGTCTTTCAAATGCCCCTTCAGTCTTTCAGTCCTTTATGCATGACATTTTCCGTGATTATTTGGATAAATTTTTGATTGTGTATCTTGATGATATTTTGATTTTTTCGGATGACTGGGACTCTCATGTCCAACAGGTCAGGAGGGTTTTTCAGGTTTTGCGCTCTAATTCCTTGTGTGTAAAGGGTTCTAAGTGCGTTTTTGGGGTTCAAAAGATTTCGTTTTTGGGGTACATTTTTTCCCCCTCTTCCATTGAGATGGACCCTGTCAAGGTTCAGGCTATTTGTGATTGGACGCAACCCTCTTCTCTTAAGAGCCTTCAGAAGTTTTTGGGCTTTGCTAATTTTTATCGTCGATTTATAACTGGTTTTTCTGATGTTGCTAAACCGTTGACTGATTTGACTAAGAAGGGTGCTGATGTTGCTGATTGGTCCCCTGTTGCTGTGGAGGCCTTTCGGGAGCTTAAGCGCCGCTTTTCTTCCGCCGCTGTATTGCGTCAGCCTGATGTTACTCTTCCTTTTCAGGTTGAGGTTGACGCTTCAGAAATCGGAGCTGGGGCGGTTTTGTCGCAGAAAAGTTCCGACTGCTCCGTGATGAGACCTTGTGCGTTCTTTTCTCGTAAATTTTCGCCCGCTGAGCGAAATTATGATATTGGTAATCATGAGCTCTTGGCTATGAAGTGGGCTTTTGAGGAGTGGCGTCATTGGCTTGAGGGGGCTAGACATCAGGTGGTGGTATTGACCGACCACAAGAATTTGATTTATCTTGAGTCTGCCAGGCGCCTGAATCCTAGACAGGCGCGCTGGTCGTTATTTTTCTCTCGGTTTAATTTTGTGGTTTCTTACCTACCAGGTTCTAAAAATGTGAAGGCGGATGCCCTTTCTAGGAGTTTTGAGCCTGATTCCCCTGGTAATTCTGAACCTACAGGTATCCTTAAGGATGGAGTGATATTATCTGCTGTTTCCCCAGACTTGCGACGGGTCTTGCAGGAGTTTCAGGCGAATAGACCTGATCGTTGCCCGCCTGGTAGAATGTTTGTTCCTGATGATTGGACCAGTAGAGTCATCTCGGAGGTCCATTCTTCTGCATTAGCAGGTCATCCTGGAATCTATGGTACCAGGGATTTGGTGGCTAGGTCCTTCTGGTGGCCTTCCCTGTCGCGAGATGTGCGAGGTTTTGTGCAGTCTTGTGATGTTTGTGCTCGGGCCAAGCCTTGTTGTTCTCGGGCTAGTGGATTGTTGTTATCTTTGCCTATTCCGAAGAGGCCTTGGACTCACATCTCCATGGATTTTATTTCTGATCTCCCTGTTTCTCAGAAGATGTCTGTCATCTGGGTGGTGTGTGACCGTTTCTCTAAGATGGTCCATTTGGTTCCCTTGCCCAAATTGCCTTCCTCATCCGAGCTGGTTCCTCTGTTTTTTCAAAATGTGGTGCGCTTGCATGGTATTCCGGAGAATATCGTTTCTGACAGGGGAACCCAATTCGTGTCTAGATTTTGGCGAGCGTTCTGTGCTAGGATGGGCATTGATTTGTCTTTTTCGTCTGCTTTCCATCCTCAGACTAATGGCCAGACCGAGCGAACTAATCAGACCTTGGAGACTTATTTGAGGTGTTTTGTGTCTGCGGATCAGGATGATTGGGTTGCCTTTTTGCCCTTGGCGGAGTTTGCCCTCAATAATCGGGCTAGTTCTGCCACCTTGGTTTCTCCTTTCTTCTGTAATTCGGGGTTTCATCCTCGTTTCTCTTCCGGTCAGGTGGAGTCTTCGGATTGTCCTGGAGTGGATGCTGTGGTGGAGAGGTTGCATCAGATTTGGGGGCATGTGGTGGACAATTTGAAGTTGTCCCAGGAGAAGACTCAGCATTTTGCCAACCGCCGTCGTCGTGTTGGTCCTCGTCTTTGTGTTGGGGACTTGGTGTGGTTATCTTCTCGTTTTGTCCCTATGAAGGTTTCTTCTCCTAAGTTTAAGCCTCGGTTCATCGGCCCGTACAAGATATTGGAGATTCTTAACCCTGTGTCCTTTCGTTTGGACCTCCCTGCATCTTTTTCTATTCACAATGTCTTCCATCGGTCATTGTTGCGCAGGTATGAGGTACCGGTTGTGCCTTCCGTTGAGCCTCCTGCTCCGGTGTTGGTTGAGGGTGAGTTGGAGTACGTTGTCGAGAAGATCTTGGATTCCCGTGTTTCCAGACGGAGACTTCAGTATCTGGTCAAGTGGAAGGGCTACGGTCAGGAGGATAACTCTTGGGTGACAGCCTCTGATGTTCATGCCTCCGATTTGGTCCGTGCCTTTCATAGGGCTCATCCTGATCACCCTGGTGGTTCTGGTGAGGGTTCAGTGCCCCCTCCTTGAGGGGGGGGGTACTGTTGTGAATTTGGTTTCTGGGCTCCCCCGGTGGTTTCTGGTGGTACTGCACTTGTGTGCTTCATCTCCTCTGTTCACCTGTTTTCCATCAGTATGTGGGAGTTTTCTATTTAGCCTTGCTCCTCAGTCATTTCTATGCCGGCCAACAATGTTACCAGAAGCCTTTCTGTTGCATGTTCCTGCTCCTAGACTACTATCAGCTAAGTTGGACTTGTTGTCCTAAGTTTGTTTTGCATTTTTGTTCCAGTTCTCTGTGATTGAATATTTCTGAGGCTGGAAGCTCTTGTGAGCTGAAATTGCCACTCTGGTGTCATGAGTTGATGTTAGAGTCTTAAAGTAATTTCAGGATGGTATTTTGAAAGGGTTTTCAGCTGACCGTGAAGTTCCCTTTTCTGTCTTCCTACTATCTAGTAAGCGGACCTCAATTTGCTAAACCTATCTTCATACTTCGTATGTCATTTTCCTCTAAAATCACCGCCAATATATGTGGGGGCTACTGTCTGCCTTTTGGGGAAAATTTCTCTAGAGGTAAGCCAGGTCTGTATTTTCCTCTGCTAGGGTCAGTCAGTTCTCCGGCTGGCGCTGGGCGTCTAGGGATAAAACGTAGGCACGCTACCCGGCCACTGTTAGTTGTGCGGTAGGTTTAGCTCATGGTCAGCTCGAGTTCCCATCTTCCAAGAGCTAGTCCTTTTGTATGCTTAATTACGTTCTCTTGCCATTGAGAACCATGACAGTTTGGCCGGCCAAGGGTTAAAATAATTGGCAGAAGAAAGGAGAGAAAAGAAGTCTGCAGAGAATTTTTTTTTTTTTTTCCTGAGTTTGCTCATTAGTTGATTCACTAGCATCTCTGCTTACTGCAGCCTTCGTCTCTCTCTCCTTCTAATCCTTGAATGGTTCTGATTTCACCTGATTAATATGGATCCACAGAGTTTAGCTACAGGTTTGAATAATCTCGCTATGAAGGTTCAAAGCTTACAGGATTTCGTTATTCATGCTCCTACATCTGAACCTAGAATTCCTTTACCTGAATTTTTCTCTGGGGATAGATCTCGCTTCCAGAATTTCAAACATAATTGTAAATTATTTTTGTCTCTGAGATCTCGCTCCGCTGGAGATCCTGCACAGCAGGTCAGGATTGTAATTTCCTTGCTCCGGGGCGACCCTCAGGATTGGGCATTTGCTTTGGCACCAGGGGATCCTGCGTTGCTCAATGTGGATGCGTTTTTCCTGGCTTTGGGGTTGCTTTATGAGGAACCTCATTTAGAGATTCAGGCTGAAAAAGCCTTAATGGCCCTGTCTCAAGGGCAAGATGAGGCTGAAATATACTGCCAAAAATTTCGTAAGTGGTCTGTGCTTACTCAGTGGAATGAGTGCGCCCTGGCGGCGAAATTCAGAGAGGGTCTCTCTGATGCCATTAAAGATGTTATGGTGGGGTTCCCTGTGCCTACAGGTCTGAATGAGTCCATGACAATGGCTGTTCAGATTGATCGGCGTTTGCGGGAGCGCAAACCTGTGCACCATTTGGCGGTGTCTACTGAGAAGGCGCCAGAGATTATGCAATGTGATAGAATTCTGTCCAGAAGCGAACGACAGAATTTTAGGCGAAAAAATGGGTTATGCTTTTATTGTGGTGATTCAACTCATGTTATATCAGCATGCTCTAAACGTACTAAGAAAGTTGATAAGTCTGTTTCAATTGGCACTTTACAGTCTAAGTTTATTCTATCTGTGACCCTGATTTGCTCTTTATCGTCTATTACCGCGGACGCCTATGTCGACTCTGGCGCCGCTTTGAGTCTTATGGATTGGTCCTTTGCCAAACGCTGTGGGTTTGATTTAGAGCCTCTGGAAGTTCCTATACCTCTGAAGGGTATTGACTTCACGCCATTGGCTAGTAACAAACCACAATACTGGACACAAGTAACTATGCATATTAATCCGGATCACCAGGAGATTATTCGCTTCCTTGTGTTGTATAATCTACATGATGTGTTGGTGCTTGGATTGCCATGGCTGCAATCTCATAACCCAGTCCTCGACTGGAAAGCAATGTCTGTGTTAAGCTGGGGATGTCAGGGGACTCATGGGGACGTACCTTTGGTTTCCATTTCGTCATCTATTCCCTCTGAGATTCCGGAATTTTTATCTGATTATCGTGACGTTTTTGAGGAGCCTAAACTTGGTTCACTACCTCCGCACAGAGATTGCGATTGTACTATAGATCTGATTCCGGGCAGTAAGTTTCCAAAGGGTCGTTTATTTAATCTATCTGTGCCTGAACATGCTGCTATGCGGGAATATATTAAGGAGTCCTTGGAAAAGGGACATATTCGTCCTTCGTCATCTCCCTTAGGAGCCGGTTTTTTCTTTGTATCTAAAAAAGATGGCTCTTTGAGGCCGTGTATTGATTATCGGCTTTTGAATAAAATCACGGTTAAATATCAGTATCCTTTGCCACTGCTTACTGATTTGTTTGCTCGAATAAAGGGGGCCAAGTGGTTCTCTAAGATTGATCTTCGTGGGGCGTATAATTTGGTGCGAATTAAGCAGGGGGATGAGTGGAAAACCGCATTTAATACGCCTGAGGGCCATTTTGAGTATTTAGTAATGCCTTTTGGTCTTTCAAATGCCCCTTCAGTCTTTCAGTCCTTTATGCATGACATTTTCCGTGATTATTTGGATAAATTTTTGATTGTGTATCTTGATGATATTTTGATTTTTTCGGATGACTGGGACTCTCATGTCCAACAGGTCAGGAGGGTTTTTCAGGTTTTGCGCTCTAATTCCTTGTGTGTAAAGGGTTCTAAGTGCGTTTTTGGGGTTCAAAAGATTTCGTTTTTGGGGTACATTTTTTCCCCCTCTTCCATTGAGATGGACCCTGTCAAGGTTCAGGCTATTTGTGATTGGACGCAACCCTCTTCTCTTAAGAGCCTTCAGAAGTTTTTGGGCTTTGCTAATTTTTATCGTCGATTTATAACTGGTTTTTCTGATGTTGCTAAACCGTTGACTGATTTGACTAAGAAGGGTGCTGATGTTGCTGATTGGTCCCCTGTTGCTGTGGAGGCCTTTCGGGAGCTTAAGCGCCGCTTTTCTTCCGCCGCTGTATTGCGTCAGCCTGATGTTACTCTTCCTTTTCAGGTTGAGGTTGACGCTTCAGAAATCGGAGCTGGGGCGGTTTTGTCGCAGAAAAGTTCCGACTGCTCCGTGATGAGACCTTGTGCGTTCTTTTCTCGTAAATTTTCGCCCGCTGAGCGAAATTATGATATTGGTAATCATGAGCTCTTGGCTATGAAGTGGGCTTTTGAGGAGTGGCGTCATTGGCTTGAGGGGGCTAGACATCAGGTGGTGGTATTGACCGACCACAAGAATTTGATTTATCTTGAGTCTGCCAGGCGCCTGAATCCTAGACAGGCGCGCTGGTCGTTATTTTTCTCTCGGTTTAATTTTGTGGTTTCTTACCTACCAGGTTCTAAAAATGTGAAGGCGGATGCCCTTTCTAGGAGTTTTGAGCCTGATTCCCCTGGTAATTCTGAACCTACAGGTATCCTTAAGGATGGAGTGATATTATCTGCTGTTTCCCCAGACTTGCGACGGGTCTTGCAGGAGTTTCAGGCGAATAGACCTGATCGTTGCCCGCCTGGTAGAATGTTTGTTCCTGATGATTGGACCAGTAGAGTCATCTCGGAGGTCCATTCTTCTGCATTAGCAGGTCATCCTGGAATCTATGGTACCAGGGATTTGGTGGCTAGGTCCTTCTGGTGGCCTTCCCTGTCGCGAGATGTGCGAGGTTTTGTGCAGTCTTGTGATGTTTGTGCTCGGGCCAAGCCTTGTTGTTCTCGGGCTAGTGGATTGTTGTTATCTTTGCCTATTCCGAAGAGGCCTTGGACTCACATCTCCATGGATTTTATTTCTGATCTCCCTGTTTCTCAGAAGATGTCTGTCATCTGGGTGGTGTGTGACCGTTTCTCTAAGATGGTCCATTTGGTTCCCTTGCCCAAATTGCCTTCCTCATCCGAGCTGGTTCCTCTGTTTTTTCAAAATGTGGTGCGCTTGCATGGTATTCCGGAGAATATCGTTTCTGACAGGGGAACCCAATTCGTGTCTAGATTTTGGCGAGCGTTCTGTGCTAGGATGGGCATTGATTTGTCTTTTTCGTCTGCTTTCCATCCTCAGACTAATGGCCAGACCGAGCGAACTAATCAGACCTTGGAGACTTATTTGAGGTGTTTTGTGTCTGCGGATCAGGATGATTGGGTTGCCTTTTTGCCCTTGGCGGAGTTTGCCCTCAATAATCGGGCTAGTTCTGCCACCTTGGTTTCTCCTTTCTTCTGTAATTCGGGGTTTCATCCTCGTTTCTCTTCCGGTCAGGTGGAGTCTTCGGATTGTCCTGGAGTGGATGCTGTGGTGGAGAGGTTGCATCAGATTTGGGGGCATGTGGTGGACAATTTGAAGTTGTCCCAGGAGAAGACTCAGCATTTTGCCAACCGCCGTCGTCGTGTTGGTCCTCGTCTTTGTGTTGGGGACTTGGTGTGGTTATCTTCTCGTTTTGTCCCTATGAAGGTTTCTTCTCCTAAGTTTAAGCCTCGGTTCATCGGCCCGTACAAGATATTGGAGATTCTTAACCCTGTGTCCTTTCGTTTGGACCTCCCTGCATCTTTTTCTATTCACAATGTCTTCCATCGGTCATTGTTGCGCAGGTATGAGGTACCGGTTGTGCCTTCCGTTGAGCCTCCTGCTCCGGTGTTGGTTGAGGGTGAGTTGGAGTACGTTGTCGAGAAGATCTTGGATTCCCGTGTTTCCAGACGGAGACTTCAGTATCTGGTCAAGTGGAAGGGCTACGGTCAGGAGGATAACTCTTGGGTGACAGCCTCTGATGTTCATGCCTCCGATTTGGTCCGTGCCTTTCATAGGGCTCATCCTGATCACCCTGGTGGTTCTGGTGAGGGTTCAGTGCCCCCTCCTTGAGGGGGGGGGTACTGTTGTGAATTTGGTTTCTGGGCTCCCCCGGTGGTTTCTGGTGGTACTGCACTTGTGTGCTTCATCTCCTCTGTTCACCTGTTTTCCATCAGTATGTGGGAGTTTTCTATTTAGCCTTGCTCCTCAGTCATTTCTATGCCGGCCAACAATGTTACCAGAAGCCTTTCTGTTGCATGTTCCTGCTCCTAGACTACTATCAGCTAAGTTGGACTTGTTGTCCTAAGTTTGTTTTGCATTTTTGTTCCAGTTCTCTGTGATTGAATATTTCTGAGGCTGGAAGCTCTTGTGAGCTGAAATTGCCACTCTGGTGTCATGAGTTGATGTTAGAGTCTTAAAGTAATTTCAGGATGGTATTTTGAAAGGGTTTTCAGCTGACCGTGAAGTTCCCTTTTCTGTCTTCCTACTATCTAGTAAGCGGACCTCAATTTGCTAAACCTATCTTCATACTTCGTATGTCATTTTCCTCTAAAATCACCGCCAATATATGTGGGGGCTACTGTCTGCCTTTTGGGGAAAATTTCTCTAGAGGTAAGCCAGGTCTGTATTTTCCTCTGCTAGGGTCAGTCAGTTCTCCGGCTGGCGCTGGGCGTCTAGGGATAAAACGTAGGCACGCTACCCGGCCACTGTTAGTTGTGCGGTAGGTTTAGCTCATGGTCAGCTCGAGTTCCCATCTTCCAAGAGCTAGTCCTTTTGTATGCTTAATCACGTTCTCTTGCCATTGAGAACCATGACAGTATATGACTAGAGTTGGGTAGGGGAAAACATTTTATTGGACTATGCATTTCCGAGACGGTCCACCTCCTTCATCAGGTACAATGTAGATAGTATGTCTTCCTCATCAGGTATAAGGAAGACAGTCCATGTCCTTCATCAGGTATATTGGAGGCAGTCAGTCACCTTTTTTCCTTTATCAGGTATAATTTATTGTACCTGATGAAGGAGACAGACCCTCTCCAAACGCATAGTCCAATAAAACATTTTCCTTTCCCAACTCTGGTCATCTACATCTACAGTAGGGCCCAGACGACAGTGCACTTCACTTTTCCACTCTGGCAAAAAAAACAACGGTGATCTAAAGCAGTTATTTGAATCAGAACTAATTTAGTCCTCATTAGACCAAGTTCACACTATATTTTGAATGTGTGTGTACCTAAAGTAAACTCCACTAAAACCTATTTGAGAAAATGTAGAAACCGTGACCACAATTTTTTTATCAATCAATCAAACTTTTATGGCAAATTTGAAATGTAAGCCTAAATAGACATATATTGTAAGTAGTTTTGCAGGAAAATAATAAGAGCAATTATCTACATTTTTGGACTGAAACTGCACTGTGTAATGAAGACCATAAGTAGAAATAAATAACAGCTATGGACATAGGAAAAAGTTGATTGCTTAACCCTGGTAGGAAAGGATATATTGTGGAGATACAATACTATATGATTATGCCATATTTATGCTTATGTAGAGCTCTATGTATTTGATTTTGCAGTATTTATGGATCTTGTGCTGGATGATATATTTGTTTACTGGGTGTACGTCTGTAGAGGTAGAGCTGTCTGCTAAGTCACTGTTAGGGCTAGTGGAATGCACCGAGAAAATATAGTTTTTTATTGTTATTGATGCGTTCGCAGCCCGGGGTCCACCGTGCAGGAAAACCTGCTGCTAGCAAATGGCAGCACTATATGGCTAGCTCTGTTAACTCACAGAATAGCCATGAAAGCAAAGCACTGCGCCCTGTTAGACTTCACAGGAGCACAGGCTAACTGCCCAACAGAGAGCAGTTAGTGGTCATGCATGCACACAAAACTCCTCGCCGGAGGTGCCAGCATCCTAGGGGCTTATTTCAGTCAGGTCCCTGAATACACACAAACACACAAACTCCTCGCCGGAGGTGCCAGCATTCTAGGGGCTCATTTCAGCCGGGTCCCTGAACACAATCTTACATGACCACACTGGCGCAAACCACATAACTTAGAAAGATACTAGCGCATGGTCATGCGGCCATGCAAGCCTTTTATAGCTGCAGCCAGAACAAGACCTTCATAGAAGGACCAATGAGAAGCTGCCACAAAGCCTGAGCACCTTCAGGACCTTCCTGGAGGACCAATGGGCTTTGCTGCAGTATCCAAGCATGTGACCCTCGATCTCCAATGAGAGATCTTACCCTGGGCATGCTCAGAAGGAGAAAAGCAGGACTTAGTCCCAAAAGCATCTGCTCGCCGCTGCCCAGCACTGACTTCAATGGCAGAAGCTGGAAAAGCAGCAGTAATTCTCTTCACAGAGTCAGATTGAGTGAGATGCTGGGACCGACATCTCTGCTGAGCAGCCTCCACTGCGGGAGGAGAAGAATGGGAGACCGCAGTGGAGATGGACCGAGATTCCCCCTGTGCAGAGGCGGGAACTCGACCCCTAACAGTCACTGCCCAAATTTACACATAACATTTAGAGATGATCAAACTTTTAAAATTCAAATTTGACAGGTACAGCAATATTTTTCCCCAAAAAAATCATTTGTAGTGAATTTACTTGTGGCACATATGGAGTAGTCCAATTGCCTTAGAAAGGTGTGTAGAACATTTTGGGAAGGAGAGTGTTAGGGTTGGCGGAACACACCGAGTATATATACATATATATATATATATATATTGAGTAGTAGGTGCGTTTGCAAGTCCACCGTGCAGGAGAGAACCTGCTGCTAGTAAAAGACAGTACTATATGGCGGTATAAGCGAACTCTGTTACTTCACAGATTCGCTTGAGAAAGAGAATGCTGTGCCCTTTTAACCTCACAGAGGAACAGCTACCTAATAGAGCCGATAGTGGTCATGCAGTCAGCATAGCACACACAAAACTCTCCAGAGGTGCCGGTATTCTAGGGGCTTATTTCAGCCAAACCCTGACCACATGCAAGCATGACCACACTGGTGCTGATCTCATAACTTAGGTTAATACTAGCACATGGCCGTGCGGCCATGCAAACCTTTTATAGTTGCAGCAACTTCAGGACCTTCCTAGAGGACCAATGGGAGCTGCTACAGTACCTGAGCAACTTCAGGACCTTCCTAGAGGACCATTGGGAGCTGCTACAGTACCTGAGCATGTGATCCCGGACCTCCAATGAGAGGTCTTACCCTGGGCATGCTCAGAAGGGGAAAAACAGGACTTAGTCCCAGAGACGTCTGCTCGCCGCTGACCAGTACTGGCTACAATGGCTGAGCCTGGAAAGGCAGCAGTAATCATATGCACCGTATCAGGCTGAGCCAGATGCTGGGACTGATGTCTCTGCTGAGCAGGCTCCACTGCGGCTGGAGAAGAATGGGAGACCGCAGCGGAGATGGTTCGAGATTCCCCTAGTGCAGAGGTGGGAACTCGACCCCTAACAGCGAGAGAGAAAGATTTTAATATAAGTACAGTAAAATGGAAACCGGACTCTGGCACTGATGCTGTCTCCTGCTCTTTCTCTCCCTATTAATTGCAACTTGGTGTTATTCAACACTAGTGCAGAAGTACAACTCCAATGTTGGCATTTTCCTGTCTTCATGTGAAATAGGCTGTGCTTTCTGACCTCCCGTTCTCTCATGGTACAAGCATTAAATGGAGCTACTTGGCTGGTTTCCTTTTTTTATACTGGCTGTGCTGGTATTTTCTATATTGCAGTGCATCATGGGGTTGTTGCCTGGCCATGCTGGTCATCATTTGCCCACTCTGTGACTCTTCAACAGTGTGCAAAATGTCACTAGGTATTTTTGTCTGACCAATCCACATGAATCGAATCACAAACTGTAAGGATTAATGAATTTCAAAAAATTAAACTCAAATTTGATTCTCCGCGGAGCAATCTAATCATCTCTAACAGAGATGAGCGAATTTGGTCGGGTTCCCTCTTATTCGGCTTCGCTCATCTCTAATCTCTTACATTGCCTGCGCTACTAAATGCCCACAAATGGCAAATTCATGGCATAAAAACTGCTTAATATGGTTCCCTCAGTGGAAATCACTAAATCTATACACTCCAGTTGTAAAAGTAAGACCTCTTGATATTGCTCTATTTCAGGGAACACTAATTCTGTTTCCTTACCGCTCAAAGATTCCGTAGAATCCTGATTAGAAATAAACAGCAACCACGTGCTAAATCCAGAAGATATGTCCAAACTAATATATCTAAGGACATACATGATGAGAAAGAGACCCTTCTATTGAAATGTTAATGATAGGACATAAAGCAGTTTACAGGTTAATTATGAATTGTTCCATATAGTTTTATGGACATTTTGGGACAGTGATATTTCCTTCTGGAAGAACTTTTGCACTAATTTGTATGAATGATATATGTGTTTGCATGTAGGCAATATTTTCTAAGATGTCTCATTGTCCTACTACATGTCCATTGTCGTACATCACATTTATCTTGATTTTGGAAATGTTCTTAAAAATACACAGTGTATTCAACTCACCTACAATCCTATTCCTGTAAAATTGGAAACTGTAATTGATCTAAGACATTATGTTTATCGCTGTTTAGCACTCTGGACTATTCCAATTATCCCAGCATATTACTTTTGCGTTTGCATGTTTGTGACTGTTAATGAGCATGCCTTAACCAATTTAGTGGCTGTATAGACATTCATAGATTTGCCTGGATTGCTTTTGCAAGCATTTGATGTCTGTTTGGCTGTCAGCTTTTTTTTTTTCTGCACAAAATCCAGCATCTCTAAGGTTTGGTCTCATTGAATGTTCAGTTTTTAAAAGTCATTATTCCAGATTTAATTTCCTGCCTTTAAAAATTAGTGCATCATGGAGAGATAGCACATAAATTTCATGTTTTGGAAAAGAAAATGGAATAGAATACATATTTTGGAATAGAAAATGAATGAATGTTATGACTAATCGTATATATATATATATATATATATATATATATATATATATACAGTATATATATACAAATCAGTCATATCATTAAACCACAAACCTACCTAATATTGCTAAAGTCACACTTACGCTGTCAAAACAGCTGTGATTTGTTACATGTCAAAGAATGGACTCTGTTAGACCTTTGAAGGTATCCCATGGTTCCTGGCACCAATATGTCCAACTCCCAAGAGCTGCACTAGTCAGCAGATTGAATCAGACAGCTCCAAACATCCCTAAGTGGCTGTACTTGGTACTGCAGCTGTTTGCATTTTCATCCCATTTAAGTACATTACTAGACACAACCTTTACAAAATATAGGGACCTAGTAAATATTTCAGGGAATATGGACATTTTAATTAACTACACTGTGATGGTGCTTATATTTGGACCTAAGCGATCTGATATTGATGATTTGGTATAGATCATCAACATTCCCATCTTTCATATTCATGGCATATCTACATCAATGTATTAAAGATATATATTCCATTGTTGAAATCCACAATTATCTCTTTAATGGGGTCCTTTTGCACCTCTGTCAAGTAAAGAGAAGTAATTGAACATGTGAGGCTCCATCCATTCATTTCCATGGCAGCTCTGAAAATTGCACAGTAAGTGTAGCTGCTGTTGCAAAACAACACTATTGATTCAGCCCACAAGACCGTTGGTTACAACCAATTGTAGTAATGATTTAAAGAAAAGTGTCCTTTCATCATCCGTCAAAAATTCAATAATAATCAATAATTTCAATGTACTATTGTCCATGATGTGCATAGAGGTAAGGATGTCCTCCTCTCTGTTCCTCTAATTCCAGAAATAGATGTTAATCCCCATTGGCTTGTAACAACTCCACACCTTCAACCCAAAATGTTCTCATAAGAGTTGTAACCAATGTTCAGTAAAAGGTGTAAAACACAGACATAGTACATGAAAACCTTCAAAAAGTCCTAAGATTTTGCAATTTACTTTCACATATATATGTTGAAATGACATAAAGCCATGCACAAAATACCATTTGGTTGCTAGCTCAATTGACATCTTGCCAGAGATGGGTTCTTCAAGAGTATTAGCAATTCTGAGGGTTGGACCAGATTTGTTAGCATTTGTTCCATACATGCATCAGTTATCTTTGGGCATTCACATACAGTTGCCCATTTTACCTTCTTCCAAACACATATATTTCAAGAATCCTATATTCACCCCGTGCCTACTATATCACAAGTTCCATTTATAAGTACCATTGAATCTACAATGAGGATCTACAATAGGATACTGTACATGTCATTGGTCAGTGGTTTTAACCTTTTGACTGTTTGGTATATACACTGAATATATAGACATATATTGGCATATTTGTAAACATTGTATAATTATACATAAGGTCAGGAAACACTCAAAATCGTGTTAGGGAAATATGTTGCATAGGCTGCTATAAGCACATACCACAGCCCTGTACATCCAATACTTTATGTGAGCTCATAGAGGCTTTCTGATGGATTCTACATCAGAGGTGTCAAACTGCATTCCTCGAGGGCCGCCAACAGGTCATGTTTTCAGGATTTCCTTGTATTGCACAGGTGATAATTTAATCACCTGCACAGAATGATTCCAGCACCTTGTGGAATGCTAAGGAAATCCTGAAAACATGACCTGTTGGCGGCCCTCGAGGAATGCAGTTTGACACCTCTGTTCTACATGATGTTTAACAGAGCTACTCTCCCCTACAACATTACTTTTAGAAGTGATACAGCACCTCACTGAGTCACTATACAGTGGCTTCAAAAGTGCTTACAGATCTGCAACATATATCCAAAGGGACTCAATGTACTGCGTAGATTCACATGGCATTACTGTGTGCATGAGTCTTTATTATAACCATTAGGATACTTAAAAAGTCATTTCTAAAGACTAACCTGGAATCAGAATGCCAAGTTAATCTCTCATTGCTTTTCTTGATAGAGGTGCCTTTGGGTGACCTTCAAAAGCTATGTGACAATCCTTCCATGCAGAAAACACATATCTTACCCAGATTGGCATAGCTAGTGGAAACAGAAATTGATTCCTTTTTCTCCTTTAGATTTGTCAACTAACGTAGATTATCTCGCTGAAGGGTCAAAATTAGTGAGTTTGATGAAAGTCTCCGGGCTTTCTACATTATGTTACTGTAGACCTCTGAATCCTGACAGCGTAATGTGCGAATGCTATCAAGATTCGGCAATATTGCCGGTGAGAGTGGGCGGTGTTTTGACCACTGGTATGCAATTTGTACATTTCTGGCCTAGATGTTCCTTGCTTCTTCCAATACAAATGAATTAAGAGAAGCTGAGCACAACTACTTGGCATGTGGCCATCTGTATGCAAATAGCATATATGAAGCTACATGACCAGCCACTCTCAAAGGCAATACTGGAGAAACCTGACAGCGTGTGCACCTTTAAAGTTACAGGTCAAAACTAAGAGAATGAATACATCTTAGTAATGTCCTTAGAAAAAATCATCATGAGAACCATTTTTTAGTTTAGGATCAGAATTTGACGGCAAACTGTCTACAAACTCGAAACCTAAGCTTTAACTGTGAGACTAACGAATGTTAAGTGGCACAACGCATTGAACGTGAACTCATCAAAAGTGGTCCTAATGATGATTTTTTTAAGCTGTCATTAATACTATTCTATTTTAAATCCCCAAACACATTCTTTGTCTCACATATATACACAAACATGTTGGATGTAGATAGTGTTATTGATGATTTGAGTCCAATTATCTCTCCATGACAGCACTGTACATGACCGGAATCGGAAAATATGTTGCCACCAAAGTCTCTCAGGAATTGATACTAAGTTTATGGCTTATAACTTAGAATAATTATATTTCTGCATGGAAGATAAGAAAATAAGTATATGTATATATACTAGTCTTAGCATGAAATATAGGAGAGCCGCCTAAAAAATCAGTCGTAAAATGATGTAATCAGGTAGCCGAGAACAGGATTGTCAGGGAGCATTTTGAAAGTCCACTGATTGCCCTTCTCGATGCCATAGACTAACATTTATGGCAACCATTATTCTGTAAGTAGGAAGCAGGATATAGACTGTGACTGAGGCAGAAGAGATGCCATAAAATAAGTTCATTTTGTGTTCAGAGATGTTTTAGCATTGGCTGTAATCCATTTCTGATTTATGGCTCCTAAATCATCTACTGTTCCACTCCTTGCCCAGTGAGCCCACTAGACTTTTTTTTCTGTTCCCTGTGGGGAGAAAAAATGAATTAGAAATAAAATGAGAAGTAAGGATTTTCTATTTTCCACCATTGCAGTATTATTCGGTTAGGACATGCGTTCCTTTTAGACCCTATCCATCTCTATCTAACATATCCAAATATATATTTTTTCACTGAACTAAAAGTTAGAATCTACTTAAAATTCACCAAAACTGTCTTTTATGTATTGTTTTAGTTTAACAATATATTCTGCATTAAATTTAATTTTATGAATGTATATTCTTATTCGGTGCAATACATATAGTACAGGTCACAAATACTCACTAACCGTTAAATTCAAAATGTATGGCTTGAATTTACAAATTGTTTATGTAAATCCCAAATTAATTGGCTAAAATAGCAATGGTTATTTTCATTCTTTGAGGCAAAAAATATGATGTAATGAAAGAAGGTTTAGAACCTAAATGTACTGTTACAAAGATAAGATTGGCAATAACAGACAGAGAAATTACAGTTTTAAGACATTTCAAATTTCAGTGTTCTCTGCCCATTGTTTAATAACAATTTTGCTTTGAAATTAATCCCAAATAATCTGAGACAGTCTGATTGCTTGGGAAAAGCTTAATGACAACCCCATTGGAAATATTATCATATTTTGGCATTTTCTTTCCCTGGGAAACAGACATGTCTTTGAATAGACTAACAGTAAAAATAAAATAAAAATCTTACAAGTTATCCTACCATATCTAGCAGGCTCACTTCTTCAAGCTGTCCCTGGAAAAAAGTATTATATGAAAACCAATCAAATAATTGGTAGACCATGTACTTTAGAGATGGTCTAAATCTGTGGAAACCTTTCCTTGTTAGCATTTATTAGCACTCCGATCCAACTCTTAGAGGAAGATCCTAAGTGGGAACTCTTCTTTGATGTCCTTGTGCCCTAAGGCATATGGAGAGTTGTGATCTTAGTGAGCGCACAAAAACTTAAAAGCTCATTCTGGTCAAAACTGATACCTTTAACTATGCATAGTGGAGAGACTAAGGGTGATATGCATGACATATAATCTTTGTGGGCATCTTTAATTCACGGTGTCAAGCACCCCCCCCCCCAAGCTTTCTACTAGGCAAAATACGCTGTATTTATTTTGCCTAAGGTGTTCTTTTCATTCTAAGAATGCCTCTCAGAAACCTCTTTAACCTCTTTCTGACCTCGGACGGGATAGTACGTCCGAGGTCAGATCCCCCGCTTTGATGCAGGGCTCTGGCGGTGAGCCCGCATCAAAGCCGGGACATGTCAGCTGTTTTGAACAGCTGACATGTGCCCGCAATAGCGGCGGGTGAAATCGCGATTCACCCGCCGCTATTAACTAGTTAAATGCCGCTGTCAAACGCAGACAGCGGCATTTAACCGGTGCTTCCGGCCGGGCGGCCGGAAATGAGCGCGTCGCTGACTCCCGTCACATGATCGGGGGTCAGCGACGCTTCTGTATTATAACCATCGAGGTCCTTGAGACCTCTATGGTTACTGATCACCGGCAGCTGTGAGCGCCACACGGTGGTCGGCGCTCACAGCACACCTGCATTTCTGCTGCATAGTAGCAATCTTATGATCGCTGCTATGTAGCAGAGCCGATCACGTTGTGCCAGCTTCTAGCCTCCCATGGAGGCTATTGAAGCATGGCAAAAGTAAAAAAAAGTAAAAAAAATGTGAAAAAAAAAATATATATAAATGTTTAAATCACCCCCCTTTCGCCCTAATCAAAATAAAAAATAAAAAATCAAACCTACACATATTTGGTATCGCCGCATTCTGAATCACCCGATCTATCAATAAAAAAAGCATTAACCTGATCGCTAAACGGCGTAGCGAGAAAAAAAATCGAAACGCCAGAATTATGTTTTTTTGGTCGCCGTGACATTGCATTAAAATGCAATAACGGGCGATCAAAAAAACATATCTGCACTGAAATGGTATCATTAAAACTGCCAGCTCAGCACGCCAAAAATAAGCCCTCAACCGACCCCAGATCATGAAAAATGAAGACGCTACGAGTATCGGAAAATGGCGCAATTTTTTTTTTTTTTTTTTTCGCAAAGTTTTGAAATTTTTTTCACCACTTAGATAAAAAATAACCTAGTCATTTTAGGTGTCTATGAACTCGTACTGACCTGGAGAATCATAATGGCAGGTCAGTTTTAGCATTTAGTGAACCTAGCGAAAAAGCCAAACAAAAAACAAGTGTGGGACTGCACTTTTTTTGCAATTTCACCACACTTGGAATTTTTTTCCTGTTTTCTAGTACACGACATGGTAAAACCAATGATGTTGTTCAAAAGTGCAACTCGTCCCGCAAAAAATAAGCCCTCTCATGGCCAAATTGACAGAAAAATAAAAAAAGTTATGGCTCTGGGAAGGAGGGGAGCGAAAAACAAACACGGAAAAATGGAAAATCTTAAGGTCATGAAGCGGTTAATTAATTTGACATTCATCCTATATGACCATGGTACATCTCTCTTATGGCTTATGCAGACGACTGTATTATTGGTCCAAGCGCGATCTGTCAAAATATCACATTGCGCTCAGACCAATGTTATATGCAGCCATGTACATGTCTGATTTTTCCTTCTGGCAAGGTCTGTTCGAAGAAAAAAAATAGCTATATGCCCAAGTTTGATTGAATATTTGGATCACACTTGGCCATAAAAGTCAATAAGTCCTTAGAAACGATCGGACCTCAGTCGTAAGACATCTGAGTGTAGTCCAATTTCCACAGAATGGAGAAGATGGAGACATTTCTTATTCATCTTCTCCTCATCTGAGATAATGGAAACATACTATGATCACACGCTGATCAAACTCTGATCAGAGTGTAATTAGCATAGTTGGTCCAATTTTCACAGATCACAAAAAGTATGCTGGCCTGTACCTAGCCTAATTGATACTCATTCACATAGGAGCCAAATAAATGAATTTTAGTTAACACACCGTATAATTGTTCATGTGCTATCACTGTAGAACATTGTGATTTTATTGCACCTTTTCTTATTGGCTGGTACTTAGTGCAGGTGGAAAGTATATCTTTCATGTGGTTACTAGATCTGAACAGTAACTCAGGCTCTATAGGACACAGTGTTCACATCAGTCATATCACATAACACCTTCTATAAATCACAACCAGAAACATAGGCTTTGGATTTACACTTACAAAAACATATTTCTTAGTTTGAACAATCTGTAGCCTTGAAGCACTTTGTGATAGAATTGTCCATCATTCATATTCAACTTCATAATACCCTGTAACCATTCTTCATGACAACACTTATGAATTCTGTAGATCTAAAATCTGTCAACATGTGTTCCTTCCACATTCATTAAAATTAAATTCCTTCCCAATGTCCCATCTATACATATCAAGTCAACTGGCAGCTACTACATTTTCTAGTCAGCAAGCAGTATTGTGAATTTTATCTTCTTTTACAGAAATCAATTCGTCTTCGTTGCAGCAGATGAAATTTCTTGTAACTCCTCTTCAGGTAACAACCATTGATACTTCTTGATGCATCCGTCCAGGTCTCAATATCCTTTTTACACAAACTGCAGTTAATCACTCTAGAATGCTCTGTTAGAAGCAGGCTATCAATCTCGGCTTCACCAATGTACCAGTAGCCTGTGGGCTCTGTTCTATTATGAGCATTACACAATTTTGCTGACTGTTATACTTTATTTGCAGCTTTGGTTTTATTTGTCACATTGATCTAGAGCTGCGGAATCTTGAATTGAGAATATGCATGTAGGAGTAATATATTGCCGTATCCATAAGCATATAGCGGAGGTTAAATGATAGTCGGGTATATGATGAGATAGATAGTATCCCTGCCTCTATATGGAGAATGTATCATGCTGTTTTCACTGTGTGTTCTCAACTACATCTACATCAGTTCGGGTTTCTTGTGAATATATAGATTTTGGTGTGATTTTACATCAGTGTTATGAGATTTGCATGTTCTCATTCACATTTGCATGAATTCTTCTGATTCTGGAGTCTTCTGTTTTAAAAACACATTCACTGTTGGTAATAATTTTGTAGAGAAGTGCATGACATACAATTTCTGAATATACTGCAGTGATAGACATTTGGTTAAAAAAAACCATGGTAGATTGTTTTATTTTTTTTGTTCCAGTACTATGTTTCTGGGATTTTCAGCTACGCATGTTGGAAAAAAGTATTTTAAATAATCATACAAGAAATTTTCACATCAGAGTAATGAGATGACATTATTAAGGACAGTTATTTGACCTAATTACATAAAAGAAATTGGTGTTCACCACGAATGTCATATTTTTAAAAGGTTCTAGTCTTCTAGTCTCAGAACATAAAGCCCGATTCATCAAAACTTTTACTCTAGTTTTCTATCATAAAAAGATTTGAATAGTTGCAACTTTTTGATGCAACTTGAGGATACACTAAAATGTTTGCAACTTCTGGCATTCTCACTCACTTTCTTTCAACTCCAACAAAATAGGCAAAGCTAGGGTGGGACAGGGCGTGGTGACTGCTTCTTGTCAACTTTATCAGGTTACTCTACAAATCTTTCTCCGGAGTGGGATTTGTGGTGAGGTGCTCAGAGAGGTGGACACCACTTGTCCAGTGCTCCTGATTCATTGAATGAGTTCATTCAACGAATCAGGAGAGTCTTACTTCATCATATCCCCTAAACAAGACCGGCATGAAGATTGACGGTCTTGATGAATCAGGGTCTTAATGTTTTCCCTCACTTTTATTCTTAGAAAAGTAGTTTTGACAATGACAAGCAAAGACTTTTAGAGGGCTATATTCACTAACTTGCATAAGCAGTGTTGAAGAATAGCAGCCCTAATATGTTGAACCCCAAACATATCTTCTGCTCATGAACTATACAAACCTTTCTGACCCTTCGTGTCTCACATATTATATTCATGAGCTAGCAGAGTACAATAATTTAATAGGATATTTAGTTGGCTAAATGTGTATTTGTTGTGTTAAGGCACACATTTAGCTCATTTATCTACAAAATAACATGGACTGGTTGGGATGATGCCATAATGAGTTCATTTTCTTGTTTTAAACCACAAAATAATACAATGAGGAGCCAATTTTTATACATATTTTTATTACTAATAATCACTTTTCATCTATGATATTGTATGAGATCTGTAAGGTGCATACGAGGATGGCCCTGGATGCCCAGATTGGGACTATAGATGTCACCACTGATCATAATGACATAACTTAATGCAAGATTGACACTCTCAATGACACAGGCTGTCAGTGGAGCTGAAAATAAGCAGCTACACTGATAAATTTATGCTGGCAGGGTGCCTGGCTATCTGCGTGGGGGGAGGGAGGTGCTGGCATTGTCCCTGTCTGACTGCTCAGATACTGAATGTTTCTGTATGGAAAGTGTACGCTGTATCACTTATTATGTTATAACTAAATAATTAACATTCACTTACTGTAGTTGGGTCACCAATTACCATTTTACTGTTATATATTGTGTAACACATGAGTAATGTTCTCTGCTGTTGTAAATGCCTTCATTCTCATTCTGTACAGTTCCTTTATAAGTCTCCAGTTTATGGTGGCCAAGTATAAATTACACTAAGGTCAAAAATGTGTTGTAGAAAGATAACCGTAAGCATGCAGCATTGTTTTGTGCTATCCAAAATATAACTACCATATATACTCATGTATACGCCGAGTTTTTCAGCACATTTTTCTGTTCAGAAAACCCCCCCTTGGTTTCTACACGAGTCAATTATCCCAGAAAGCCGTGGGGGAGGGGGAGCGGCAGAGCAGCGGGTCACAGAGGCAGGAAACGGTGGCTATGGCTAAAGCGCGCACAGTGACACCCGCAGGTGCCAGCTTCCAGAACACATCCTACTCACCCTCCAGAGTGCCCTCAGCATCTCGGTGGTCCAGGTGCCCTAGCAGCATCTCGTTGGTTCTGGCATCCAGCAGATTTTCCTGTGCTGAGTGATCACGTGGACCCGCTCATTAAGGTAATGAGTATGCATGCATCTCCACTCCCATAGGAGGGGAGGGAATATTCATTACCTTAATGAGTGGTGCCATGTGATCGCTCAGCACAGGAACAGCTGCTGGCATGGTATGAGGTGCTGCGAGGGCACACTGGAGCATGAGTAGGATTATTTTTGTAATAGGAAGCATGCATACAAGGATGGGATGGGGGAGCCACGCCTACCAGGATGGGGGGAGCCACGCATACCAGGACAGCCATGGGGGAGCCACACATACCAGGACAGCTATGGGGGAGCCATGCATACCAGGACAGCTAAGAGGGGAGCCATGCATACCAGGAAAGCTACGAGGGGAGCCACGCATACCAGGAAAGCTACGAGGGCAGCCACGCATACCAGGACAGCTATAGGGGAGCCATGCATGCGAGGACAGCTATGGGGGGAGCCATGCATACCAGGACAGCTATGGGGGGAGCCATGCATACCAGGACAGCTAAGAGGGGAGCCATGCATACCAGGAAAGCTACGAGGGGAGCCACGCATACCAGGACAGCTATGGGGGAGCCATGCATGCGAGGACAGCTATGGGGGGAGCCATGCATACCAGGACAACTACTGGGGGGAGCCACACATACCAGGACAGCTATGGGGGTATCCACGCATACAGGACAGGACGGGTGGAGCCACGCATATCAGGACAGTTTTGGGGGAGCCACACATACCAGGACAGGATGGGAGGGAGCCACTCATACCAGGACAGTGATGGGGGAGCCATGCATACAGGACAGGATGGGGGAGCCATGCATATGAGGACAGGATGGGGGAGCCATGCATATGAGGACAGGGATAAGGGGATAATGCATACTTGGCTTATACTTGAGTCAATAAGCTTACCAAGTTTTCTGTGGCAAAATTAGATGCCTCAGCTTTTACTCAGATCAGTTTATACTCGAGTATATACGGTACTCCCTGGACATGTTACAATAATAAGGAAACCGCTTACAGTAAATTACAGAAGTGAGAATTATTCAGTTGTCTTATCGCTAGACTCACTACTCACTATTCTATTGAAACATTTAGCCTTAATGATAGTGATTATAGTCCTCAACTTTTTGTAGGTTGTGAGAACGTTTTTAATGTGAAAATTGGTATTATTCCACTCTGAATGTTAATAAAAAAATATTTTTAAAGATATGATGGAGTCGTGTGCTCTTAACCCTAGTGATAATTGTCAATTATAAGGTTCTTACCCTAGTGTTGACCTAAGTCAAGGTATGTTCACTCTTCGTGGTTTTGCACATTTTTTCCGCTCGGTTTTGCCTTGAAAAATGCAGCATTTCACTGTCCAAGCAAAGTCTTATGTACACCTTGCTTATTATTTCATTACAGATTTGAATCAGTTTCAAATATGCTACTTGTCACTTCTTTGAGCGTATTTACAGTGTTTTTCATTCATTTTTTATGAATGAGAGCAAAGGTATGGAAAAAGTGCATCAAAACAAACACAAAAATGTGCATTTTTTATGCAGCATTTTTTCTGCCAGAAGACATGTTTTTGATGCAGGAATGTCTAAAACAAATACTTAATGGGCACATACCCTTCAGCTAGGTTCACACAAAGGTACATTCTCTCATCCGAGAGAATCTGTCCGATTTTACTAATCACACTGTGAGTGGGATCTGATTCTCTCGTCGGAGGAGAAGATGGGAAAAAAATTATTCATCTTGTCCTTTCTGTAACTTCATGTTAATCAGACTTCACTCAGATGTCATCCAAGTGCAGTCTTATCTTTTCCACGCACTCATTGAATTGCATGGATGACACCAATCTGTTGATTGGATCCAACTCGGGCATGCTGCAAATTTTTCCTCAGACTGGCTTGGAAAAGATTGGACATATGCATGGTCCAATAAAATAACATTGGTCAGAGTGTGATCAGATGTTTCGTCAAATCACGTTTGGGCTGATACGTTCATGTGTACATACCCTTAATATGTTTTTGACTTTGGGACTGAGTTCCAGTGAGTCTGCAACCACCTTGTTACAGCTAGTGCACGGTAACATCTGCTGCTGTCAAAAGCTGTGTAGCCATATGCAGGGAGGCACAGAGCGAAATGTGACATGGAAGCCACTTGATGAGGAACACTGGTTTGACGTATTAGGGACACTAAACTTTTGCCTATTGTTAGACTTGTTTCCTTGTAGTCATGCTTTTTATTTAGTCTTTTTTATTTATTATTTTTGTTATTTTCTATAATGTTTGACAATTTTGTAAATCATAAGAAAAGTTTGAGCTCCATGCTGCTTTAATAAATTATCAGGACTTACGAATACTTTGTTCCTGTGAAAGTTCATCATGTATTATTCAAGATCATGAATGTTACATTGGTGTGGAGAAAATGTTTTAGAAATGCTGTTTCAAAGTAAAAAAGACATAGAAGCCTTCTATATTGTGCTATCATCTGAAAAAGCTGCACACTACAAGGCTTTCGATACTGATGAAAAGAAGTTATATAAACTTTACTAAGATATACTGTATATATATTTATTTATTTATGTACACACACGGGCCTTCAAAATACATAAGTGACATCCCTAAGTCATAGCTCAGATCTTAATGAAAAATAAAATACATAGACACTATGTATTATGGCCAAAAATGCCTTGAAATATTGAATAAATATTTTTTATTCGTAATTATGTCCAGTATTGCTTTTACCATAGTATTACCACCATTCTGAGATTACCTGAGAAGCTACATTAGTGCACCAGGCATGGTTGTTAGATGTGGCCGCCCCTTTGCTTTAAAAGGTGTTTTCGGGGAAAAGTCCATTATTGCCCAACACAATATCAAATTATGAAAGAGCTGCAGAGTTCCAGAGATCTGAATGGCTGAGAAGCTAACACTGCTGGTACTGCCTCTTCACTCTGCTAAACTGTAGACTACACATTAAATACTTATTTGATGGCCCACTCTAAATGACATATCCAGGAGTTTGTAAAAAAATGGGCCTAAGCACTAAAAGGTAGGTAGTTGCTACCTAACCTGTCAATTCTTAGGCAGTCAAGATACAGTCAAGAGCTACTCTGTTGACAGGAAGCAGCTGAATTGCCAACAGGAGAGGTCTGTGAAGAACACTGCCAAGCACAACTGGCAGGTAATTAACAAATACCTACCTTTTAGGGCTTAGGCACACTTTGGAAAAAAAACCTCCTAGATATTTCTTTAAAGAGTAGCTGTCAGTTTAACTTTCATTTCATAAATCAATAGAACACATGAAAATAAGCAACTTTGCAAACTATATTGTCAGAGAAATCTGCATTTTTCCCCTCCTGGATCTTTGATTCTTAAGTCATGGATAAAATTTGTGTTTAGTGATGACAGACTTTCACATTGCTGAGATAGAAGATAACACTGGATGCTAAGGCTGGGTTCAAATTATGTTTACAGCAGCCCATTCAACACATACGGTAACGGGCTGCTGTAAACACAAGTGCCGGTATGGCAGCTCGCTAGCGCAGATAGAGCATCTGCTAGCTCTATCTGCGCTAGCAGTGACGGACCCGGAAACGCTGCAACCCGCATCTCAGGGTCCGTCACTCAATGACGGCACATCCCTAGCGCACGCCCATTGTGGGCGTGCGCTAGCGATGCGTCCGACATAGGAATTAATGGCGGCCTTAACAGACTACGTTATACCGCGTTTATGCCGCGGTGTAACGTACTCCGTCTAACGGACGCCCATAACGAAGTGTGAACCCAGCCTTATTCAGGAGTGATAAGATACTACTGAAAGAGGAGGGATGAGGAGTAGGAAGGAGATAAAGACTGAGACAGACATTCTGCAGCAAGTTCCCCTAAATTTTCAGTTGCACTTTAACATAGGTCATTAGTGATTTTCTTTTTCCCGGGCAGAACTTTCAATTTGGCTCTTTAAATATTTTATACTTTATGTGTTTTCATGGTGCTGTTTTTGACTTTGGACATACAAACTTTATGTTTTTTACAGTTTTACCATGTGGCTCCTTTCTATTTTTCTTTATCTAATACTGTTTTGGATCCTTATTAGGATTGTAAGAGAGCTCTAAATATTAGTATTTACATCATAATTAAAATTATGCCAAGTTTATACAGTTTACAACAACTAACAATAGTTGTTGTAATTGACCCAGAGTGGTTTTGGAATACTTAGCCTGCATTTGACTTTGTTTTGCTGAGGTGTAATTGTAGTATTTAAAATCACACTCATAAGCAATGCTGAATTGTTTCTTTATGACAATAATTGTTTCTGGATTATTTTCTTGATATCATTTTGGTCCTAGAAGTGAAGAAATCAATGGTATTTGTCATCTGTAAAAAGAACAGCGGTCCAGAGGGTAATTGCACCCTTGACCCATTGCCAGTTCTCCCATGGATGTCTGATATAGCTGCCACCATGACATGTCATAATGTATGATTCACTGGAAAATATGATACCTATAGTGAGTGTGTGTGTGTCTATTACAATGTAAAGCAAAAATAGTTTGACATTCCCGACATGTGACGGTATAGTACGTCACATGTCGGGACCCCCGCTTTGATGTGCGCTCCGGCGGTGAGCGCACATCAAAGTCGCGACATGTCAGCTGTTTTTTACAGCTGACATGTGCGCGCAATAGCGGCGGGTGAAATCGTGATCACCCGCCGCTATTAACTAGCTAAATGCCGCTGTCAAACGCAGACAGCGGCATTTAACTACCGCATCAGGCCGTGCGGCCGGATATGAGCGCATCGCCGACCCCCGTCACATGATCGGGGGTCGGCGATGCTTGTACATTGTAACCATAGAGGTCCTGGAGACCTCTATGGTTACTGATCGCCGGTGGCTGTGAGCGCCACCCTGTGGTCGGCGCTCACAGCACACCTGCATTTTAGCTACATAACAGCGATCTGATGATCGCTGTTATGTAGCAGAGCCGATCGGGCTGTGCCTGCTTCTAGCCTCCCATGGAGGCTATAGAAGCATGGTAAAAGTAAAAAAAAAAAGTAAAAAAAAATGTGAAAAAAAATAAAAAAAATATAAAAGTTTAAATCACCCCCCTTTCGCCCCAATCAAAATAAATCAATAAAAAAAAACCCCAACCTACACATATTTGGTATCGCCGCGTTCAGAATCGCCCGATCTATCAATAAAAAAAAAGCATTAACCTGAACGCTAAACGGCGTAATGAGAAAAAAAATCGAAACGCCAGATTTACGTTTTTTTGGTCGCCACGACATTGCATTAAAATGCAATAACGGGCGATCAAAAGAACGTATCTGCACCAAAATGCTATCATTAAAAATGCCAGCTCGGCACGCAAAAAATAAGCCCTCACCTGACCCCAGATCACGAAAAATGGAGACGCTACGAGTATCGGAAAATGGCGCAATTTTGTTTTGTTTTGTTTTTTGCAAAGTTTGGAATTTTTTTTCACCACTTAGGTGAAAAATAACCTAGTCATGTTAGGTGTCTATGAACTCGTAGTGACCTGGAGAATCATAATGGCAGGTCAGTTTTTGCATTTAGTGAACCTAGCAAAATAGGCAAGCAAAAAACAAGTGTGGGATTGCACTTTTTTTGCAATTTCACTGCACTTGGAATTTTTTTCCCGTTTTCTAGTACACGACATGGTAAAACCAATGATGTCGT
The DNA here is from genome assembly GCF_051348905.1 of Ranitomeya variabilis. NCBI lineage: Eukaryota > Metazoa > Chordata > Amphibia > Anura > Dendrobatidae > Ranitomeya > Ranitomeya variabilis. The sequence goes on along the minus strand of NC_135238.1, from coordinate 70,966,922 downwards.
TCAAAAGTACAACTCGTCCCGCAAAAAATAAGCCCTCACATGGCCAAATTGACGGAAAAATAAAAAAGTTATGGCTCTGGGAAGGAGGGGAGCGAAAAACGAAAACGGAAAAACGGAAAAAGCTCCGGGGGTGAAGGGGTTAATTGTAGTTTCCATATTCGGTTTTCCTATTTAACAATCAAAATGTTACATTGCTATGCTGAATATTGATACGCTATCCTCAGAAGAAAAAAAAATAAACTAATTTGAAAAACAATTTGAACCTCTCACTTCAGTTTTATAATTAATCTTCATAGAAACAGATTTGTTTCATTAAGCATATACCTAAAATCATATAATCTAAATAGCATTTAAAATGTTATCTAAAAGCTGAAATGCCAAGCAGAACGTGACCATTAAATGACCACATTGTTGCATTTTAGATTAAACCTTTTCTCTATCAAGAAGTTGACTTTTCTAGTTTTTAGGAAACTTATAACTTTTAGTTTTTTCTTAATTTTCTGCTAAAGATAAATATTTACGGATTTAAACTTGAGAACAAAAGTACATGTACTTGCAACAAAGTTTATCAGCGCAATTAGACTTCTTGAGGTTTGCAAGAATGCTATTGTAATTTATTACTTTGCAGAAGTACTTCTGAATATTCACTAGATTACTGAACCATAAATATACCTTTTGTTAAATGAAGGTTGCTCTAGTTAAAACTTATTTGCAACATAAAACTTATGTTGTTCTGTCTCTGGACAGAAACATAAAATCATTGAACAATTTATTAGAATAACGCCTTGTATCCACTTCAAAGTATAACTCTTAGTCCACGTTCACACGTTCAGTATTTGCTCAGTATTCTACCTCAGTATTTGTAAGGAAAAACCAGGAAAGGAACAATCAGAGGAATAGTGTAATAGAAACACGTCACCACTTTGATATTTATCACCCACTCCTGGTTTTGGCTTACCAATACTGAGGTAAAAACTGACCAAATACTGAATGTGTGAATGTGGCCTTATGATAAGTAATACTTATAACCCCTCTTTAGATATCAAAGTCACCAATGGTCAACCTCTTTGTGTGACCTATGTTATATTACGTGAGAACAGTGTAGCAATAACAGAGGAAGAGAATCATTCCCCTTGTCACTTTATGAAAATGTATACATTATGACATGGTCAACACAGATTGGACAGTGTCCAGATATATGGTGAGGCATCCTATTTGCAAGGGATGAATCTCAGTTCTCAATTTATACATCTAAGGGTGCAGTTAGAAGGCCGTATAAATTGGACCCATGAGATCGGAACGTAATGCACCCGCCCGACCAGAAACATGACAGTTGCATAGAAATACATGAAGCAATTACGCTTGGGTCGGGAGACTCACCTGACAGTTTATGCATTGCGCTCAGATCTCAGTTTGATTTTTAAGGCCATCTAACTACGACCTTTGTGGCTTAAAGGTGTGGACATTTTTTTTAAGAACAGCACAACTCTTTTTGATGGGCAGTGTGTGGTATCGCAGCTCAGCATAGCTTAGAGTCTGTACCTGACACAACTCATGGACAGTAGTCATATTTTTGATCTTTGTAAAAAACTTCTTTATGATGGGGCCAAATTTGTCATTAAAATCAGAATTTTTTTTTATTTTTTATTTTGAATTCCTGCAGCTTTCTCTTTCTTTTTTGATAGCTGTATATGATCTTGTTGCTTGCTTGCTATTGTACTCTATTTACAGGTGCTTCTCACAAAATTAGAATATCATCAAAAAGTTCATTTACTTCAGTTTTTCAATAAAAAAGTGAAACTCATATATTATATAGAGTCATTACAAGCAGAGTGATCTATTTCAAGTGATTATTTCCGTTAATGTTGATGATTATGACTTACAGCCAATGAAACCCCAAAAGTCATTATCTCAGTAAATTAGAATAATTAACAAACACACCTACAAAGGCTTCCAAAGTGTTTAAAAAGGTCCCTTAGTCTGTTTCAGTAGGCTTCATAATCAAGGGGAAGACTGCTGACTTGACAGATGTCCAGAAGGCAGCCATTGACATACTCAATATGCAGGGTAAGCCACAAAAGGTCATTTCTAAAGGAACTGGCTGCTCACAAAGTGCTGTATCCAAGAATATTAACCCCTTAAGCCCCGAGGGTGGTTTGCACGTTAATGACCGGGCCAATTTTTACACTGCCCCTTTATGAGGTTATAAATCTGGAACGCTTCAACGGATCTTGGCGATTCTGACAACGTTTTCTCGTGACATATTGTACTTTATGACAGTAGTAAAATTTATTTGATATAACTTGCGTTTATTTGTGAAAAAAATGGAAATTTGGCAAAAATTTTGAAAATTTTGCAATTTTCCAAATTTGAATTTTTATGCCCTTAAATCACAGAGATATGTCACGCAAAATACTTAATAAGTAACATGTCTACTTTACATCAGCACAATTTTGGAACCAAATTTTTTTTTTGTTAGAGAGTTATAAGGGTTAAAATTTGACCAGCAATTTCTCATTTTTACACCATTTTTTTTAGGGACCACATCTCATTTGAAGTCATTTTGAGGGGTCTATATGATAGAAAATACCCAAGTGTGACACCATTCTAAAAACTGCACCCCTGAAGGTGCTCAAAACCACATTCAAGAAGTTTATTAACCCTTCAGGTGTTTCACAGGAATTTTTGGAATGTTTAAATAAAAATGAACATTTAACTTTTTTTCACACAAAATTTATTTCAGCTCCAATTTGTCTTATTTCACCAAGGGTAACAGGAGAAAATGGACCCCAAAAGTTGTTGTACAATTTGTCCTGAGTACGATGATACCCCATATGTGGGGGATAAACCACTGTTTGGGCGCATGGCAGAGCTCGGAAGGAAAGGAGCGCCATTTTACTTTTCAATGCAAAATTGACTGGAATTGAAATGGGACGCCATGTTGCGTTTGGAGAGCCCCTGATGTGCGTAAACATTGAAACCCCTCACAAGTGACACCATTTTGGAAAGTAGACCCCTTAAGGAACTTAACTAGTTGTGTGGTGAGCACTTTGACCCAACAAGTGCTTCACAGAAGTTTATAATGCAGAGCCGTAAAAATAAAAAATCATATTTTTTTCACAAAAATGATATTTTTGCCCCCAATTTTTTATTTTCCCAAGGGTAAGAGAAGAAATTGGACCCCAGAATTTGTTGTGCAATTTGTCCTGAGTACGCTGATAACCCATATGTGGGGGTAAACGACTGTTTGGGTGCATGGCAGAGCTCAGAAGGGAAGGAGCGCTGTTTGACTTTTCAATGCAAAATTGACTGAAATTGAGATGGGACACCATGTCGCGTTTGGAGAGCCCCTGATGTGCCTAAACATTAAAACCCCCCACAATTGACACCGTTTTGGAAAGTAGACCCCCTAAGGAACTTATCTAGATGTGTTTTGAGAGCTTTGAACCCCCAAGTGTTTCACTACAGTTTATAACGCAGAGCCGTGAAAATAAAAATTCTTTTTTTTTTCACAAAAATGATTTATTAGCCCCCAGTTTTGTATTTTCCCAAGGGTAACAGGAGAAATTGGACCCCAAAAGTTGTTGTCCAATTTTTCCTGAGTATGCTGATACCCAGTATGTGGGGGGGAACCACTGTTTGGGCGCATGGCAGAGCTCGGAAGGGAAGGAGCGCCATTTGGAATGCAGACTTAGATGGATTGTCTGCAGGCGTCACGTTGCATTTGCAGAGCCCCTGATGTACCCAAACAGTACAAACCCCCAACAAGTGACCCCATATTGAAAACTAGACCTCCCAAGGAACTTATCTAGATGTGTTGTGAGAACTTTGAACCCCCAAATGTTTCACTACAGTTTATAACGCAGAGCTGTGAAAATAAAAATTATTTTTTTTTTCACAAAAATGATTTTTTAGCCCCCAATTTTGTATTTTCACAAGGGTAACAGGAGAAATTGGACCCCAAAAGTTGTTGTCCAATTTGTCCTGAGTAAGCTGATACCCCATATGTGGGGGAACCACTGTTAGGCGCATGGCAGAGCTCGGAAGGGAAGGAGCGCCATTTGGAATGCAGACAGATGGATAGGTCTGCAGGCATCACGTTGCATTTGTAGAGCCCCTGATGTACCCAAACAGTAGAAACCCCCCCCAAGTGACCCCATATTGGAAACTAGACCTCCCAAGGAACTTATCTAGATATGTTGTGAGAACTTTGAACCCCCAAGTGTTTCACTACAGTTTACAACACAGAGCCGTGAAAATAAAAAATCTTTTTTTTCCCACAAAAATGATTTTATGCCACCCAAATTTTTATTTTCCCAAGGATAACAAGAGAAATTGGACCGCAATAGTTGTTGTCCAATTTGTCCCGAGTACGCTGATACCCCATATGTTGGGGTAAACCCCTGTTTGAGCGCACGGGAGAGCTCGGAAGGGAAGGAGCACTGTTTTACTTTTTCAATGCAGAATTGGCTGGAATTGGGATTGGACTCCATGTCACGTTTGGAGAGCCCCTGATGTGCCTGAATAGTGGAAATTCCCCAATTCTACCTGAAACCCTAATCCAAACACACCCCTAATCCCAATGGTAACCCTAACCACACCCCTAACCCTGACACACCCCTAACCCTAACTTTAGCTCCAACCCTAACCCTAACTTTGGCTCCAACCCTAGCCCTAACCCTAGCCCTAACCCTAGCCCTAACCCTAGCCCTAATCCTAATGGGAAAAAGGAAATAAATACATTTTTTTTATTTTATTATTTTTCCCTAACTAAGGGGGTGATGAAGGGGGGTTTGATTTACTTTTATAGCATTTTTTTATATGGATTTTTATGATTGGCAGCTGTCACAAACTAAAAGACGCTTTTTATAGCAAAAAAGTTTTTGCATCTCCACATTTTGAGACCTATAATTTTTCTATATTTTGGTCCACAGAGTCATGTGAGGTCTTGTTTTTTGCGGGACGAGTTGATGTTATTATTGGTAACATTTTCGGGCACATGATATTTTTTGATCGCTTTTTATTCCGATTTTTGTGAGGCAGAATGACCAAAAACCAGCTATTCATGAATTTCTTTTGGGGGAGGCGTTTATACCATTCCACGTTTGGTAAAATTGATAAAGCAGTTTCATTCGTCGGGTCAGTACAATTACAGCAATATCTCATTTATATCATTTTTTAATGTTTTGGCGCTTTTATACGATAAAAGCTATTTTATAGAAAAAATAATTATTTTGCATCACTTTATTCTGAGGACTATAACTTTTTTATTTTTTTGCTTATGATGCTGTATGGCAGCTTGTTTTTGGCGGGACAAGATGACGTTTTCAGCAGTACCATGGTTATTTATATCCATCTTTTTGATCGCGTGTTATTCCACTTTTTGTTCAGCGGTATGATAATAAAGCGTTGTTTTTTTGGCTCGTTTTTTTTTTCATATGGTGTTCACTGAAGGGGTTAACTAGTTGGACAGTTTTATAGGTTGGGTCGTTACGGACGCAGCAATACTAAATATGTGTACTTTCATTGTTTTTTTTATTTAGATAAAGAAATGTATTTATGGGAATAATATTTTTTTTTCTTTATTTAGGAATTTTTTTTTTTTTTTTACACATGTGGAATTTTTTATTTTTACTTTTTTACTTTGTCCCAGGGGGGACATCGCAGATCGCTGATCTGACAGTTTGCACAGCACTCTGTCAGATCAGCGATCTGACTGACAGGGCTGCAGGCTTACCAGCGCCTGCTGTGAACCCGGAAGTACTCACTGCAGTACCCAGATGCAGCCCCGTGGCCATTTTGGATCTGGGGACTGCAGGGAGGAGACGCCCGGTACAAGGTGAGTACATCGCCTTGTATCGATCATCTTAGGGAAGTCTGCAGGGAGCCCGCTCCCTGCGCAATGCTTCCCTGTACCGCCGGTACACTGCGATCATGTTTGATCGTAGTGTGCCGGGGGTTAATGTGCCGGGGCGGTCCGTGACCACTCCTGGCACATAGTGCCAGATGTCAGCTGCAATAGTCAGCTGACACCCGGCCACGATCGGCCGCGCTCCCCCCGTGAGCGTGGCCGATTGCATATGACGTACTACCCCGTCACTGGAAATTAAGTCCCAGGTCACCTTGACAGGATAGTACATCATATGGGATTAAGGGGTTAATGGAAGGTTGAGTGGAAGGAAATAGTGTGGTAGAAAAAGGTGCACTACAACTGGAATAACTGCAGCTTTGAAAGGATTGCTAAGAAAATGCCATTCAAAAATTTTGGGGAAATTCACAAGGAATGGACTGCTGCTGGAGTCATTGCTTCAAGAGCCACCCTACACAGACGTATCCAGGACATGAGCTACAAGTGTCGCATTCCATGTGTCAAGCCACTCATGACCAATAGGCAACGCCAGAAGCGTCTTACCTGGGCCAAGGAGAAAAAGAACTAGACTGTGGCTCAGTGGTACAAGGGGTTGTTTTCAGATGAAAGTAAATTTTGCATTTCATTTGAAAATCAAGGTCCCAGAGTCTGGAGGAAGAGTGGAGAGGCACACAATCCAAGCTGCATGAGGTCTAGTGTAAAGTTTCCACAATCAGTGATGGTTTTGGGAGCCATGTCATCTGCTGGTGTAGGTCCATGGTGTTTTATCAAGATCAAAGCCAGTGCAGCCATCTACCAGGAAATTTTACAGCACTTCATGCTTTCCCTCTGCTGCCAAGCTTTGTGGAGATGGAAATTTAATTTTCCAGCAGGAGTTGGCACCTGTCCACACTGCCAAAAATACCAACACCTGGTTTAAAAACAGCAGTATCACTGTGCTTGATTGACCAGCAAACTCATCTGACCTTACCCCCATAGAGAATCTATGGGGCATTGTCAAGCTGAAGATGAGAGACACCAGACCCAACAATGTAGATGAGCTGAAGGCTGCTATCAAAGCAACCTGGGCTTCCATAACACCTCAGCAATGCCACAGGCTGATCGCCTTTATGCAACGCTGCATTGATGCAGTAATTGATGCAAAAGGAGCCCCAACCAAGTTTTGAGTGCATACACTTTTCGGATTTTAAAATAATTTTTCAAGCTGGTGTTATAATGTATTCAAATTTACTAAGAAAATGACTTTTGGGTTTTCATTGGCTGTAAGCCTTAATCAACATTAACAGAAATAAACACTTGAAATAGATCACTCTATTTGTAATGAATCTATTTTTGTATTGAAGAACTGAAATAAATAAACTTTTTCTATAATATTCTAATTTTGTGAGAAACACCTATATGTGCCATATTTTGGCAAGTATGCATCAGTATTAAATTTTCATTAATTTTTATATTGGCAACATTTGAGAAAAAAAAGCCATGCTTTGTATGAACAAATTATAATATTTTCCCCAAAAAATTCTGTGCAGGTGATATCAGTCATGACTAGTGTTGAGTAGTGTTGAGCATTCCGATGCTGCAAATATCGGGTATCGGCCGAAATTTGCTGTATCGGAATTCTGATACCGAGTTCCGATATTTTTGCGATATCGGAAATCGAAATCGGAAGTGTGCGGTGCGTATGGTTCCCAGGGTCTGGAGGAGAGGAGACTCTCCTTCAGGCCCTGGGATCCATATTCATGTAAACAATAAAAAACAAAAATAAAAAATATTGATATACTCACCCCTCTGGCGGACCCTGGCTCTTAGTGGTGCCTCCGTTCCTAAGAATGCAGGGAGTGAAGGACCTTCGATGACGTCGCGGCTTGTGGTTGGTCGCGTGAGCGGTCACATGAGCGGTCACGCGACCAATCACAAGCCGCGACATCATCGAAGGTCCTTCACTCTGCATTCGTAGGAACGGAGGCAGACGCTTGGACCGGTGAGAACCGGGGCCGTCGGAGGGGTGAGTATATCAATATTTTTTATTTTTATTCTTTATTTTATACATGAATATGGATCCCAGGGCCTGAAGGAGAGTTTCCTCTCCTTCAGACCCTGGGAACCATTCTAATATTTTGTGTCCCTTTGATATGCATTGGTATCGGGTATCGGTATCGGCGATATCCGATATTTTTTGGATATCGGCCGATCCAATCCGATACCGATACCTTTGCATATCGGAAGGTATCGCTCAACACTAGTGTTGAGCGATACCTTCCGATATTCGAAAGCATCGGTATCGGATTGGATCGGCCGATACCGGCAAAATATCGGATCTCGCCGATACCGATACCCGATACCAATACAAGTCAATGGGACACAAATATCAGAAGGTATCCTGGATGGTTCCCAGGGTCTGAAGGAGAGGAAACTCTCCTTCAGGCCCTGGGATCCATATTCATGTAAAAAATAAAGAATAAAAATAAAAAATATGGATATACTCACCCCTCCGGCGGACCCTGGACCTTAGCGGTGTAACCGGCAGCCTCCGTTGCTAAGAATGCAGAGTGAAGGACCTTCGATGACGTCGCGGCTTGTGATTGGTCGCGTGACCGCTCATGTGACCGCTCACGCGACCAATCACAAGCCGCGACATCATCACAGGTCCTACACTCACTGCATTCTAAGGAACGGAGGCTGCCGGTTACACCGCTAAGGTCCAGGGTACGCCGGAGGGGTGAGTATATCCATATTTTTTTTTTTATTCTTTATTTTTTACATGAATATGGATCCCAGGGACTGAAGGAGAGTCTCCTCTCCTCCAGACCCTGGGAAACATACACTGGGAACTTCCGATTCCGATTTCCGATATCACAAAAATATCGGAACTCGGTATCGGAATTCCGATACAGCGAATATCGGCCGATACCTGATATTTGCAGTATCGGAATGCTCAACACTAGTCATGACAGCACCAAATATACCTATGTTTAATTATTTGAGAAATAAATATACAGTATATTGTAACACGCTAGGACATTGTAGAACATCGTGGCAGTGACATAGCAGACACAATCCATATAAGTAAAATGACTCATGCTACCAGGGATGTTTGCAGGCTTGGCTCTTCAGCCACTCAGCATTTAGCACATTTAACTGTTGTGCATATCCTCGTCAGAAACAAAACATATCAGTCCAGAGGCTGTGACACTCTGAAGCTTTTCCATCTGCCTTTTCTGTGTCAGTAATGAGACAACCTCTAAGCTGGCTTAGCTGAGCTTGCTAAGCCAACAGCAAAACCCATACTGGAGCAGGAGGAATGGAACTGATGAGTCCCACTAATAAATCCTACTCATCACTCCAGTAAAAACTGGCCTAAAACTATCATAAATACAATGGCTCAGAACCTAAGCTTCTGCACCAACCAGTACCCGTCTTTTACTATCTCGCCCCCCCCCCCCAACGTTCCGGGGGAGATATACGCTCTTGGTTCAGAATATTCCCTGTCATTCACCTACAATATATATATATATATATATATATATATATATATATATATATATATATATATATATATATTTATGTATTTGCGAATTTGTTGAATTTTTGTTTAACACTAATGACTTTTTAAGACTTTTTAAATTTTAATAGTCTCAGTATGTTCCAACAACAGGAATATCCTATACTGCAGGAAATAACAATGCAGGAAATCTCAGACAATTCTGGGGTCTTTCATGAGCCCTAACTGTCTAGCCATAATAAGTATGTGCTCCAATCGCATCACAAGAATTCCCTGTGACACTATCAAAGGGGGTTTTTCCTCACCCTCTGAATGCCACAATCAGCATTGACAGCTTATTTCAAGAGGTTAAACATCAGACATTACTCTGATGTCTACCAGTATAGAAGAGTGACTTCTACCTTTATAGAAGGGGTTTCAGTTGTGTATTACAACCGTTGCCCTGATTGTGCCGCCATACTTGCTGTGTTTGACCATTGAGTATGACAAATGTGTTTGTGACATTAATACCCATCATGTCTTCTGTAGGGGTTAAGGGGTGCAAACTAATAAGTAGAGAGCAAGGCTATTTTGTTGATAGACATAATATGTTTAAACTCAATATTAATAGCAGTAAAGTTTATAAAAATAATTACATGCATTGCAAACAAGTATATGTACCAGGAAAGTCTGCTATCCAATAAAAGTTTATAAGCATATCATTCTACTTGATACCTCATTAACAACACCATTGTTACAAAAGTTTCTCTTTCAGATTTATTTCAATAAGTTGAAGGCTTTTCATGTGTTTGCTCAATGATTGTTACATCTCAGCACTGCTAATAAAATTTTAATTATTTGTGCTTTTAGAATCACATATAGCCCGTGGTACTGACCTAATTTCAGAAGGGCTTGGAATAGCAATTAAGACAGATGTTACTAAATTATACAGTTGTTGTGCTACTGATTATGCAGTCATCGTAAAAAAAAGATAGGAACCAAATAAAAGGATTATCGCTATTTGCCTGCTTCCACATACATTTGATTTGCTGGTGCTTCCTTTTCAAAAGCATGTCTATCACACTGTCTTCTGTCACTGCAAACCTTTTCAAATTTAGCTGTAAAGAGGATTAGCCATAACATGAAAAGTGCTCAAAATTGTACAGCCACAGTGACTGGGAGTTTATCTCGACAAAAAATGAAATTCCTTCTCCCTCTTTCCATTCAAGCTTGCTGTCAATGGGATACATGAAACATGTATCAAATGATAAGAATCCATAAACACTTAGATCCTTTCCTTATTTTTGTAGGGTACATTGATTAATCTGTCTTTTTACCCAGAGAAAGCACTCTGGCCTTTTTTTGGCATTATTGTCGTTATCATTTTGACAGTCTTGACTGTTCCTTTGGTTCTAGGTCAGTTCGCATGACTAGTCAAATGTGCCAACATGACAAGATATTAAGTATAGATGGACATTTTCAAAAATATGAAACTTAGAGATCAGTAATCAAGAGGCTGCAGTATAATTAATGTGCACAGTCCTATGGTATAACCGGAGAAAGTGTACAATGTTTGTAAAAATATTTATCAACTGTTTACAGGAAACAAGTTACATAGAATTGGCTCCGATGATCTACCATGGTAACAATAGTTGCATACATGCAAATTTATTAACTTTAATTTATGGAGCATTTTCATGATTCTTCATACACTGACACTTCAGATACAGTATTTCTTAAAGATCATGCTCATGTTTTAATTAAACAGATTAATCTATAGTATGACTTTTTTTGTTTTTCTGCAACCTTTCCACAAAAAATTTAAGTAAATAATATTTAGTGTAAAATATATTTTGCATGCATTTGTTACATAAAACAAACTTAAAAACTTTACACTCGCTAAGTAAGAATAATTGATTAGTTACTCAGTGTGAAACATAAATGACATGGAAATGGGATCCTACGTACCCTGTCTAAATGGGGTGTCAGTGGGGAAGTGTTATTTCACTCAATGTCTCAGGAATGATCATTTTTGCTGTGGATAAGTGATATAAGATGTGATTTGTGGACCACCCTTTTTGATTGATGATTAGTGATGAGCGAGTGTACTCGTTGCTCGGGTTTTCCCGAGCATGCTTGGGTGATCGCTGAGTATTTGTTATTGCTCGGTGATATAGTTTTCATCGCCTCAGTTGCCTGATTTACGACTTCCAGATACACTGAATACATGTATGAATTCCCTAACAAACAGGCATTCCTCACATGTATTCAGCATATCTGGAAGTCATAAATCATGCAACTGAAGTGATGAAAACTATATCTCCGAGCAATAACAAATACTCGGAGGACACCCGAGCATGATCAGGAAAACAGCAGCAACGAGTGTACTCGCTCATCACTATTGATGATTGATTGGTGAATAACTGATTGATGTGAAATGCCCTGATAGTCTGTTATTTTGTTATTTTGTAGAAACCATGGCATATAATTATATAATCCCTACAGCAGATGTTATATAACAACATATCAGAACTTCTTGTCATTCAGTGAATGTCACAGGAAAAGGAACTTTCTACTAATTCAATTTTTGGAACCTAGTGTATACAGCATCAGTTTCTCTATTGTCATCAGTGTCTGACATGAAATGTGATATTCATACATATATAGTCTACAGACATGGCAATAGAAATTTACATTAATGTTACTCTGCAGAGAAGACATGGACTTGAATTCTTAGGCCACCTTTTGGATGTTGCATTCCTAAAAGTCAATATTAAACCTTCAACCAACTTTGCCACAAGACTTAAGATAGTATGACAAACCAGAAACTCCATTTGCAAACACGAGTTTCAGGGTTTTTGCCCCTCCTCAGTATTAAAAGATCAATATTGCCTTTTATGATTGCTACATCCAATGGGTGACACTAAAGTTCAAGTGTTCTTGGTCTCTTAGCAGGATATTTGTATATTTGCATTCCCAAAAAAGCTTTGCATGGCCTATAAGTCTCCTTACACACCCAATGAATGTTATACTAATAGTTTTTCCACTGCATATATATATATATATATATATATATATATATATATATATATATATATTTATTTATTATCATGAAGTCAAGTAAATTTTATTTTTTTACACAGTTTCAGAATCAGTTTAAGTATGACATAGTTTGGGCTTTAGCTGATATCAAAACATCAGTCTGTCTGGAAATCTTTACTTGCTGTGCTGTATTAAAATACTAAAGGGCTTCTAGTGAACAATCGTAACCTTTCAAGCCCTTGAATGTCAATGTCAGGCATAGGTGAGTGTTTTTAAATCAGCTTTAGAAATAAGCCTTGTATTTGAAAAATAAACTGGCCCTTTCTATTTTCTCTATGAAATAGCAAATATTAATCATAACAAAGAACCCACTTTAGATCAACTTTTGAAAGTGAAGGTCAGCTCCAACAAATATAATGATTTCTAGAAAACATAAAGACGCCACCTTTATGTTGTGACAAAACCCACCCGAGTAACAAGATTTACCAGAGATGCATTAAAAATAGCGTGAATGAGTACCTGTTATGTGAGGACCACTGCCAGCATCTATTTTTACTTCTGTAGTTCATTGATATTGATAGATAATATAATACAAGAAGGGGGCTCTGTTGAGGGAGACCTGCTCTGCAAATAAGGCTTCGCCCCTGGCAGACTAAGCCCTAGACCATGTATTACATGGACTGTCCATTTCATGCAAGACCTGTCCATGACCAGACATGTCTTTATCAATAACGACAGCTAATTGCAAGTGGTTACAATGTATGTAAGTTAGACAATCAGTTAATCACATCCATTAAAATTCCCTTTAATCTACCTCTTGGCTTTCTTGTGGCTAATGCACACTCCGACATTATTTACACCTAGGTCCTTATTTTTGACCTGCTATTACAGCATTCTGGACTCCGCTCTGTGATCTACTGATAGGATGCTAAATATTATCAGCCTTTTGTATGCCACAGTTTTAAAGTTTTTGGTCGTAGTATAAAAGATTTAAAATGTTCTTGCTTTTTTCAAATCCCTATTAAGAGAATAGTTGCTAAATATCTGATCACTTAGGGTCTTACACCCAGAAGAATAATGATCCCTAGAACATAGATGTGGAGCTCCTGCCTTTTCCTAGCTGTGGACAAAAATGAATAGAGTGGCATTCATGAACTTCATTAATTGCCAAGGTACTGAGCTCTGTTTTCAGGATTCTTTGCGATTATCCGTTAACTGCATGTTGTACCGATACATGGTACAAATGTTACCATCATAAACTATTTTGCCGTATTTAGTGCTACGGTTCTCTTACGTCCACTCATTCCGCACAGATGCACACACAATTAGGACATTTTTGCACACCATTATGTTGCTCAAATTACCATTAATTCTTAATGTTCTGGTTTTAACAAACGAAAAAAGGTAATGAAAATTTCCATTGGGGCTTCTACCAGAAATGTTATTACTTTAGAAGACAAGAATAGCAGTAGATATAACACAATTTAAATCTCAGTGGAACCCTAACTCCTCATTATGTCATTGAGGTGAGACGGTCTCCATTGGGGTCTGTGATATGAAAGATACATTATAGTTACAGTTAACATTATCAAAGTTCTGATGTCAGTTTGAAAAGAGTCTGATACTGATTTTATTTTATAATAAAACAGTATGAAACAATAGCATTTTACATGCACTTAAACAAAGCAGCATCTTATCAGCAGAAAATTATGACACTGGCTGCTAAAGAAGCACGATGCAGAAGAGCAGCAAAAACCAAGCATAGATGATAGATGAAGACCCTTTTATAGTTTGTTTGTCTGTCTAACCACCAAAAAGGTAGCTCCTGAAATGAGACAGTTAGTAAAATAGATGATGGGTTCTTCAACATTGTAAAATAGGACTTGTGGAACATCACTTGAATCAGGAAAATTCAGAAAAATTCCGATATTCGAAAGCATCGGTATCGGATTGGATCGGCCGATACCGGCAAAATATCGGATCTCGCCGATACCGATACCCGATACCAATACAAGTCAATGGGACACAAATATCGGAAGGTATCCTGGATGGTTCCCAGGGTCTGAAGGAGAGGAAACTCTCCTTCAGGCCCTGGGATCCATATTCATGTAAAAATAAAGAATAAAAATAAAAATATGGATATACTCACCCCTCCGGCAGACCCTGGACCTTAGCGATGTAACTGGCAGCCTCCGTTCCTAAGAATGCAGAGTGAAGGACCTTCGATGACGTCGCGGCTTGTGATTGGTCGCGTGACCGCTCATGTGACCGCTCACGCGACCAATCACAAGCCGCGATGGTCCTACACTCACTGCATTCTTAGGAACGGAGGCTGCCGGTTACATCGCTAAGGTCCAGGGTCCGCCGGAGGGGTGAGTATATCCATATTTTTTATTTTTATTCTTTATTTTTTACATGAATATGGATCCCAGGGCCTGAAGGAGAGTCTGCTCTCCTCCAGACCCTGGGAACCACACACTGGGAACTTCCGATTCCGATTTCCGATATCACAAAAATATCAGAACTCGGTATCGGAATTCCGATACAGCAAATATCGGCCGATACCCGATACTTGTGGTATCGGAATGCTCAACACTACTCTTGACTCTAAGTAATGTGGATAATCGAGTCTACATCAGAATCATACACAAAGCAATAGATTGTTTTATAATATAGTATGACTATCCTATGATATTCATTTTATGAATTTGTCGTAGTAGCTCCTCGTTTTAATAATTGACTCATAAATTACTAACCTCATTTGGGACTTAATGATCAGATATTATTATAGTGTATGTGTCTTTGCATTTTAATATATGTATATAAACAGCTCTGGCAAAAATTAACAGACCACTGCAAAATGTTCATTTTGTCTGATTTTTCTCTCTATAGGTATGTTTTCGAGAAAAATGTAAATTGTACTTTTATTCTAAATACTACAGACAACATGTTAAATATGATGATAATAAAGGTGCGCTCGCAGCCCAGGGTCCACCGTGCAGGAGTGGAACCTGCTGCTAGTTAATGGCGGCACTATATGGTGGTACTATATGGCGGTACTACGCCAGAATAAACACAGGTTCTGTCACCCGGTCTGTATAGGAGCGAACTCTGTTGCTTCACAGAGTCGCTGGGAATAAAGGTAACGCTGTGCCCTGTTAGCATTCACAGGGTGATTCGAATGGATAGTGGGATCCCTGCAATTCACCACCACTATGCTGGTGATTGATCCCGCTCTGACCCTCGGTGGCTTATGAGCCCGCACCTGAGGACGCCCTGAGTCAGATGCTGGGATCAAGCGGGAGTTTCCACCCTACACTGAAGGATCGTCAGGAGATGCTAAAGATAGTCGCACAGAGTGCGTACAGCACCGCACTGGGGGTCCCTGCTGGTTAGACGCAGTATAGATTGTGGCTGGTGCTGGATGGCACTATCTGGCGCTAGACAGCTCCAACATTCGCGGACATTCATCAACTCTAGGGATGAGAATGATTTAGAGCTTTCACCAGAACAGGCATACATCCCCACACTCACAATTACTGATTTGTACTAGCGCATGGCCGAGCGGCCATGCGAACTCTTTATAGCTGCAGCTCTCCAGGACCTCCTAGTGGACCAATAGGAGCTGCTACAGGGCCTGAGCATGTGACCCCCGACCTCCAATGAGAGGTCTACCCTTGAGCATGCTCAGAAGGAGAAAAGCAGGACTTAGTCCCAGGAGTGCCTGCTCATTGCTGAACAGTATTGGTTATAATGGCTGAACCTGGAAGGGCAGCAGCAACCAAATGCGCAGTATCTGTCTGAGCCAGGTGCTGGCACCGATGTCTCTGCTGAGCAGGCTCCACTGTGGCCGGAGGAGAGTGAGAGACCACAGTGGAGGTGGTTCAAGATTCCCCCTGTGCAGCGGTGGGAACTCGACACCTAACACAACATGTCTCTGAATTTCCAAGCAATTCATTTAGTATTTTATTTCTAAAAAGGAGAAATGGTCAAAACTAAAAAAAAAAAAACAATTCTTTCAGATGTCAAATAATGCAAAGAAAACAAGTTCATAATCATTTAGAAACAACAATACTAATGTTTTAACTCAGGAAGAAATCAATATTTTGTGGAATAACCATGACTTATAATTAAGCCTTCATGCATCTTGGCATGCTTTCCACCAGTCTTACACACTGCTTCTGGGGCAAAAATGTAAGCAGTTCTACTTTGTTTGATGGCTTGTGACTATCCATCATCCTTTTGATTACATTCCAGAGGTTTTCAGTGAGGTTCAGGTCTGGAGATTGGGCTGCCCATGACCGGGTTTTGATTTGGTGGTCTCTTAATTTTTGCCAGAGCTGTATATGTATATATATTTTTTTTTTTTACTTTTTATTAAATTTGCGTCACTGCATAAGGCCCTACTTTATGGTGGAGAGATTTAGCTTTTGAGTAAAGATAAATTATAATGTAATTTATGAATTTTTTTTGTAGGTGTCGATATAAAAAAAGATTTGAATTATGTTGCTTTCTTCTTCATTTAGTTTTTTTTTCTAAATCAGGCTTCTATAAAAATAACCAAATAATTTAAATTCTTCACATCAATAAGAGTGTATGGATATACCTACGGGTGTTTTTGTTATATTTATATATATATATATATATATATATATATATATATATATATATATATATACTAGATTGTGGCCCGATTCTAACGCATCGGGTATTCTAGAATATGCATGTCCCCGTAGTATATGGACAATGATGATTCCAGAATTCGCGTCAGACTGTGCCCGTCGCTGATTGGTCGAGGCAACCTTTATGACATCGTCGCCATGGCAACCATTATGACATCTACGTCGATACTGTGCCCGTCGCTGATTGGTCGAGGCTTGGCGGCAGACTGTGCCCGTCGCTGATTGGTCGAGGCAACCTTTATGACATCATAGTCGCCATGCTGTGCCCGTCTCTGATTGGTCGAGGCCTGGCGGCCTCGACCAATCAGAGACGCGGGATTTCCAGGACAGACAGACAGACAGACAGAAAGACAGACAGACAGACAGAAAGACAGACAGACAGACGGAAAAACCCTTAGACAATCTATATATATAATTGTCTAAGGGTTTTTCCGTCTGTCTGTCTTTCTGTCTGTCTGTCTGTCTTTCGGGTATTCGGGTATTCTAGAATATGCATGTCCCCGTAGTATGTGATTCGCGGCAGACTGTGCCCGTCGCTGATTGGTCGAGGCAACCTTTATGACATCATCGTCACCATGGCAACCATTATGACATCATCGTCGCCATGCTGTGCCCATCTCTGATTGGTCGAGGCCGCCCGACAAACCGTCGACCACTCCATATAAGGTATGGTCTACAAACCGCCGACCACTCCATATAAGGTATGGTCTACAAACCGCCGACCACTCCATATAAGGTATGGTCTACAAACCGCCGACCACTCCATATAAGGTATGGTCTACAAACCGCCGACCACTCCATATAAGGTATCCTGTTTGTAGACCATACCTTATATGGAGTGATTTCCAGGACAGACAGACAGACAGACAGACAGACAGACAGACAGAAAGACAGACAGACAGACAGACAGACAGACAGACAGACAGACAGACGGAAAAACCCTTAGACAATTATATATATAGATATATATTTCAAAATTGGAACAGCATCACATATTACCGCAGTTGTCGTGCAGCGCTTTCTCAACCAAAGTTCAATTGGCCTCCAGTAATAAAGAGAAAAAAAGGAAAACAGCACAAAAATTAAAGAAAAAAATGGGCTTTAATGCCTGAACGGCGTGGCTACGCCGTTCAGGCATTAAAGCCCATTTTTTTCTTTAATTTTTGTGCTGTTTTCCTTTTTTTTTTTTAATATATATATATATATATATATATATATATATATATATATATATATAGCGAGAGAGAAAGAGAGCAATATCAAGATATGTAATAAGTTTTGAACATATCTTTTGATTAATTCAACTATTTTTGTTTTAAAATTTTAAAATGATCTAATTGCAGAACATTTTCTTTTTTACTGTATTTACAATATCCTTTACTTTAAGAACTCAGTGCCATATTTTATTGTATAGACAGTTTAGTGAGATGCACTTATAAGCTTTTACAATATTGACTGCAAGATTGGAGAATGAAAGAACATTTTAGTAATTGGACATCTTCCAAGAACAGTATCTTGGCTAATATTTATCAATGTCCTGAGCTGGATTACCTGTTGTTCTTCAGTATACAGAGGAGTGTGATTACTTCTCTACACTCATTTAAAGTGTTGGCTTCAGTTCAAAATTTACAGGTCTAGCTTCCAAGGTAAAACATCTGGTCTATATGTCCTAAATTATATCATTTGTGGCCTGTTTCAGTTTTGTAGCAGAATGATTTATGGTCTGTCCAATGTAGATAGGTGGATACGCACAACAATCTATTTTACATTCATGCACCTTAAATTTTATATATTTATTTAATGTAAAGTTCAAAGTAACTTTAGACTGTTTTTTTGCACTAAAAAAATAGTACATTTTGGTAAAGAAATGGCTGCATTTTGTTTTTTATTCATAATAATGTTCCTTGTTAATTCATATATGTTCATTTTTATGTTTTCAGTTACGGACGAGTTTATGCTGCCGACCCCTACCACCACGCACTTGCTCCAGCAGCCACCTACGGCGTTGGTACCGTGGTAAGCTTTTGTTATTATTTTTCTCTTTTTCTTTCATCACATATTGACTGTTAATTTTTTTCATAGTGGTAAGGTGAAAGCATTGTATTATTTATTTTTGCAGGTAATCGGTGTGTTTAATATTTTTTTGGGGGGGATTTTTTAACTATTCTTCAGACTACTTTTTCATTTCAAAAATAGGGACAAATTCTGTCATTTTCAATCAAATTAAAATATGAACTAGGCAAGATACAGATGAGAATTTGTATTTTTTTTTCAGTTTTTCATCCAGAAAATACAATTAATGTTTTATCAGTTTGCTATGTCAATAATAGCAATAGATCTGCTAAAATAGATGCCTTATGAATAGGGTACGTATGACAGCCATGTTTTAACAATCCCATTAAATTTATTGGATAAGAAAAAGATAAAGATATTTCATGCAACCATTTTTAACACACAAACGGTTGGTTTATGTACAAAAGCGTTCATTTGAACAACACCAAAGATTTGCAATGGTCCGTGTTCTGACTCTATGCTACCCTTTTTGCACGCGAACAAAAATACACTCATCTGAATGAGTTATCCAAGTATCATAAGGCATATCAATTGCAAGGTTGTCTTTACAGATTTTATTAACTTTCAAATTTCTAAATTTTACATTATATATAAACTAAGCTCTGGCACAAATTAAAAGACCACTGCAAAACATTTAGTTTGTCTGATTTTTCTCTTTATAGGTATATTTTGTGTAAAATGTAAATTGTTATTTTATTCTATAAACTTCTGACAACATGTCTCTGAATTTACAACAAAAAACTTTTTGTATTTTTTTTTCTGAAAAACAAAAATGGTCAAAATAAAAACCGCCAGTGCTTTCAGACCTCAAATAATACAAAGAAAGCAAGTTCATAATCATTTAGAAACAACAATACTAATGTTTTAATTCGGTAAGAGTTCAGAAATCAATATTTTGTGGAATAACCATGATTTTTAATCACAGCTTTCATGCGTCTTGGCATGCTTTCCACTAGTTTTTCACACTGCTTCTGGCGCAAAAATTTAAGCAGTTTTTCTTTGTTTGATGGCTTGTGACTATCCATCATCCTCTTGATTACATTCCAGAGGTTTTCAATGGGTAGAGGTCTGGAGATTGGGCCACCCATGACAGGGTTTTGATGTGGTGGTCTCTTAAATTTTGCCAGAGCTGTATATATATATATACACTTTAAATATTTATAAAACTATCCTAGAGAAAATCTCTGACTCTTGCTTCCTTTACTTATACAAGGTGACTGACAACTTTTTAGGATGAGCTTGTTCACGAAACCACCCCTTTAACTAAGATAGTTGGTGAAAAAATCCATATATTATACAAACTTACAACCTAATGCTAGAAATATATGATAGTAATTAATAACTTAAACACCATCTAAAAATAATCATGTAGATATTTACATTGTAATGTTTTGCAACTCCTTCTGTCTCCTAAAAACTCTTATCATGTAATAGATCAAACTAGTCACCAGTAGGGTTGAGCGACTTTTATTTTTATAGGATCGGGTCGGGTTTCACAAAACCCGACTTTCTCAAAAGTCGGGTCGAGCGAAATCGGCCGATCCTATAAAAAAGTCGGGGTCGGGGTCGGCCGAAACACGAAACCCAATGCAGTGCAATGGGATACTATGGTTCCCAGGGTCTGAAGGAGAGGAAACTCTCCTTCAGGCTCTGGGATCCATATTAATGTGTAAAATAAAGAATTAAAATAAAAAATATTGATATACTCACCCGTCCGGAGGCCCCTGGACATCACCGCTGGTAACTGGCAGCCTTCTTTGCTTAAAATGAGCGCGTTCAGGGCCTTCCATGACGTCACGGCTTGTGATTGGTCGCGTGGCGGTCACATGGGCGGCCGCGACCAATCACAAGCCGTGACATCATCTAAGGCCCTGAACGCGCTCATTCTTAGGAAGGAAGGCTGCCGGAAAGAAGCCGAGGGTGAGTATATTCCTATTAGGTATATACTCACCCTCGGACACGCCCTGCTTCTTTCCAGAAGCCTTCCTTCTTAAGAATGAGCTCGTGAAGGGCCTTAGATGATGTCACGGCTTGTGATTGGTCGCGGCCGCCCATGTGACCGCTCACGCGACCAATCACAAGCCGTGACGTAATTCTCAGGTCCTAAATTCCTAGAATGAGGAATTTAGGACCTGAGAATTACGTCACGGCTTGTGATTGGTCGCGTGGCAGTCACATGGGCAGGCCGCGACCAATCACAAGCCGTGACATCATCTAAGGCCCTGAACGCGCTCATTCTTAGGAAGGAAGGCTGCCGGAAAGAAGCCGAGGGTGAGTATATTCCTATTAGGTATATACTCACCCTCGGACGTGCCCTGCTTCTTTCCGGAAGCCTTCCTTCTTAAGAATGAGCTCGTGAAGGGCCTTAGATGACGTCACGGCTTGTGATTGGTCGCGGCTGCCCATGTGACCGCTCACGCGACCAATCACAAGCCGTGACGTAATTCTGAGGTCCTAAATTCCTAGAATGAGGAATTTAGGACCTGAGAATTACGTCACGGCTTGTGATTGGTCGCGTGGCAGTCACATGAGCGGCACGCGACCAATCAGAAGCCGTGACGTCATGGAAGGCCGTAAACGTGCTCATTTTAAGCAAAGAAGGCTGCCGGTTACCAGCGGCGATGTCCAGGGGCCTCCGGAGAGGTGAGTATATCAATATTTTTTATTTTAATTATTTATTTTACACTTAAATGTGGATTCCGATACCGATTTCCAATATCGCAAACATATCGGAACTCGGTATCGGAATTCCGATATTAGATTCAGAAGATCGCCGACCTCATGGCTGACCCCACACAGGGGTCGGGTTTCATGAAACCCGACTTTGCCAAAAGTCGGCGACTTCTGAAAATGGCCGACCCGTTTCGCTCAACCCTAGTCACCAGGCTTCTTGCTTAACTATTGCCTGGTTATCAAGATACTTCATCAATACATACTAGATTGAAATGGCATACTCAAGCAGTAGAGGATCACAGGCTGCAAAACAGATCAGATAGAATTGATACTTTTGCCTTCAGAAGGCAGTAAAATATTGTAGCCTTTTTTCGCCAAAAACTGTCCTAAATTCAAAAAGCAAAAATGATACAAATTCATGTACTTCCTTGAAATGTATTATATTCAAAGACAAGAACAAGTGTAGGTTAAGAAATTTAAAAGACAGTAATGATCAATCCTCTAATTTTTTCGAATTTGTTACACATTACGTAAAAATTTTGATTTGTACTAATTCCAGCAAAATGGAGGGTGGCTAGCTGACTGCCATTATCTTGGAATCTGAGGGTCAGGAAGAAATTAGTAAGAAAAATAATATAACTCCTATTTTTTGACACTTCCCTTGCCTGCCCTACTACCACCTATTGGCTCATTTGTCTTCTGTCTTCTACCTTCTATCTTCTCTTTCCAGTCCTTTGTGCTGCTGTTCTTCACGAAGCCCCAAAACATCATGTGGGATCTAGCACACATAAATAACATGTGTTGTGCCACTCACAGTTACATTGATATGACAAGCGTCATTAGAGTCAATGACTCACACGATGGCGTGGTGCCTAGTGAAGGACTGCAGCGTCAGAGGCTCAAAAAGAGGCTAAGATAGAAGGTGGAAGACAGAACACAGGAAAGAGACTATAGACGAGCTAATGGGAAAAGCGGTGGTGCCAAGAAAGGAATAGGGAGGGCCAAATCGAGATGTGTATCAATGTGTTGTTTCTAATGTGTTCTCAGAGGATTCTGTTTACACTGAATTTATTTGATTTAAATCAAATTTCAAGACTATTTCAAGATAAATACAAATTTTAGCAGTTTTGCTCATCTCTATTTATGATATATCTATTTTTGTAAATACTTGGCATATGTTCTATATTAAATAGTGCTTCTGGGCCATCTGTGTTATGCCATTCCTTAGTTATTCCTCCCAAAAAATGTGTGAGTAAATTGATCATTGGGTACTTACAGCTCAAGGTGCATACCAGGAATATTGTTAGCATCCAATTTGTACTACCAGGGTGAAATGGTGTAGGGATATGTCTTCAACTGGTGTCAGTCACTTGAAAATTTACACATAAATTTCTAAGAGGCAAACAGGAAGTCCAGCCCAATATGGAGTAGGACTCCATATTGGCCTGGACTTCCTGTTTGCCTCTTAGAAATTTATGTGTAAGCATGGTCCAGAATTGGTTATCATAGGAGATCTAAAGCCATTTACTAAAGTGAAGCAGATATTTTAACCAATACTTTCAAATGTTAATCTGTAAAAAGACTGTTTTCTAAAGACTAAAAATAGTTGCCCTGATGATAAGGTGATTGCCGTTGTTCTGGCTCCTGAGGCGCAAACCAAACAGGTGCTATGACCAAAGGAACTGGCCCCATTTTCCATACATTTTCATAGTTTTACAGGTTCAGTAATACATTGCTAGGCCAAAAGTGCTTTTACTTTGACTTTTAAAGCAAAGGAGTGGCCCAAATGCTGCACTGCATCTATAAGGCATACAATACAGCATCTTTATAAGACAACCCCTATAAAATACAAGGTTCAAAGAAAAATCACTTTTGATTGGTAAACATGTATATATCTCTGTTATATGCCATATCTCAAAACAAGAGAGAACTTGGAGCATTTCACTATATTCCTCTCTGATGAATATTGAGTAATATATAAAAGGAATATTCGAGACAAATCCTTTTCCCCATTTTGTGCTTGATAAATGGCTGGAAATTCGTTACTTTATTAATGATAAAAAATAAAGCCACAAAAGTAAAGTTTAAAAAACTGTGTCTTGGGAAATCATTGTAGCCACAATTTGGCCCAGACATGCACCTCTATATTGAAGAAGCACTCCAGTCAAAGATTTATCCTCTTAATATATTGAAGTTATCATATCATATAGCACTTTATACCCACAATTGCTAAATGTGCCCTTTTACCCATTTGATTGTTCTCTTTTCTCTGCTCAATGTAAGAACAGGAAGTCTCTTGTCCCTGCATTATCATTCCCCTCTTCAACTCATGACCCAGCTGCTCCCTCCTCCCCCTGCAAGACACTTTTGCAGCGGTTTATGACTCATGCAAGGAAGAGGCCTCCTGTTTCTACATAAAGCTTAGAAGAATTCAGCTAGTCATTTTTAACCACATGATGTCAAAGACCTAATGGAAAACCAAAGAATGAGCTGGGTAGAAAGGCAAAATGAGCAATTGCAAGTACACAGTGCCATATAATATGATTGCAATATATTTAGAGATTAAAAATGTTGATGGGAATGATTTTTTAAATGCATAAAGAACTCTATGAAAAACACCTTAAGGCCTCTTTCACACGTCAGTGTCTCCGGTACGTGTAGTGACAGTTTTCTCACGTACCGGAGACACTGACGCACGTAGACACATTAGAATCTATGTGTTTCTGCACATGTGTGTGTTTTCACACGGACCGTATGTCCATGTGCAAAACACGTAGACATGTCCGTTTTTTTCCAGCAGCACGTACAGCAATACGTCCTGCACATGTGCACACGGAGAACAGTGTGCACTCTCCTCCATGTGCACGTACCGCCTACAGGAGAGACAATGCTACAGTAAGCGCTGTCCCCCCCACTGTGGTGCTGAAGGTGGCATTCATCTCTTCTCCCCCACAGGAGAGAAGAGATGAAAGATCAAGTTTTTGTTATTTTTTGTGAAAAATAAAGTTTGCATGTGACCCCCGCCTCCCACCCCCAGTGCGCCGCCCTGCCCCTTGCAGAAGAAATACTCACCCAGCTCCCGCGATGTCTTCACTCTCCTCTCAGCGCTGGCCCCTTGTCCTGTGTGAGTGGTCACGTGGGACCGCTCATTACAGTGAGGAATATGCGCATATTCCTCACTGTAATGAGCAGTCTCACGTGACCGCTCACACAGGACAGGCTGCCGGTGCTGAGAGGAGAGTGGAGACATTGTGGGAGCTGGGTGAGTATTTCTTCTGCAAGGGGCCGGGCGGCGCACTGGGGGTGGGAGGTGGGGGTCACATACAAACTTTATTTTTCACAAAAAATAACAAAAACTTGATCTTTCATCTTCTCTCCTGCGGGGGAGAAGAGATGAATGCCGCCTTCAGCACAACACAGGGGGGACAGCGTTTAGTGTAGCGCTGTCTCTCCTGCACGGTCCGTGTGGTCCTCAGGCGGCACACGGATGCCGCATGTGTGCCACACTGATGTGCCACATGAGCACACGGACACATGTACATGGATAACTCCGGTACCGATTTCTCTGGTACCGGAATTATCTGGACGTGTGAAAGACGCCTAATTCAGGATTCTGCATAAATGTTGAAATTATCATTGTTTGTTCGTTATCTTAACTATTATTTTTTTTAAATGGTGATTGATTTCTGGGGTGGTGGTAATGGTGGTAATATTTTCATTTCTGAAATTGATTTTTTTTAAAGTAACCTTAAAAAACAAACCCATGAAATTGCTTTGTTTCAGAATGCTTTTGCACCCTTCACTGATGCCAAGACTAGGAGCCATGCTGATGATGTCGGTCTCGTTCTTTCTTCATTACAGGCTAGTATATACCGAGGGGGATACAGCCGTTTTGCTCCATACTAAATGACAAAACCATAAAACTCTTCCAGTGTGGGGGAAAAAAAGAAGCTTTCCGAGGCCTGGGTATTGCAATACATGCAGTAGTGCATCATTTTAGCAACTCTAAATAACTAAATACAACTCAAAGAGAGTAAAATTACATTTTTTATCTTATACCTCAGATATTTTGTTCTGTGTATTTTAATATTGTGGGTCTTTAATTTCTCAAAGTTCTGTAGTTGATTGTTGGCTGTAGATTTTTTGTGGTTGACCTAGGAAGCTACTAATGTAGATATGAATAAAAAAAACTATTTTAGGGCCACAATCAAGAGTGCTATAATATGTAAATTAATAATATATGCTAAATATTAAGCTATTGGAATTATCACATTTTGTAAGCGTGTGACTATAGTAGTCATTTCTGCATTTACATATTTCAGTTTATTTGGGAGGGCTAAAATGCTGAAACATCTAAGCAAAAAGGTTGCCACTGCACCAAAATTCATTTAGTGACTGTCCTAAATTATTTATTAATTGTCCAGAGCCAAAGGTTGTGTTTAAATTTGTGAATTTGACTCTTTGTACATAAAATCTGATGAAATGCTATCCTAGCTTACCCTTTTTAAGCATTCCACCAGACAGTATTCAGCTCTTAATAATAATCTTGGCGTACAACAGTTTGAAAAAAAAATCAAGAAAAGACAAAAATCACAAGAAAAAAAAGGGCGAAAACAAGAAAAAAATAAAAAATATATATATATATAAAAGAAAAAAAAAAACAAAACAAGCTAGTTAGTTCATCAACATTCTTTTTTATATTTCTTCCAGTATAATAAATTATTGATATCATTGCTGATTTTTATAATGTGGGAGGGGGAGTATTATTAAAAAAGATGACAAAAGCACTGTTTCTATTTTTTTCTTTTTTTGAAAGTTGTAAAGGGAAAGTAATAAAAAAAACCTTAAATTGTTTGTACCAGTTAAAATGTACAAAATTTACATCTGTGCAGTGGAGTTGTTACGTTCTAAGAATATACGCAGCCTATTATGCTTTTAGTTTTAGCCTATTAGAACAACTATTAGAGAAAAATTATCATTTTTATGGAGTTAATTACTAAATATATCAAGATTTATATAAACATTTTACAAGTATTGCATTCATTACGTAGAGATAATCACGGTATTTTCAACTGCTTTGTTGCTGCTTTTTTTAAACATTATACTGTGTAAACAATCTGCAATTTTTCAGTTGTACAAAACTATCTATGTAACTTCTGTTTTAATGAAAAGAAAGTTTTGAATTACTGTATGCCAGTTAATTTATATGACTGACACACAGTAACCACTCTTTATACTTAGGTTTAAGACCTGTAAAGATCCAAATTTTCTATAAAATATGGATTATGTGTCATACAAGTTAGTTTATTATTCATGTTTACTAAACCATAATCCTTAATAAAACATTTTCTTACTGAGAGAGTTTATTCTATTTAAATTCATGGGTCTTGTAAGTTTTCTTTTTTTTTTTTTTTAAGTTTAATTTTTCCTTTCATTTCCAGTAAGTGGTAGTTTACAGCTAAAATTACTTAATTAAGGTATATATTTAAATAAGGAATCCTATTTTAACAGACTCTTTAATAGTTTATACATTTCAGTATACTTTGAACTATTTCGAAACACACCTCAAAAAATAAAGTTATCGTAAAGGTAAAAAAAAATAAATTGCAAAATGAATTTGATCAAAGTGTACGATTCATCAAAGCTTTTAGGTGTAAGCCTTGAAAAAGAAAAAAATAAGGAAGGCAAAAAATGTCTCAAATATAGAAAGAACAGAAGCAAAGAAAACATTTTCTAAGCCTAGAAAAAGAAAAAAATAAGGAAGGCAAAAAATGTCTCAAATATAGAAAGAAAAGAAGCAAAGAAAACATTTTCTAAGCCTTGATAAAGCAAAAAATAAAGAAGGCAAAAAATGTCTCAAATATAGAAAAATATAAACAAAGAAAACATTTTCTTATTAATTAAAAAAAATGATCAATTAAAAAATAAAATAATTTTTGCAGGGGATAATAATAATAAACCAACATATCAGTAATACTTAAAACTTATGCAACGTATTCCTTTTTATTATTGATGTGTTTGTCTATTATATAGCATATAGGTGGGATTAGAAATTGCTATAACTAGAAATGATAGTAATAGAATCAAATCTGGTGGTATTCTTATATTCTCGTGTACGTATTCAATTAGATAATGCATCTTACATACTCGGGGTCCCATTGAATTATTTAGTGTCTCTCATTAGACTAGCTTTCAGGAATTCTGTATCAGGTGCAAATGGGTCTAACATGGTCGTCCATCCTTGAATGAGTCTATATTATGGAGCATATAGACTTGTCCAGTGACGGATTCGACTAATAATATCTCCTTTTGCATGGCAGTAATTGTGAGGTGACATGACAGACCAGTCCGCTGTTAGTATGTAGACAACGCTGCTAAATTATATATTTTGAGAGGGCTGCACAGGGGATCAATCCCTGAAGAATATTCATGACCATTTATTTTAATCAGAAAACACATAATAAAAAATAGAGAATCGTAGTGTAGATCATTGGAGGAAAATAAGTGTAGCACAGTGTTATTTATTAAATTTATTTATTCTCAGTCGGTCATAAAGAATAGTCCAAAAACATACAAAAAGAGCATTTTGCTAACGGATGGTCTTTAAATAGGAGCGGAACACTTAGCAACAGGATGTTCTCTTTCATGCACATAAAAATATGCAATTAGTAATTTTATAAAGTTTTTTAAGCGTACTATATGAAAACGATTCATAGCATACAATAGTCAACGGTTACTGGTGACAGTATCATCAACATTGAGCACAGTTCAAGCCAATCATTCTGAGTGATGAGAAATATGCAATGAAATTCATAATAATTCCATTTGTCAAGTTACTGAAAAATTGCAGTTTGTCTGTGCATATGTGTAGATTCTCTTCCATGGTGTCCTGTTTATGAGCTATAACGAGCTATGGTAATCTCATCCGGAGTTTTGTTTTTGTATTTGTAATAAAAAATACAATTAACAGGGCGGGGGTTGGGCGGGTGGGGTTCAAAATGTGGGTATATTGCCCATTCTTTCTATTTTCTGTTCATTGCAAATAATATCCTCATATGTACTGTGCCCGTCCACAGAGACGACCACTGTATTCAATGAATCACTGCTGTAAACCTACCAACTTGCTA
Source organism: Ranitomeya variabilis (assembly GCF_051348905.1). Lineage (NCBI taxonomy): Eukaryota > Metazoa > Chordata > Amphibia > Anura > Dendrobatidae > Ranitomeya > Ranitomeya variabilis. The sequence continues at coordinate 70,937,975 of NC_135238.1, read as the reverse complement.
TAAAAAACTGCTTTAAATACAAGTGTTTGTGACCAGATTTTCTCTTTGTCATCGTATGTGCATGCAAGTATGATCAGTTGAACATACATCAATAAAGATCCACAAAAGATGAAATGTTTTCAGTAGTGTTTCTAAGTATAGAAAGTATCTTTTATGTTTAGAAATTAGAAAAAAAAAAGTTTCAAATAGAAAAAAAAAGAAAACTTTCTGTATTGTGTGTTATTTTCAGTATAAAAGAAAAAGGGATATTCCCTCCAGTATATTTAAAGTATATGCAAATCCAGTTTAAAACGTACTGTAACACTGGGGAAAAAAAGACAATATTTTTTTAGTAGATCGGTATCACCTCAAATCGACAATGGGGGTTTGCATCATTTTTTTAAGACACCTCATAGAAACTGATTTTAAAATCAGGTTTACTTAAGACTTTATGATGTGAATGAATGGTAGTATAAATTCTGGAAGAAAAAAACAACAAATCTGTAATTGAATGACATTTGTCTGAAGGAAAGAGGTATCCATATTTCGCAAAAAAAAATAGTAAAAAGATTTTTCACTGGTTACAATTTAATTAAAATGTTTATCTGGGATAGCTATATTTGGATTTTTTTTATTTATGTTCTTTTCTTTTTTTAAACAATATATATTTGGAATGTTTTCATGTATGTAAATAATTACTGATGCTATCAAGTATAAAATAAATTATAAAATACCATGTGTGGATTATAGTGACTTCCAAACAGATTATCAAAGAAATCTGCAAACCCAGAAAATGTGTATATCTGTCTTTAGAAATGAGTGTTTATATCACTACAGTGGTTTGTGAATAAAGAACAATGGTTTGTAATATTAAAAAAAATAAAAAATAAAAGCTTAGTCTCAAACGTATAAATAACATCGGGAGTGTGTCTTTTGTGTATTTATGAAATACATTATATGTCACAAAGGAAGAGCAATGCATCTTGAATCTGAACATGAAACATGATTATTGTTAACTGAGGTTATAATTTATAGAATTTTGGAGCCGAAGCTAAAAGTGGAATTGAAATTGAGGAAAATGAAAAAAATAATACTAGTTTGCTTGTTATGGCAAAAAGCCTTAAAAAAACCTGGATGTCAAATTGCTCTATGTGAATATAGTATTAAATACACAAGTTTTTTCCTTAAGAATTCATTCATGTGCTGTTTAAATTATTTCATTTTTACAAGGTGCAATAAGATGTGCATGCATGCTCTATCACAAATTTATTTGCCTACAATTTTTTATAACAGTGCATATGGAGTAGAGTTAGGAGTTAGTGCAAATCGGAAGGAAGCCATGAAAATAGTTTCTTAGCTGGTGAAATCATCAGCTCTTGTTTTCATTAGCAGGCCTGGATGATGTCATGGATATGATGTAACTCAAAAGCGACGTCACACCAAGTAGGCTAATCAAAAAATTAGCCAAAAAAATCAGGTAAGAGATCCTATGGCCAATGGACCGGGTACAACTACTTCGCTTGCACCAACTCTATCATGGATGTTTTAATCCAATCAAATAGAGATATATAAATTAATCCATGGAGTATCGGGTTTAAGTCAAATTTCCTGAAATTAGAAATTTATTAAAAATTCTAACTCTTTGAAATTCAGATTGCGATTCAACAAAAAACCTAAATAAATAACCTTGCCAGACACTATTTCCCTCAATGCTGGGCTAATGTCATTTTATCATTTATTTTATTTTATATTATGATACTATTTTTTTCTACTTCATTTGTTAGTCTCCTTAAGAAATACAGAGAGAGTGAGAGAGTTTGGAATCACCAACCCTTTTACCTTATATAAAGAATAAAAAAAACAAGAAAATATCTGGTATATCCATATCTGCAAAAATCTGATTTATAAAAAATCTCCAAAAAATTATCCAGATTGGTAAACAACATAAAACCAAAAAAGAAAAATGCCAGAATTACGTTTTCTTTGGCAGCAAAAATGCAATAATAAACAAGCAAAATTCTTATCTATATGAGAATGGTTTCAATAAAAATTTAAGATTAAAGAGGTAATCCCATCTCCAAGATCCTATCCCAATATATAGTGGGTGTAATAATAACAATATTGGTAAACACCTCCAATTAGAAATGTTGCATAGTACTTCTGATTCACTATGTCTCTTTCTTATGTGCAGGTATTTCAGTAACTTAGGAATCCATGGTAACAGGCCACTAGCCACTAACTGTCACTGTATCAGTGGTCATAATCATGGATACCTAAGGTCCTGTGATGTCTGCACATGAGGAAATAGACAGAGTGAATCTGAAAAACAATACTACATTTCTAATTGGAGTTATTTACTAATATTATTTCACCTACTACATATTGGGGTATGATCTTGGAGATGGGAATACCCCTTTAAGGTTCAAATAACAAGCCATCAAAACATTTCAAGTCTAGGAAATTTTCATTTTTTTGCCAAAAAAAAAATAATATACAAGTTTGGTATTGCAGTGATCATACTAAATTTGAAAATTGTATTTACACCAAATTTTTACATAAGGAACGTAAATTCTGGTTTGCATTTATTTGCACAATTTCACCTCACTTGGATTTTTTTCCAGTATCTTGAATGGTATTGTATGGCATTGAATGGTAAAAGGAATCCGTGTCATTCAAAATTGCAAGTCATCTCTATTTCTGTAAGGGGTTAAAATATTCCACTCACAAATTTTAGGCACTCTTTGATTTCTCCAATCCGCAGGATGCCCTATTTGTTGCTGAAATGATGGAGTTATTGATAAATAAGTTGCCTTTAAGTTTTCTGGAAGAGTCAAATATATTCTGTTGCTATTAAAGAGCATTTACTAATTTTAGCCAAAAGGATTACATCGTTTTAAGATTCTGATCAAAAAAAAGTTAATGATGTCAGAAAAAGAACTTCATCAGAAACTTTCCCAAATGCATCTTGTTTTTGCAGGAAAATACAACCTCCCAATAGTTTCATATTTTCATGCATAAATTCAATGAAATCAGCTTAGAAAATGTTGATCACCAATCAGTCATATTCTCCTGATTTGGCCTCATCTGATTGTCTTCTTTTCAAACTCAAAAATTCATTTCAAGGATGAAAATATACAACAAACAAGATGATAATTGATGCTGTGAAGTTGTGGTTTCCAGAAGAGGAAAAAAATGTTTTTGTTTAAAAATTTTTCTAAAGTAAAATGTATTACATAACAATGAGATCTTCATTGATCTGAACATTAAAAGACAAAATCTAAATGAATTAACACAATATGATGTGACTGATTTTGAAAAGTTTAGTCAATCATAGTGTCTATAAAAAAAATGTAACCTCCTTTGTCTATATGATTTCCTAAGGGTATCTTCACTTTCTCTAAGCTAGGTTCATATAAGGCGATAATACTGCCACAGAGAGCTCCACCATTAACATTATATGAGATGTATTTGCATTTGGCTCTCTGCCACTCCATTACCACATAGCATTAATGTATCCTTGAACTTTATTTCAACATGAAAGTCAGCATTCTGTAAAGTCAACTTCAGCAAAAATTAGAGACGTTATCCTTTGTTGACAGGAAGAAAGCGCCTGGTGAAGATTATCATCTCTAAGGTGTATTAGATTGGGTTGCATAAATGCAAAACAGTTCTTTAAGGATATTGTACAAAATAGACAGATTTTAGACACATTTTATTATTGGCATATCAGCTCATAGACCCTAAAGGGGCTGAGTTAAATTAGAAAATCATAACACATAATCCACAATCAACACCATTCATGAACATGGGCCTATATAAGATTTACTTCTCAACCCTACATATAAGTGAAGAGCACTGAGGTGTAACTGACCCCATGGACAAGAACGTTGCTGTCTCTAGAAGAAAGCAGTCATGATTTTCTAATCACATCCACATCTTTTAAAAGGTTATTCCCCAAATAACTTGCTGATTGCTGTGGGTCTGACTGAGACTAGAATGTCTGTCTGAAGTTGCAGAAATCCTCGTCTCGGTTGGACCACCAATGATCAATTGGAGGTGCCGCTTAAAGGGTAAATCCCAAGGTAACAATGTTAACGAGTGTCAAAATCATGTTCCAAATAGATTTGTGAAAGAAAAGAAAAAGTTGACAACCCCTTTAAAAGGCCATACATATCATAAATTTGTAACATAAGGGTTTGCTCACACTAGTGAATAAAAGAAAGGTCAGGTTTTCATTCGAGAGAATGGGACTATTTTGTCTCACCGTCACCAGTCATCTGTGTGCTGTCCGGTGCTATTGGTATGCAATCGTTTTTTAACTCAGCAGCTACTGTATTCATCTTTTTCATGACCATTTAGCCTCCCAGCTTACAGAATTCCAATGTATCTGTAAAGATAGGATGCCATACTGATGGTCCATATGGCAACCATTTTTTTTTCTCACACCCATCAGATTTTGGAGTCAAATTGCAATATGCTACACTTTTTTCACATGCCAAATACAGCTGAGAAAAAATATATAGATCTGCGCTGCCTCATTGAAAAACATTGGTCTGAATGCAATCCGATTTTATATTGGATTGCACTCATCGAGTTAGATGCCAGTGTGAGCGAACCTTTAGGATGAGGTGTGAAGAAAAGATTGTTTAAAGCAGGGATCTCAAGTACGCAACTTTAAGATAATTCCTAAGCTACACAGACAACCTAGGTAAGAGTTCAGGGCCTAAGGCTCTTGGTGGGGCTCATGACCAGAATGCCCTTATTATAGTCTTTTTAACACAGTTGGCTGCATGCACTATCTGGAAGGTAGCATTCCTGAAGCTCCATTGCTGGCAATAGAAAATTGCAGCATAGCTGCAGTACGCCATTCTTGGCTTCCTGCTTCGTTCTTTCTCTATGACTTTGCCAGTGAGATGGTGTCATTGTGCCAACTGCTTGATTCAGCAGGTCCCAAGCCAGAAGAGGATGAAAGTGGCACTACGGGAGATCGGCTGGAGATTCCTTTTAATTAACAGTTGGGGTGAGCATGAAGTGGGTTGAGTGGGAAGAGAGGACATATAATATACATATACATATAATCGCAATTAATTGGAAGTGGAGGGAGTGGAACAAAGGACATATAATTGTAAACAATTGTCAGAAGAGTAGGACAGGGGATATGTAATTGTAATGAACTGAGGGTATTGGTTGGAGAGAGGAAATGGATAGTGGCTGATTAATTTATATCAGTATTGGCCAGTGGAAAACTGGCCAATCATAATTAATGGGGGCTGCAGTTTTGGGGAGTTCTGTAGCAGCCAAAGTTGCCATGTAGCCTCAGCATAAAGTTAAAAATATGAATTTCGCCCTAATGGGACTTTTCTAGGTGGCCTCCAATGCCATTTTCGTTTGAGACCTCTTATTTATATTATCATAATGGTTCATACAAACTAAGCAGCATTTGTTGTAGAGTTGCAAGAGAAAGCCTTGGTTGAAGCTTATCAAATTAAGTGAAGAAGTGCTGGTGTGGGGGTGAAGATGTATTATTTTTGAAGATGTTTTCTACATTACGTATAAAGTTTACTAACAAAAATAATAATAATTTTATTTATATATTGCCACTATATTCTGCACCACTTTACAGTTAAGCGGGGACATAAACAAGCAAGCTTACTATCTATAAGGAAATAGAGGGGGTCACAATAGGTAGAATATGCTTGTTATATATAGTCCAGCCATCATTGTAATAAATAAGGGTTTCTATATAAAACTTCATCAGCCACTATCTGTCTAGGTACAGTTACTGTGTGCTATTGAGTGGATGAGGGATGTGGAGACAAATGAAAAGGAGGGAACAGATTATGATTAACATTTAGAAGAAGTGAACAGGGGAGAGTTAGGATAATAAGCTGAGGTGATAGGCCTGTCTAAAGAGATGTTTCTAAAGCATGCTTAAAAGCATGAGGGCTAGATATTAGTTGGATCATTTGGGGGAGAGCATTCCAGAATATTGGCACAGCATGGGAGAAGTCTTGGAGATGGAGGTGCAAGGTTCAGATTATGGTTGATGTTAGTCTTACATCAGTTGCAGAAAGGAAAGCACTGGTAGAGTGAAAGACACAAATGAGAAATTAGATATAGAGTGTTACAGAACTGCGTAGAGCTTTCTGGGTGAAAGAGATAAGTTTGAATTTTATTCTATAGCAAATTGGTAACCAGTGCTTTGACTGGCACAAGATCGAGGCATCGGTGAAGTGGCTGGTCAAAAATATGCCCCTGACTGCTGCATTCAGGAAGGATTGAAGAGTAGAAAGTTGGGTTAGAGGGAGACCTAACAGTAGAGCGTTGCAGTAGTCCAGGTGACAATGAATAAGAATGACAGTAATAGCTTTTGCAATTTCAAAAGTGAGAAAAGGTTGGATTCTGGAGATGTTTTTAAGATACACGTAACATGAGAGAGTGAGCAATTGTATATAAGGAATAAAGGAAAGTTTTTTGCTAAGCACAAAGTCAGTGAATTAGGGCAGAGGTATTACATATTTTGTTTAAAGGGTTATTCTCACAGCTTTCCAGTTTTATGTACTTATTACCTGGGGAGCAGGCTTTTCCTCTTGAGTGACAGATATAGTATTATTATTATTATTTATTATAACGCCATTTATTCCATGGCGCTTTACATGTGAGGAAGGGTATACATAATAAAAACAAGTACAATAATCCTGAACAATACAAGTCACAACTGGTACAGGAGGAGAGAGGACCCTGCCCGTGATGGCTCACAATCTACAAGGGATGGGTGAGGATACAGTAGCTGAGGGTAGAGCTGGTCATGCAGCGGTTTGGTCAATCGGTGGTTACTGCAGGTTGTAGGCTTGTCGGAAGAGGTGGGTCTTCAGGTTCTTTTTGAAGGTTTCAATGGTAGGCGAGAGTCCGATGTGTTGTGGTAGAGAGTTCCAGAGTAGGGGTGATGCACATGAGAAATCTTGTATGCGATTGAGGGAAGAGGAGATAAGAGGGGAGTAGAGAAGGAGATCTTGTGAGGATCGGAGGTTGTGTGCAGGAAAGTACCGGGAGACGAGGTCACAGATGTATGGAGGAGACAGGTTGTAGATGGCTTTGTATGTCATGGATAGGCTTTTGTACTGGAGTCTCTGGGTAATGGGGAGGCAGTGAAGGGATTGACAGATGGGAGAGGCCAGGGAATAGTGGGGAGACAGGTGGATTAGTTGGGCAAAAGAGTTTAGAATAGATTGGAGGGGTGCGAGAGTGTTAGAGGTGAGGCCACAGAGCAGGAGGTTACAGTAGTCGAGGCGGGAGATGATGAGGGCATAGACTAGGGTTTTTGCAGAATCTTGGTTTAGGAATGTAAGGATCCATGAAATATTTTTGAGTTGAAGGCGGCAGGAAGTGGAGAGGGCTTGGATATGTGGTTTGAAGGAGAGATCAGTGTCAAGGATTACCTCAAGACAGCGAGCTTGTGGGACTGGGGAGAGTGGGCAGCCGTTTACTGTAATGGATAGGTTCATTGGGGGGGTCACGTGAGATGGGGGAAAGACGATGAATTCTGTTTTGTCCATGCTAAGTTTTAGAAATCTAGCGGAGAAGAAGGATGAAATAGCGGACAGACATTGAGGGATTCTGGTTAGTAGGTTGGTGAATGGTGATATCTGGTCCAGAGATGTAAATCTGTGTGTCATAGAGATGATACTGAAAGCCGTAAGATTCTATGAGCTGTCCCAGGCCAAAGGTGTAGATGGAGAAGAGCAGGGGCCCTAGAACTGAAACCTGTGGGAATCCGACAGATAGGGGGCGAGGTGAGGAGGTGGTGTGTGAGTGGGAGATGCTGAATGTCCGGTCACTTAGGTATGATGAGATCCAGGATAGGGCCAAGTCTGTGATGCGAAGGGATGAGATGGTATGCAGCAACAGGGACTGGTCCACTGTGTCAAAGGCAGAGGACAGGTCCAGGAGGAGGAGGATAGAGTAGTGGCGCTTGTTCTTGGCGGTAAATATGTCATTGGAGACCTTAGCTAAGGCAGTTTCAGTGGAGTGTTGTGACCAGAAGCCTGATTGTAAGCGGTCGAAGAGGGAGCAGGAAGATAGATGGGAGGACAGTTCAAGATGGACGTGTTGTTCCAGTAGTTTTGAGGCATAGGGGAGAAGTGATATAGGGTGATAGCTAGATACAGAGGATGGGTCAAGAGAGGGCTTTTGAGGATAGGTGTGATTGAGGCATGTTTAAAGCTTGGGAAAACACCAGTTGTTAGTGATAGGTTGAAGAGATGGGTTAGGGTTGGGATGAAGACTGTGGCGAGGTTTGGGATGAAGTGGGATGGGATCGGGTCAAGTGCACTGGTGGTGAGATGCGATCTTGAGAGTAGAGTGGAGAGTCGATCTTCTGTAATGGTGGAGAAGTTGGTTTTGGAGGTGGAGGGCTGGGTAGTTGGGAGGAAGGTCTCTGGGGGTTGTCCACTAAAACAGTCTCTGATGTTCTCAATCTTCTGCTTGAAAAATGAGGCAAAGTCTTCAGCTGAGATGAGTGGGGAGGAGGAGGTGCTGGGGGATGGAGGAGAGAATTGAAGGTTTTGAATAACTGTTTAGGGTTGTGAGATAAGGAGGATATGAGAGATGAGAAGTAGGTTTGTTTTGCTGTGGCGAGTGTGGTCTTGAAAGTAGTGAGGGACTGTTTGAATTCGATGAAGTGTTCATTGGAGTGGGATCCTATTGCTGAGCTTCAGACTACTACTGTGGCACATTAATACTCTACAGGTAATTGTACTGAATTTTACACAGTTATCCCTATATATTGATAACAGTACACAGAAATTAATAGAAGAACGGCTGTTCAAATTGCTGATGGTGGAGGCATAGGGCTGGTGAGTTTGCAGGACTAATAACAGCAGCTTTGTCAGGAGCTGACAGGTAGGGGGAAATAAACAATTGTTTAACTGCTGAATATAAATCAATGGGCTAGAGGTGACTAATCTTTCTGGAGTTAAAGGGGTGTTCCCATCTCCAAGATCCTATCCCAATATGTAATAGGTGTAATAATATTATCAAATACCTCCAATTAGAAATGTAGTATAGTTTTTTATTTATTCGCTATGTCTCTTTCCGCATGTGCAGGCATTGCAGGACTTTAGGCATCCATGGTTATTTCCACTGATATAGTGACAGTTAGCTAGTTGCTAGTGGTCGTAACCATGGGTACCTAAGGTCCTGCAATACCTGCACATGAGGAAAGTGACATAGTGAATGAAAAATATGTATGCTACATTTCTAATTGGAGGTATTTGCTAATATTATTATTATTACTCCTACTACATACTGGGATAAGATCTTGGAGATGGGAATAACCTTTTAACTCTTCAGCCTGGAATGTAACTACTTTGCATACTCAACCTGGCAATGTTGGTGTCCTTGGCAATAAGCTGTACATTATGTAAGTTAAAAGCTCTTATTGTGGAAAAATTATAGTCGATAGAAAAAGCAAGTCAAATGCAAACTTGTTTATTTTCATGCTGTCTAACTATACCAATTTAATAACGTTAGAATATTGTGTTAATTAAATAAGAGGTGATATTGCACACTGATACTTCCTTTAAGAAATGATAGACCTCTTTATATATATATATATATATATATATATATATATATATATATATATATATATATATATGATATGCCAGACTATTTCTTTGTCTAGTCAAAATGAAATGACAGTGCATACTGTGGTTAAAACGTGCTAAAAAGGTCTTCAATTTGCTGACAAAGTTGCAAATATAAATGAAGAGGGGAAGTCAGTATTAATTTTAAGGTTGCTCATGTCCCTAAATGAAACGATTGAAGCTTCAGTTTGAAGAATAAAGGAAGGATAAAGTGTCCCTGGTTACACAATTGTGAAAATAGTAAAGAATAAAAGTGTTTTTTTTTTTAACTCTGGATCCAAAACTTTGGACAACACTTAAAAAATAAATGCATTTAGTTTCTTAGGTGTTAAGAAATAAGAATTATAGAGGGTAGGATGGAGAGGATCATTTCGGTGGAATGGGCAGCTGGAAGCAGAAGAGATAAGTCAACCAGGATTTGTATATTATGCATTCATTCCTCTTGTCGCTTGTCACTATGGAAGAAGTAACACTGAGGCAGTTGATTTAACAGGGTTCATACCCAACAAGTCATGTATTTCTGTGAAGGTCTTAGGCAGTAAATGATAATATAAGTGATTAATGATTTAAGTCACTATGTAGAGTTTCATTTAAGCTACAACAAGAGAATGTGAAGGACAATAAAGTGCTGAGGTCTCATTATGAGAGTTATAAATAGTTGGCTTCTCCCAGTTTATAGGTCCTGTGCCATTGGAATTGACAGCACTAATTTAAACTATATTTTAAATTTATAACAATGAATTTATTTTCTTTAAAATGTTGGACATGCGAGAAAAAGTCATGGGACCAATAAATATACATGTCTGAAGAATCATGTAGTCAGTTTCTTTTTTACGGTGATGGATTAAATGTTGATGTTGCAGGTTAACACAACAAATATCAAGACCTTTCCACTCCTGATTTTTGGTGAACAAAAGGATGAAACAACAGCTCCAAACTGGTTTGTGTATTCAAAAAATTAAAACTTGTTGGTTTATTAACATGCCAACAATGTTAGGTTCAAAAAGTGAAGTCTTGGTGCTACTTGGTATCTTTTTTTTAACAAACGGGGGTTGTTGTGAGACATTAACGGCCATTGTATAGGCTATAAATTTCAGACTGGTGTCGGTTTCAGAGGTTGACAAAAATTCTCTGAATACAGGAGAAAATTGTACCTTGTTTAGAAAACATTCAAGACTTGAGCTTATCTTGGAGATAGGGGATTTCTTGAACCCCCGCTTAGTGAGCGGTGAAGTGATAGTGCTTGCACCTGCTCTCTCCATCATTAACATGGAAGTTCCGTACATAGCTGAGAGCATTTCCTCCGCTATTTTTGAAACACCAATAGCAATGAATGGAATCCATCCAAGTATTCTCATTCTAGAGATAGGTGGGTTTCCACAAGCATCAAAAATGTGTGGATATTTAATGTATGTCTCTCATGAGACAATCCCTTGCAAGAGGACACAATTGAAACTGAGAGAGAAATTTATTTAATCCTTTCAAACAAACTCCTGCTGTTTCTGGGAAAAAAAAGATAAGAGAAGACTTTTCTATAAATTTTTGGAAACCATTGAACCAACCATGGCTGTGGCTAATTAAAAAAAATCATTGACAACAGCAGCAAACTGATTTGTGTCCCTTTATACATCAGATTAGCACATTAAACTCTATGTTACATTTTCTTTGTTTATGAAAAAGGAATGCATGTTCTATTTGGACAGCACTTGTGGCCCAAACTCAATCATTAATGTGAATATGTCTGCAAGAATGACAATAAGCACACAGAGGCCACCCATTCATTCATATGCAGTCTGATTTTCAGTGGCGGCTCAACAAAGCTATCTTTTCATTTTTTTGGATGCAAGAAAAGTGTATGCCTCACTGATGTTAAAAATACACACTAATAACAAATTGACTTAAAGCACTTCTGATGAAAACAGTGGGTTTTTTTGCATATAAGAAAAAACACTGACATGTGAATTTGCCATTGGGCCAGGTTCAAACAAGCCCGTCTGATCCAATAGCATGAGGTCATCAATAGGCTGTAAGCCAGACACTGTGCATCACACGTACCTGGCGTCATTTGCAAGCTCCACCTGGGTGCATCTTGTATACTACATAGCCACCCCCTCCATGAATTGGTAGGTTTGTGAGTTTCTGTTTGCATCATTATTTTGCGCCTCTGCTGCCCCCCCTTTATAATGGTGGTCGGCTGCATCCTGCAAGTGCATTGGTAATCCGACCTGGTGTTGGTAAGGCTGTATCTTTTTTTCTGTAATTTTGTTTTATTTTGTTCAATGTTAACCATTATCTTAGCTCAGGAACAATTTTTAACACATACAGTTGTGGAACTTATATTTATTCCAAGATTTATTAAATGAAATTAACTTTATTTGTGGGAAAACTCCTTCAAGTACTGCAGCATCATAATGGACAACTACCAGTTGCTCAAGAGGAAGCCATCCAGTTTTCAGTCGACAGATCCCTGCAAAAAATATATCATATCATTCAATTTATTATTTTTTCTTTTTTGAAGTATCACCTTTATGAAACAGAACAGGTAGTAAAATGTCATTGCTAGTCTGACTCATTGTAATGTTACTGTTGAGGTAGCAGGCCTATAACCCTCCAAGATGGACTTGAGATGGAGGGTTATCTGCTTTTAGTTCAGGAGTAGGGGGGATAAGAAGTAAAATAAGAAGATGGCATCTATGAAAGTGTTCTGGCCAAGAAAATAGGAACACTTAAGGTACCGTTACACTAAACGACTTACCAACGATCACGACCAGCGATACGACCTGGCCGTGATCGTTGGTAAGTCGTTGTGTGGTCGCTGGGGAGCTGTCACACAGACAGCTCTCTCCAGCGACCAATGATCAGGGGAACGACTTCGGCATCGTTGAAACTGTCTTCAACGATGCCGAAGTCCCCCTGCAGCACCCGGGTAACCAGGGTAAACATCGGGTTACTAAGTGCAGGGCCGCGCTTAGTAACCCGATATTTACCCTGGTTACCATTGTAAAAGTAAAAAAAAAACAGTACATACTCACATTCTGATGTCTGTCACGTCCCCCGCCGGCGTCCACAGGGTTATGCGCTGCTGCTCAGAGCTTCCTGCACTGACTGTGTCAGCGCCGGCAGTAAAGCAGAGCACAGCGGTGACACTGAGCCCTGTGCTCTGCTTTACGGCCGGTGCTGACACAGTCAGTGCAGGAAGCTCTGAGCAGCAGCGCGTAACCCTGTGGACGCCGGGGGACGTGACAGACATCAGAATGTGAGTATGTAATGTTTTTTTTTTACTTTTACAATGGTAACCAGGGTAAATATCGGGTTACTAAGCACGGCCCTGCACTTAGTAACCCGATATTTACCCTGGTTACAAGTGAACACATCGCTGGGTCGGCGTCACACACACCGATCCAGCGATGGACAGCGGGTGATCAGCGACGAAATAAAGTTCTCGACTTCTAGCTCCAACCAGCGATATCACAGCGGGATCCAGATTGCTGCTGCGTGTCAAACACAATGAGATCGCTATCCAGGACGCTGCAACGTCACGGATCGTCGTCATTCTCGCTGCAAAGTCGCTTAGTGTGAAGGTACCTTTAGATTTCACATTCACCTGAGATTCAATTGTGTATATCTTTTAGTGCCTTTTGTACAGGTTATTTTGCTCAATTATCACTAATTGTTTAAAACAGCATATGGGAAGAAACTGGTCGAATATAAAGCTTTAAATTGTATAAATCTGAGGGCAAAACAACAAACGAAAAAAAAGGAAGAAAAAAGAGCAAATTGCTTAGGACAAATAACACTACAGCATAGTGGGGTGCACATCAAAGAGTAGGGTAATCTTAGTCATCAGAGACCCCTAAAGTCTTAAGCAATGATTGGTTCTTTATAAATAGGATGAAGGAACCTGCAATCCCTACAGAACTATATGTACATGGTATTCGATTCCTAACTCCAGGAACCAAACTATGGCGAACAATCTCTGTATATTCGCCCAATTAGTGCAGACTCCACATTGTTATATTAGTCTAGAAACCTCAATTGCCAGACTATATAGGCCATGCATCAAACAGTATCATTCACCGGGAACTCCTACCCCCATATAAGTAGGTATGGATTGACTAATACATATAGCGGATACTTCAATAGAATCTCAGGACCATCTACTTGCCACAAGACAGACCCTCTCTTAGAGCCATTTGTCTAAATAGCCTGACATGCAGCAAAACACCAGGATCACCTATGTCAGCAACAGAAATCACAGGAAAGTATCTCCTATTGATGCAGCATCATATTACTGTATGTCGGTGCATCCTCTTTAAGGTGAACCTCATTCTTGTCCCTCTCTCAGGAGGGGATCAATGCAACATGAAAAGTTGGCATACTTCATAAATCGGGAAGGTCTCACCAAATGTGGAGGGAGCCATGCATTCCGACTCTGTCAAGATGCAGCGGTGGAGACTTCCCCCTACGCCCGACGCATTTTGTCATGCTCAAAAACACTTATTTGTACCTATTTATTCAGGGGCTATAATGCAAGGAACTATATATTTGATGTACTAATATGATTCATCCTCCTGCTCAATGCTAACTTGTTCTTTCTTGTTCTGTGTGATGTTTTTATTCCCTTTTTAAACCATATTTTTTAGACATTGTGTTAGGGCTAGTGGAACGCACCAAGTAATAAGGTGATAAATACGAGGTGCGTTCGCAGCCCGGGGTCCAACGTGCAGAGATACCTGCTGCAAGTAATGGAGGATGGACACTGAGCTCACACGTGGGTTAAACTTCACCCCGTGTGAAATGAAAGCGAGATCTGTTGCCTCACAGAGTCGCGCTGTACACAGGGACTAAAACCCTAACTAAAAGTTGTGTTTGCTCTGGAACTCTTCTGTGCTAACCGCACACATGAAGGAACCAGATGCTAAGCCAAAGCTAATTGCCCCCATTGATGCTAGCGGCCTGCCTGAGTGTACAGCCCCAAGGCTAAACAGACTCATACCACTTATATACAGTGTCACAGAGTATCCACTGGCAACTGCCAAACACAAATGATACTAGCGACCCTTCAGGGGGGTCTTCATTGGGCGATACGGCTAAATTTCCATTTTTTTGGTGTGTGTGTTTTTTTTTCTCCTTAGTGGTTAAAAATGAACGCATGTAATGAGTTCTTACATAAATTAAAGATATAGAATTAACACTATGATCAAATAAATAAATAAATAGTCTTTTTAGATTTATTTACTTGTATAAACAGAAGAGATGTATGAAATGTATTTGTTATACTTTTTTGAAATTTTTTTTTTTTTTAAAGAAGTATAATATAATGGATATAATCATTGAATATATATTGTAGTTATGGATAATGATATAGATACAAATTTTGTCCACATGTATTGTATTTATGCTAATTAATGGTTTTATGTGTCTTTTATAATTTATATTTTATTATGTATTTTAAGTGTTCAGATTTATACATGGATAAGTTAAAGCTACATACTGAAAAGCACTGAGCAGCAAATAAGCTAATGAAGAACCACCAGGTCTTGATCAATTAACATAATTGATTATTTAAGTGGACCTGTGTAGACTATATAACTCTAGCAATCTATAAAGCATTATCAAACCTGAAGAAGGATATTTTTAATAAGCATATAGCCGAAACGCGTTGTTCTATATATTGTTTTTTATTTTAAATAAATTACTGAAGATTTGTAATACCTCTGCCTGGTGCCTGTTACCTGGGAGGGCTGAACAGACTGGATGAACATTTATTTTTCTATATTTTAATCCAAAACACTGATATTTGCTACTGGTTGGATTCCACCACTGGCTAAATTCGAATATAAAGCTTCCATACTTGTTAACAGGTACCAAAAAGTCAGAATATTAGAAGGAAAGCAGAATAAATGTAGTTTAAGTTTATTGATGTAAGATACACTGAAGTAGTCAAAGGTCCATTTCTTTTTCCTAAAATAACAAGTTTGAATCATTTTTAAGTGTTGACAAAGCTGTTGCAGCTTTTATTGAAAAATCATAAATGGCACTCCATAGGGGATAGATGTGGTGCAAGAGTATGGTTCCAATTCGTACCTGTAAAAGTAATGAAACTCAGCACTCAAAGGATATGTTGCAAAACAAAGTGAATTTATTTACAGTCTATGGATCAACAGTTAGTGGATAACGTTTCAGTCTGCATGGACCTTCATCAGATAACAACACTGTGGCTCAGTTGTCATCCCTGTATCCTTGCAGCGCTAGGGTCCTAAGTACAAATCCCACCTAGGACAAAATCTGCAAGTAGTTTTTATGTTCTCCCTGTGTTTGCGTGGGCTTCTTCTGGGCTCTCCAATAGACATATTGATAGGGAATTTAGATTCTGAGCCCCATTGGGGACAGTGATGATAATGTATGTAAAGTGCTGCGGAATATGATAGCGCTAAATAAGCAAAGCATAATAATAAATAATAAATGCTACGTTGTTGAAGTGGAAGATGAGTAGTTAATACTCATAGGGCATGACACTTTAAATGGACTAAAGGTGGTAAGAGGTTTGTCTGCGCTGGGGTATGGTGGCTGAAAGCCACAGTCAGGAAGTAGCTTTTATGTCACTTATTGTTAGAGCAAAGCTATAATTGAGAAATAGCAATTAAAGATTAAATGTAGATAAATGTAAGGTCATGCACTTGGGCCAAGGAAATGAAATGTACAATGACCAAGTACTGTTGTGCTCAAAAGTTTACATACCCCGGCAGAATTTTTGCTTTCTTGGCCTTTTTTCAGAGAATATGAATGAGAACACCAAAACTTTTTCTCCACTCATGGTTAGCGGTTGGGTGAAGCCATTTATTGTCAAACTACTGTGTTTTCTCTTTTTAAATTATAATGACAACCCAAAACATCAAAATGATCCTGATCAAAAGTTTACATACCCTGGTGATTTTGGCCTGATAACATGCACAGAAGTTGACACAAATGGGTTTAAGTGGCTGCTAAAGGTAACCTGTGACGTGTTTGCTTGTAATTAGTATGTGTGCATAAAAGCTGAGTGAGTTTCTGGGATCCAGACAAACTCTTGCATCCTTCATCCAGCCACTGACGTTTCTGGATTGTGAGTCATGGGGAAAGCAAAAGAATTGTCAAGGAATTTATCGGAAAAGGTAGTTGAACAGCATAAAATAGGAAAGGGATACAAAAAGATATCCAAGGAATTGATAATGTCAGTAGGCAGCGTTCAAACTGTGATTATCAAATGGAAAATCAGGGGCTCTGTAAAAACAAAACCACGGTCAGGTAGACCAACAAAAATGTTGTCTACAACTGCCAGGAAAATTGTTTGTGGTGCAAAAAAACAACCCAAAATAACATCAGCTGAAATACAGGATTCTCTGAAAATTAACAGTGTGGTTGTTTCAAGATGCACAATAAGGAGGCACTGGAAGAAAAATGGGCTGCATGGTCGAGTTGCCAGAAGAAAGCCATTATTGCGCAAATGCCACAGAGTATCTCTCTTACAATGCGCAAAACAGCACAGAGACAAGCCTCAAAACTTCTGGAACAAGGTAATTTGGAGTGGTGAGACCAAAATTGAACTTTTTGGCCACACTCAAAAATGTTACTTTGGAGAGAGGTCAACATGGCCTGTGATGAGATGAACACCATTCCTACTGTAAAACATGGAGGTGGATCGCTGATGTTTTGGGGATGTGTGAGCTACAAAGGCACAGTTGAAGGAAAGATGAATACAGCATGTTATGAAAGATATAAGGATTTCAGACCGACACAGTAGAGGATTCTTTACTGTTAGGCAGTGAGAATCTGTGATTCCTTGCCTGAGGAGCTAGTGATGGCGAACTCAGTCGAAGGGTTCAACAGAGGCCTGGATGTCTTCCTGGAGCATAACAATATTGTATCTTACAGTTATTAGGTTCTTTAGAAGGACGTAGATCTGGAGATTTATTCTGACAGAATATAAGCTGGACTGGATGGACAAATGTCGTGATTTCGGCCTTGCTAACTATGTTACTATGTTAAATGCATCAAAGGAGGGACATGGAAGCAGATGGCCATAAAAATACAAATTTTTATTGAAAAACTCTAAAAACATTAACATACAAATATACTCAATAAAAAGGTACAAGATATGGGGGTAAAACTACACAAAAACCGCCATATACGATGCAGGTAGAGAGGTAATATATGGTGACAAGTGTAACGAATGCTTACCAAAAAATATATATATATATACAGGTCCTTCTCAAAAAATTAGCATATAGTGTTAAATTTCATTATTTACCATAATGTAATGATTACAATTAAACTTTCATATACTATAGATTCATTATCCACCAACTGAAATTTGTCAGGTCTTTTATTGTTTTAATACTGATGATTTTGGCATACAACTCCTGATAACCCAAAAAACCTGTCTCAATAAATTAGCATATTTCACCCGACCAATCAAATAAAAGTGTTTTTTAATACCAAACAAAAAAACCATCAAATAATAATGTTCAGTTATGCACTCAATACTTGGTCGGGAATCTTTTGGCAGAAATGACTGCTTCAATGCGGCGTGGCATGGAGGCAATCAGCCTGTGACACTGCTGAGATGTTATGGAGGCCCAGGATGCTTCAATAGCGGCCTTAAGCTCATCCAGAGTGTATATGAAAGTTTAATTGTAATCATTACATTATGGTAAATAATGAAATTTAACACTATATGCTAATTTTTTGAGAAGGACCTGTATATATATGCAATTTCTCAATTACACCCACAATGAATGGTGGGTTATATGTAAATATATAGGAAGGCTTATTGTAATAAACCTAATTAGGACAAGGCCTTATTTCCCTATATTATTTCCAAAATTAGTGCCGTGCTGGATAGCACAATGC
The DNA here is from genome assembly GCF_051348905.1 of Ranitomeya variabilis. NCBI lineage: Eukaryota > Metazoa > Chordata > Amphibia > Anura > Dendrobatidae > Ranitomeya > Ranitomeya variabilis. The sequence continues at coordinate 70,919,457 of NC_135238.1, read as the reverse complement.
CGCCATTCAAACAACGCTTTATGGAGTCATCATGCAAAAAATTGGAAATGAGCCATACTAGAAAAATATAAAAACACAGAGGTTAAAAACTTTTCAAAATAACAATTTAAAAGCATACTAAAAAAATATATAACACCATAAATCTACAAAAAAGGGGCAAAACTGAGGATTTCATTAAGACCTGCTGGCTGGACCGAACCCACCCTAAAGATCCATTGGGCCTCTAACTGCGCCAATCTTTTCCTCCAATCCCCTCCCCGGGTGTCAATATACACTTTATCGATGCCAATCACAGACAATAATGTGGCATCGCAGCTATGATGGCTTTTAAAATGCCTCGGTACGGGCTTTAACAAGGACATATCCTTTACACTAGCGGCATTCATGATGTCAGCAAATACTGGAGGCAAATTTACACTTGTCAGCCTGGGAGCTGCACATGGGACGTACTTGGATGTTCTAACATGACAACGATCCAAAACACAAGGCCAAGTTGACCTGTCATTGGCTACAGCAGAGCAAAGTGAAGGTTCTGGAGTGGCCATCTTAGTCTCCTGACCTCAATACCATTGAGCCAATTTGGGGAGACCTCAAGCACGAAGTTTGTGCTAGACAGTCCAGGAATTTACAGGAACTGGAGGCTTTTTGCCAAAAAGAGTGGCCAGCTTTACCATCTGAGGAAATAAAGAACCTCATCCACAACTGCCACAAAAGTCTTCAAGCTGTCATTGATGTTAGAGTGGCAATACACCATATTTGGATGTTTTGGGTTGTCATTATGATTTAAAAACTAAAACACAGTAGTTTGATAATAAATGCTTCACCCAACCACAAACAATGAGTGGAGAAAAAGTTTGGTGTTATCATTCATACTCTGAAAAAAAAGGCCAAGAAAGCAAAAATTATGCCGGGGTATGTAAACGTTTGAGCACAACTGTATATGCTAAATGGTAAAACACTGGGTAAAATAGCACTGTAAAAGACTTGGGTGTATCAGTGGATGACAAATCCAACTTTAGTCATCATTGTCAGGCAGCTGCTGCCAAGGCAGATAAGATAATGAGATCCATTGAAAGAGGCATTAATGCTCATCAATGGAACATACTTTGGCCTCTATACAAGTTGTTAATGTGGTCACTAGTGTTGAGCGATACCGTCCGATACTTGAAAGTATCGGTATCGGAAAGTATCGGCCGATACCGGCAAAGTATCGGATCCAATCCGATACCGATACCCGATACCAATACAAGTCAATGGGACTCATGTATCGGACGGTATTCCTGATGGTTCCCAGGGTCTGAAGGAGAGGAAACTCTCCTTCAGGCCCTGGGAACCATATTAATGTGTAAAAGAAAGAATTAAAATAAAAAATATTGCTATACTCACCTCTCCGACGCAGCCTGCACCTTACCGAGGGAAGCGGCAGCGTTCTTTGTTTAAAATTCGCGCTTTTCTTTCCTTTACTGAAGTCCCAGCTTGTGATTGGTCGCGTGCCGACCATGTGGCCGGGACGCAACCAATCACAGCAAGCCGTGACGTAATTTCAGGTCCTTCAGGATTTTAAAATTACGTTCCGGCGTTGTGATTGGTTGCGTCGCAGTCACATGGGCAACGCAACCAATCACAGCAAGCCGTGACGTAATTTCAGGTCCTTCAGGATTTTAAAATTACGTTCTGGCATTGTGATTGGTTGCGTCGCAGTCACATGGGCAACGCAACCAATCACAGCAAGCCGTGACGTAATTTCAGGTCCTTAAGGATTTTAAAATTACGTCCCGGCTTTGTGATTGGTTGCGTCGCAGTCACATGGGAGACGCAACCAATCACAAGCCGGGACGTCACGGGAGGCTGGACACGCGCCCATTTTAAAATGCGCGCGTGTCCAGCCTCCCGTGACGTCACGGCTTGTGATTGGTTGCGTCTCCCATGTGACTGCGACGCAACCAATCACAAAGCCGGGACGTAATTTTAAAATCCTTAAGGACCTGAAATTACGTCACGGCTTGCTGTGATTGGTTGCGTTGCCCATGTGACTGCGACGCAACCAATCACAACGCCGGAACGTAATTTTAAAATCCTGAAGGACCTGAAATTACGTCACGGCTTGCTGTGATTGGTTGCGTCCCGGCCACATGGTCGGCACGCGACCAATCACAAGCCGGGACTTCAGTAAAGGAAAGAAAAGCGCGAATTTTAAACAAAGAACGCTGCCGCTTCCCTCGGTAAGGTGCAGGCTGCGTCGGAGAGGTGAGTATAGCAATATTTTTTATTTTAATTCTTTCTTTTACACATTTTTACATTAATGTTGTTTCGATACCGATACCCGATACCACAAAAATATCGGATCTCGGTATCGGAATTCCGATACAGCAAGTATCGGCCGATACCCGATACTTGCAGTATCGGAATGCTCAACACTAGTGGTCACACTTAGAATACTGCCAAAGTCTGATGAACATTATAGGTGGTAAGCAATATACATCATAAAGATCACTGTATTAAATATGTCTATCTACCACCGTAATATGGATACAATATGGATAACTGCCAAAACCATATTAACCCCTTCCCGACCCATGACGCCTATGCGGCGTCATGGAATGATCGCGTCCCTGCAGATCGGGTGAAGGGGTTAACTCCTATTTTACCCGATCTGCAGGGAGAGGGGGAGTGGTACTTCAGCCCAGGGGGGGTGGCTTCACCCCCCCCCCCCCGTGGCTACGATCGCTCTGATTGGCTGTTGAAAGTGAAACTGCCAATCAGAGCGATTTGTAATATTTCACCTAAAAAACTGGTGAAATATTACAATCCAGCCATGGCCGATGCTGCAATACCATCGGCCATGGCTGGAAAACCTGAAGTGACCCCCCCCCACCCCACCAATCGCCCCCCCAGTGCTCCGTTATGGGGTCCGGTCCCCTCCGTCCTGTGCTCCGCTCCCCCGTCCTCCTGCCCGCTCCCCCCCTGCTCCTATGTCACCCCCCGGTGCTCCGACGCCCCCCCCGTGCCCCGATCTCCCCCCCCTTATACTTACCGAGGCTCCCGGTGTCGGTCCGTCTCCTCGCTGGGCGCCGCCATCTTCCAAAATGGCGGGCGCATGCTCAGTGCGCCCGCCGAATCTGCCGGCCGGCAGATTCATTACAAGTACATTTTGATCGCTGTGGTAGGTTCTATCACAGCGATCAAAATAAACAAATAATAAATAACCCCCCCCCCTTTATCACCCCCATAGGTAGGGACAATAATAAAATAAAGAAAATATTTTTTTTTTCTTTTTCCACTAGGGTTAGGGTTAGAACTAGGGTTAGAACTAGGGGTAGGGTTAGGGGTAGGGTTAGGGTTACGGGTAGGGTTAGGGTTAGGGGTAGGGTTATGGCATGTGCACACAGAGCGGATCGGCCGTGGATCCGCAGCGGATCCGCAGCGGATCGGCAGCGGATCGGCAGCAGATCCGCAGCGGATCGGCCGCGGATCCGCAGCGGATCGGCCGCGGATCCGCAGCGCATCGGCCGCGGATCCGCAGCGGATCGGCCGCGGATCCGCAGCGGATTGGCCGCGGATCCGCAGCGGATTGGCCGCTGCGAATTCGAAGCAGTTTTCCATCAGGTTTACAGTACCATGTACACCTAAGGAAAACCAAATCCGCTGTGCCCATGGTGCGGAAAATTCCGTGCAGAAACGCTGCATTGTATTTTCCGCAGCATGTCAATTCTTTGTGCGGATTCCGCAGCGTTTTACACCTGTTCCTCAATAGGAATCCGCAGGTGAAATCCGCACAAAAAAACACTGGAAATCTGCTGTAAATCCGCAGGTAAAACGCAGTGCCTTTTGCCTGCAGATTTTTCAAAAATCGTGCGGAAAAATCTCACACGAATCCGCAACGTGGGCACATAGCCTTAGGGTTAGGGTTGGAATTAGAGTTAGGGTTGGAATAAGGGCTAGGGTTTGAAATAGGGTTAAGATTAGGCTTGTGGTTAGGGTTACGGATAGGGTTAGGGGTGTGTTGGGGTTACAGTTGTGGTTAGGGTTGGGATTAGGGTTACGGTTGGGATTAGGGTTAGGATTGGGGTTGGAATTAGGGTTACGGGTGTGTTGCGGTTAGGGTTGTGGTTAGGGGTGTGTTGGGGTTAGGGTTGTGATTAGGGTTATGGCTACAGTTGGGATTAGGATTAGGGGTGTGTTGGGGTTAGTGTTGAAGTTAGAATTGAGGGGTTTCCACTGTTTAGGCACATCAGGGGTCTCCAAACGCAACATGGCGCCACCATTGATTCCAGCCAATCTTGCGTTCAAAAAGTCAAATGGTGCTCCCGCCCTTCCAAGCCCCGACGTGCACCCAAACAGTGGTTTACCCCCACATTTGGGGTACCAGCGTACTCAGGACAAACTGGGCAACAACTGTTGGGGTCCAATTTCTCCTGTTACCCTTGCAAAAATAAAAAATTACTTGCTAAAACATAATTTTTGAGGAAAGAACAATTATTTTTTATTTTCACGGCTCTGCATTATAAACTTCTGTGAAGCACTTGGGGGTTGAAAGTGCTCACCACACATCTAGATAAGTTCCTTCGTGGGTCTAGTTTCCAAAATGGCGTCACTTGTGGGGTGTTTCTACTGTTTAGGCACATCAGGGGCTCTGCAAATGCAATGTGACGCCCGCAGACCATTCCATCAAAGTCTGCATTTCAAATGTCACTACTTCCCTTCTGAGCCCTGACGTGTGCCCAAACAGTGGTTTACCCCCACATATGGGGTATCAGCGTACTCACAACAAACTGGGCAACAAATATTGGGGTCCAAATTCTCCTGTTTCCCTTGTGAAAATAAAAAATTGCTTGCTAAAACATCTTTTTTGAGGAAAGAAAAATGATTTTTTATTTTCACGGCTCTGCGTTGTAAACTTCTGTGAAGCACTTGGGGGTTGAACGTGCTCACCACACATCTAGATAAGTTCCTTGGGGGGTCTAGTTTCCAAAATGGGGTCACTTGTGGGGGGTTTCTACTGTTTAGGCATATCAGGGGCTCTGCAAACGTAACATGATGCCCACAGACCATTCCATCAAAGTCTGCATTCCAAAACGTCACTACTTCCCTTCCGAGCCCTGGCATGTGCCCAAACAGTGGTTTACCCCCACATATGGGGTATCAGCGTACTCAGGAGAAACTGGACAACAACTTTTGGGGTCCAATTTCTCCTGTTACTCTTGCAAAAATAAAAAATTCTGGGCTAAAAAAATATTTTTGAGGAAAGGAAACACATTTATTATTTTCACGGCTCTGCGTTATAAACTTCTGTGAAGCACTTGGGGGTTGAACGTGCTCACCACACATCTAGATAAGTTCCCTTGGGGGTCTAGTTTCCAAAATGGAGTCACTTGTGGGGAGTTCCTACTGTTTAGGCACATCAGGGACTCTGCAAACGCAACCTGATGCCCGCAGAGCATTCCATTAAAGTCTGCATTTCAAAACGTCACTACTTCCCTTCCGAACCCCGACGTGTGCCAAAACAGTGGTTTAACCCCACATATGGGGTATTAGCGTACTCAGGAGAAACTGGACAACAACTTTTGGGGTCCAATTTCTCCTGTTACCCTTGGGAAAATAAAAAATTGTGGGCTAAAAAATCATTTTTGAGAAAAGAAAAATTATTTTTTATTTTCATGGCTCTGCGTTATAAACTTCTGTGAAGCACTTGGGGGTTCAAAGTGCTCACCACACATCTAGATTAGTTCCTTGGGAGGTCTAGTTTCCAAAATGGGGTCACTTGTGCGGGAGCTCCAATGTTTAGGCACACAGGGGCTCTCCAAACGCGACATGGTGTCCGCTAATGATTGGAGCTAATTTTCCATTCAAAAAGCCAAATGGCGTGCCTTCCCTTCCGAGCCCTGCCGTGCGCCCAAACAGTGGTTTACCCCCACATATGGGGTATCAACGTACTCAGGACAAACTGGACAACAACATTTGGGGTCCAATTTCTCCTATTACCCTTGGGAAAATAAAAAATTCTGGGCTAAAAATCATTTTTGAGGAAAGAAAAATTATTTTTATATTTTCACGGCTCTGCGTTATAAACTTCTGTGAAGCACCTGGGGGTTATAAGTGCTCACTATGCATCAAGATAAGTTCCTTAGGGGGTCTAGTTTCCAAAATGGGGTCACTTGTAGGGGAGCTCCAATGTTTAGGCACACAGGGGCTCTCCAAACGCGACATGGTGTCCGCTAACGATTGGAGCTAATTTTCCATTCAAAAAGTCAAATGGCACGCCTCCCCTTTCCGAGCCTTGCCGTGCACCCAAACAGTGGTTTCCCCCCACATATGAGGTATTGGCATACTCAGGAGAAATTGCCCAACAAATTTTAGGATCCATTTTATCCTGTTGCCCATGTGAAAATGAAAGAATTGAGGCTAAAAGAAATTTTGTGTGAAAAAATAGTACTTTTTCATTTTTGCGGATCAATTTGTGAAGCACCTGGGGGTTTAAAGTGCTCACTATGCCTCTAGATGAGTTCCTTGGGGGGTCTAGTTTCCAAATTGGGGTCACTTGTGGAGGAGCTCCAATGTTTAGGCACACAGGGGCTTTCCAAACGCGACATGGTGTCCGCTAACGATGGAGATAATTTTTCATTCAAAAAGTCAAATGGCGCTCCTTCCCTTCCGAGCCTTACCATGTGCCTAAACAGTGGTTTACCCCCACATGTGAGGTATTGGTGTACTCAGGAGAAATTGCCCAACAAAATTTAGGATCCATTTTATCCTGTTGCCCATGTGAAAATGAAAAAATTGAGGCTAAAATAATTGTTTTGTGAAAAAAAAGTACTTTTTCATTTTTACGGATCAATTTGTGAAGCACCTGGGGGTTTAAAGTGCTCACTATGCTTCTAGATAAGTTCCTTGGGGGGTCTAGTTTCCAAAATGTGGTCACTTGTGGGGGAGCTCCAATGTTTAGGCACACGGGGGCTCTCCAAACGCGACATGGTGTCCGCTAAAGATTGGAGCCAATTTTTCATTCAAAAAGTCAAATGGCGCTCCTTCCCTTCCGAGCCCTGCCTAGCGCCCAAACAGTGGTTTACCCCCACATATGAGGTATCAGCATACTCAGGACAAATTGGACAACAACGTCCGTGGTCCAGTTTCTCCTTTTACCCTTGGGAAAATAAAAAATTGTTGCTAAAAGATCATTTTTGTGACTAAAAAGTTAAATGTTCATTTTTTACTTCCATGTTGCTTCTGCTGCTGTGAAACACCTGAAGGGTTAATAAACTTCTTGAATGTGGTTTTGAGCACCTTGAGGGGTGCAGTTTTTAGAATGGTGTCACTTTGGGGTATTTTCAGCCATATAGAACCCTCAAACTGACTTCAAATGTGAGGTGGTCCCTAAAAAAAATGGTTTTGTAAATTTTGTTGTAAAAATGAGAAATCACTCGTCAAATTTTAACCCTTATAACTTCCTAGCAAAAAAAAAAATTGTTTCCAAAATTGTGCTGATGTAAAGTAGACATGTGGGAAATGTTATTTATTAACTATTTTGTGTCACATAACTCTCTGGTTTAACAGAATAAAAATTCAAAATGTGAAAATTGCGAAATTTTCAAAATTTTTGCCAAATTTCCGTTTTTTTTACAAATAAACTCAGAAATTATCGACCTAAATTTACCACTAACATGAAGCCCAATATGTAACGAGAAAACAATCTCAGAATCGCTAGGATCCGTTGAAGCGTTCCTGAGTTATTACCTCATAAAGGGACACTGGTCAGAATTGCAAAAATCGGCAAGGTCATGAAGGGGTTAATACATAGAGAGAGAGAAAAACACCAAGCAGTCATAGAATCCATCAACATTAACAACTTCATTAAACATATTTAAAAAGACAATACAGACAGATGGATACATGGGGCTAAAAGATGGTAACCTGATGTTGCCAGCATCAAAAAATGCCCAAGGTTGGGTGTATTCCCAAGGTATTTTTTATTTTCAAAAGGATATAGTGTGCACACAGATAAATATATAATACCATGTGGTTAAGGTGCAATCAAAAGAACAAGTCCATTTCTGTGGTCACAATAAATTGCATAGCAGTCTAACAACAATACCTTGTGAATGATGGAAAAATCACCAGGGAACACCCCTGGGGGTGGACGGGTTTTCCCTGGTGATTTTTCCATCATTCACAAGGTATTGTTGTTAAACTGCTATGCAATTTATTGGGTTTGTAGAGTCTGTCTCATGCTACCATGTGTGTGAAAGCACAACGAACATTCAAAAGTGACTAAAACATCAGCCAGAAAGCATTGGAACTGAGATGTGGTCTGTGGTCCCCACCTGCTGAACCACTCCTTTATTGAGTGTGTCTTGATAATTGCCAATAATTTCCATCTGTTGTCTATTCCATTTGCACAAGAGCATGTGAAATTGATTGTCAATCAGTGTTGCTTCCTAAGCGGACAGTTTGATTTCACAGAAGTTTGATTTACTTGGAGTTATATTCTGTTGTTTAAGTGTTCCCTTTATTTTTTTGAGCAGTGTAATATTACAGGTTATGGGCACAGATTATGGGCACTAGATCCTGTGATGAGCTGTTGCTCCAGGGAACTAGTCTGACTGCCATATGTGGAGTCAGGAATAAATTTTGCATTATGTGTTTTTGCCTTCCTCTGGATCAATGTGTTATAGGTTAAAGGCAATTTATGTCTACTTTCAAATTTAAAAATTAGGAAAATATGAAATTGCCATTATAGTCTTTATTCATTGTTATAACTAACTAAAGAAACTCACTGGTTCACGCTGCTGCTTTGCAGTCCTGGGTTCAAATCCCACCAAGATCAACATCTGCAAATGAGTTTGTATGTTCTTTCTGTGTATGTATGGGATTCCTCTTGGTACTTTTGTTTTCTCCTAGTCTTGAAAGACATAGTGATAGAGAATTTAGATTATGAGCTTCAATTGGGACAGTGAGGACAATGTCTGTGGAAAATGATGATGCTATATAAGTAAGTAAAAACAATAAAAATTTGATTACACATTAGAGATAAGTGAGCACTAAAATTCTTGCATGCTCATTAGTAATAAACCCACGTCGTACTCTCTTTATTTGATGTGGGCTCTGGCGCTGAGCCCACATCTTTCCCAGCACATGTCAGCTGTTTTGAACAGCCTTGGGTGGAATCGTGATTCACCCGCAGCTATTAACCAGTTAAATGGTGCTGTCAATCTCTATCAGCCGAATTTAACTCATGCTTCTGGCATGCACGCAGGAAATCCCGCCCAACGGTGACCCTGTCACATGATCTCGGGTAACTGATGGGTTGGCATGAAAACCAGTGGTATCCAGAAGACTTCTATGGTTGTCATAGCCAGATTGCTGTTAGCGCCACCCTGCTCCTGTGCTTTCTGTCACCGCGCTGAGCCTTGGCTGCTGAGAGCTTGGACTCCAGGTGATGCACCTGATTCAGCTGCGCAGAGTTGGTAGCTTCCATACTTGACACCTTCAACCTCTCATTCGCCAGCTGTTGCGCTCTTTCTCCAAGTTTTAGACGTGCGCTTCAACCTGGTGGAAACTGTTGGCTTGCTCTTTCCACGTGCACATTTCCTTTGTCAGTTTGCCGATTTAATATTTCGTTGTTGGGAGGCAGTGGTCGATTTGGACATCTTTCTCTGCAGGCTCTCTGTTTTTTCTCGTAGTTCTTCTCCAACTGCAGTTTTAGCTGCTGGATCCCTACCACCACCCTGGTTCAGTTTTATTCTCCCCCTGTAATTGACTACCTCTGTGCTGGGGATTGTCTGTAGTTAAGTGACTTCCTTATCAAGGACATTAACCTCGTTTGCCCCTGATCCTATCTCTTCTTTATCCCTCTTCTCAGAGGGTGTAGCCTGTCCTGACTTTCTGCTGCTGCCGTGTCCCCGACTTGCCATCTGTACCCGGGTCCACCTTACCGCACTCTTTATCCCTTGCATCACAGTCTGAATGGGAGTCACCGCTACTCACCCTTTCACCTTGGAAGAACAAATCCCCATTTAAACAGGTGTCAGACCCCTTTCCTGGAGCAACCTCATTTTTAATGGTCACTCTGTTGGTCACCTCGGCTAAGTCCCCGAGTTGGTCAGAACCACACTTTTTCCCGGTCACCCCTAACTCTGGAACATCAACCTTAGGGGGCACTACCTCCTCCTCTTAATGCATCACACCACCTGGAAATCCTACAGCCGTCTGCTGCGGTGGGTCTCCCTTAGGGTCATTCTGGCTTCCCTCTGAGCAATTAGACACTCCCCTTTCCTCCCACAAGTCCCAAAACCATTTTAAGTCCTGACCTATTACAATAGGGTAAGGCAAGTCCAGGACTGCAAGAACGTCATGGCTGGTAATAATCGTGGATGTCTGAATGATTATCCTGGACACCAGGTAATCCCTAGGGACACCTTGGATGCAGTGGACATCCATCTTTTTTCCGGGGATCTAATAGACAGGGAGTGTGGTGCTCACCAGGGTCACTGGGCTCCCTTAGTCTAGAAGTCCAGACACACTTTCTCCATTGACCTCCACAGAACACCACTGTGACGTCTTGTCAGGTGTATAACTGATACAGGATATCAGACATGCGCTGTTCGAACACTGCTCCTGCAACTGTCCATCGGTGCATTTGTTGCCAACCCTTTTTGAACCACCACCCCTATTTGGGTCACCGCCCCATTTTGGGACTCCACCACTTTTTTGACAACCATCTCTTGGTTACCGCCCCCTTTTGAGACTCCACCCCCTTTTGGGCAACCATCCCCCTTGGGGTGCACACTATGGACTCCCCACTGTCCTCTCAAGCCCCTCACTGCCTGTGCATGGCAGTCTATCTGCCCCAACAGTTCCCCACAGCTAGCCTGCACACTGCTGTGCAAGGCTTTGTACGACTCTGCACATCTTTCCATGGCTCTGCACAGCTCTGCACCTCTCTGCACAACTCTGCACGGCTCCGCAAAGCTCTGCTCTGTAGAGTTTGCAGACCCGCCAATCCACAGCAAGCCGCCTGGAGTTCGTAGACACAATGATCCACAGCAATCACCTGCTGTACTCCTCCCAGGTATCTACTGGACTGATGCACACATTCTCCACCAACTGTAGAGATCATACGCACTCAAGTGCAGCAGGAGGAAGACAGTAAAAAGTAAAAAGTACGTGAGGGTTTGTTTGCACAATAAACCCGCTAAGCAGCATCAAAAGGTGAACAGCCTTTAGAGCCGGCAAAACAACACAAAATGTCCTTAATTGGGTTATGTTCACCCAGGCCTGTGGGCACAAAGGCTGGGCAATGTCAAGCATGCATGCTCGGTCTGGAGCCACACATACAGGAGGGCTTTTCCCTCCATAGACACATTCCATGTGCCAAACAACAGCCTCCATTACATAGGCCATAACCACACCCAGAGGTGAGGTATATGAGTAGCCAGACCCACCCATCTCTCATAGCTACTGTACCTGCAACCCAGACCCAGGTGCACAAAACAACTTCCTAGTGCTTACATGCACTAAAGAAAAATACAGCCCTACCTGTGACATATACCTTTCATTTCACTGCAGTTGGAATTTTTTTCCCGTTTAACGGTGCACGATATGTTAAAACCAATTGTGTCTGTCACACTATTGCTATGCAGGTAGATGAAGCTCCACTAGACAGCAATAGAGTGGAGGGAGGACTGCACACAGCAGGAGCAGACCTGCTGTGCTGCAGTGAGGCCACCACCAGGTGCAGTGGATTAGTAAAACCAGCTGGGTCGATATTAGTCTGTAGCGCAGTACCAAAGGAATAAACAAGCACAGAGTCAGAAGGAAGCTAAATGGGTCGATACCAGTCAGGAGCAGATATACCAATGACAAGAGACAAAACAACAGATCAGAGTCCAAGCCAAGTCAAGTACCAGGGAGTCCAAACTCAAAAGGGGAACACAGACATGGGTACAGTAAGCAAAAGCAGCAGGACGAATCAGGGTTCGCAGAGTCAGCTACACATGCCATAGGCAGAAACTATAACTGACACTGCCTTCAGGATGTAGGGGAGAGAAATAGCCAACCTGATGCCAGAACGAGGCAGAGAAAAGTTAACCCTTGACATGATCAGACCAGGAAAGAGAGACAGGATACAAAACCCAGTCTGAATAATGACAGGACCCTCCTCTCAAGGGGGGCCACTGGACCCCCAGGCTTCCCAGGATAACAGGCGTGAAAGGCCCAAACTAGGCGATCAGCATGGACAGCTTGATCGATCCTCAGGGTCGTAACCCCTCCAATGAACCAAATACTGAAGTGAACAGCGGACCATGCGAGAATCCACAATCCATTCCACTTCATACTCAGTCTGACCTTCCACAGAGACAGGTGACAAAAGGGATGGAGACTCAACAGTGACAAGTACAAATGACTTCAGGAGGGACTTATGGAACACATTGGGAATCCGAAGCAACAGAGATAAGTGTAAATGAACGGCAACTGAATTGACATCCTCTATGATTTCATAAGGACCAATAAACTTGGGACCAGTTTAGCAAAAGAGACAACAACCATATTTTCTTGGTTGACAACCACACTTTATTTCCTACTAGAAATACAGGTCCTGCTGAGATGTGGCAAGACACTGCAAAATTTGTTCAAGTGACTGATTGGTCCTCTCCGTCTGTCTGTTGGTCTCGGGATGGAAGACCAAGGAGAAAGTCAGGCAAATACCCAACCTTTTACACAAATCCCTCCAAAATCTGGAGACAAATTGTACGCACCTATCAGAAACCATACTCAGAGGCATGCCATATAAACGCACAACGTGTTCCACAAATAACTTAGATACTGTCCCAGCATTAGGCAGTCCTGCCAAAGGTACGAAATGCGACTGCTTACTAAATCTGTCAACCACTACCCAGACCAGGGGCTGGCTATCAAATTTTAGCCTGGGGGGCAAGCACACAGCAGTGGCCCATGAGTAGCGACCCAACCTTAAAGGGGTTTTCGTATCTTAAGCTACATGTCTACAGACACTATGTGTGAATCCTAAAATGTAATTTGTTATATTTTGCTATTGCGATTAGATTTTCTTTGGGTGTGCGCTCTCTATGCATGGTTTCTTTTCTTGTTTTTTTGCATATAATCCTCATATCATGAGCACTGTGAGGATTTTCTGGTGCCGGCACCGGGAACAGGTGGTCTTGTTACTGCAAGCTTGCGAATATAAATATAAATATCGACACACACCAAACAACCACAGTTCCACTATATAAAGAGACACACACACGGCCGGAATGGGACAAAAAAGCAGACCTGCCTGCCAAACAAACCCATATCCATTTAAATGGGTTTTCCAATATATTTTTTTAATTTTCCCATTAAAAAAACCTGAAAATAATAAACCAGTATTGACCTTCCCAAAGTCCAATGTCACCTCTCTGACAATAGAAGAGGAGGAGTGGTACTGTGCAGTGTATATACAGGACAGGAGGAATGGTAGTGTGCAGTGTATACATACAGGACAGGAGGAGTGGTACTGTGCAGTGTATATATACAGGACAGGAGGAGTGGTACTGTGCAGTGTATATATACAGGACAGGAGGAGTGGTACTGTGCAGTGTATATATACAGGAGAGGATGTGTGGTACTGTGCAGTGTATATATACAGGAGAGGATGTGTGGTACTGTGCAGTGTATATATACAGGACAGGAGGAGTGGTACTGTGCAGTGTATATATACAGGACAGGAGAAGTGGTACTGTGCAGTGTATATATATATATACAGGAGGAGTGGTACTGTGCAGTGTATATATACAGGACAGGAGGAATGGTAGTGTGCAGTGTATACATACAGGACAGGAGGAGTGGTACTGTGCAGTGTATATATACAGGACAGGAGGAGTGGTACTGTGCAGTGTATATATACAGGACAGGAGGAGTGGTACTGTGCAGTGTATATATACAGGAGAGGATGTGTGGTACTGTGCAGTGTATATATACAGGAGAGGATGTGTGGTACTGTGCAGTGTATATATACAGGACAGGAGGAGTGGTACTGTGCAGTGTATATATACAGGACAGGAGGAGCGGTACTGTGCAGTGTATATACAGGACAGGAGAAGTGGTACTGTGCAGTGTATATATACAGGACAGGATGAGTGGTACTGTGCAGTGTATATATACAGGACAGGAGAAGTGGTACTGTGCAGTGTATATATACAGGACAGGAGGAGTGGTACTGTGCAGTGTATATATACAGGACAGGAGCAGTGGTACTGTGCAGTGTATATATACAGGACAGGAGGAGTGGTGCTGTGCAGTGTATATATACAGGACAGGAGGAGTGGTACTGTGCAGTGTATATATACAGGACAGGAGGAGTGGTACTGTGCAGTGTATATATACAGGACAGGAGGAGCGGTACTGTGCAGTGTATATATACAGGACAGGAGGAGTGGTACTGTGCAGTGTATATATACAGGACAGGAGGAGTGGTACTGTGCAGTGTATATATACAGAACAGGAGGAGTGGTACTGTGCAGTGTATATATACAGGAGGAGTGGTACTGTGCAGTGTATTTATACAGGACAGGAGGAGCGGTACTGTGCAGTGTATATATACAGGAGGAGTGGTACTGTGCAGTGTATATATACAGGACAGGAGGAGCGGTACTGTGCAGTGTATAAATACAGGAGGATTGGTACTGTGCAGTGTATATATACAGGAGAGGAGGAGTGGTACTGTGCAGTGTATATATACAGGACAGGAGAAGTGGTACTGTGCAGTGTATATATACAGGACAGGAGGAGTGGTACTGTGCAGTGTATATATACAGGACAGGAGGAGTGGTACTGTGCAGTGTATATATACAGGACAGGAGAAGTGGTACTGTGCAGTGTATATATACAGGACAGGAGGAGTGGTACTGTGCAGTGTATATATACAGGACAGGAGGAGTGGTACTGTGCAGTGTATATATACAGAACAGGAGGAGTGGTACTGTGCAGTGTATATATACAGGACAGGAGGAGTGGTACTGTGCAGTGTATATATACAGAACAGGAGGAGTGGTACTGTGCAGTGTATAAATACAGGAGGAGTGGTACTGTGCAGTGTATATATACAGGACAGGAGGAGTGGTACTGTGCAGTGTATATATACAGGACAGGAGAAGTGGTATTGTGCAGTGTGTATATACAGGACAGGAGGAGCGGTACTGTGCAGTGTATATACAGGAGAAGTGGTACTGTGCAGTGTATATATACAGGACAGGAGGAGCGGTACTGTGCAGTGTATATATACAGGACAGGAGGAGCGGTACTGTGCAGTGTATATACAGGGCAGGAGGAGTGGTACTGTGCAGTGTATATATACAGGACAGGAGGAGTGGTATTGTGCAGTGTATATATACAGGAGGAGCGGTACTGTGCAGTGTTTATATACAGGACAGGAGGAGTGGTACTGTGCAGTGTATGTATACAGGACAGGAGGAACGGTACTGTGCAGTGTATACATACAGGACAGGAGGAGTGGTACTGTGCAGTGTATATATACAGGACAGGAGGATTGGTGTTGTGCAGTGTATATATACAGGACAGGAGGAGTGGTACTGTGCAGTGTATATATACAGGACAGGAGGAGTGGTGTTGTGCAGTGTATATATACAGGACAGGAGGAGTGGTACTGTGCAGTGTATATATACAGGAGGAGCGGTACTGTGTAGTGTATATATACAGGAGGAGTGGTACTGTGCAGTGTATATATACAGGACAGGAGGAGTGGTACTGTGCAGTGTATATATACAGGACAGGAGGAACGGTACTGTGCAGTGTATATATACAGGACAGGAGGAGTGGTACTGTGCAGTGTATATATACAGGAGGAGTGGTACTGTGCAGTGTATATATACAGGAGGAGTGGTACTGTGCAGTGTATACATACAGGACAGGAGGAGTGGTACTGTGCAGTGTATATATACAGGACAGGAGGATTGGTGTTGTGCAGTGTATATATACAGGACAGGAGGAGTGGTACTGTGCAGTGTATATATACAGGAGGAGTGGTACTGTGCAGTGTATATATACAGGAGGAGTGGTACTGTGCAGTGTATACATACAGGACAGGAGGAGTGGTACTGTGCAGTGTATATATACAGGACAGGAGGAGTGGTGTTGTGCAGTGTATATATACAGGACAGGAGGAGTGGTGTTGTGCAGTGTAAATATACAGGACAGGAGGAGTGGTACTGTGCAGTGTATATATACAGGAGGAGTGGTACTGTGCAGTGTATATATACAGAAGGAGTGGTACTGTGCAGTATATATACAGGAGGAGCAGTACTGTGCAGTGTATATATACAGGTGGAGTGGTACTGTGCGTTGTATATATACAGGTGGAGTGGTACTGTGCAGTGTATATATACAGAAAAGGCCATGTTCACACTTTCAGTATTACGTCAGTATTTTACATCAGTATTTGTAGCCAAAACCAGGAGTGGGTGATAAATGCAGAAGTGGTGCATATGGTTCTATAAGGCTATGTGCACACTTTGCGGGGTCCTCTGCGGGTTCTCCCGCAGCGGATTTGATAAATCTGCAGGGCAAAACCGCTGCGGTTATCCCTGCAGATTTATCGCGGTTTGTCTGCCAGTTTCCGCTGCGGGTTTTACTCCTATACTATTGATGCTGCATATGCAGCAATATGCAGCATCAATAGTAATGTTAAAAATAATAAAAAATGGTTATACTCACCCTCTGACGTCCCGATCTCCTCGGCGCTGCACGCGGCGGTCCGGTTCCAAAGATGCTGTGCGAGAAGGACCTTCGTGACATCATGGTCGTGTGACCGCGACATCACCGCAGGTCCTGCTCGCACAGCAACCCTGAGACCGGACAGCCGCGTGCAGCACTGAGAGGTGAGTATATCATTATTTTTTATTTTAATTCTTTTTTTTTTTACACTAATATGGTTCCCAGGGCCTGGAGGAGAGTCTCCTCTCCTCCACCCCGGGTACCATCTGCACATGATCCGCTTACTTCCCGCATCGTGGGCACAGCCCCATGGGGGAAGTAAGCAAATCAATGCATTCCTATGGGTGCAGAATCGCAGCGATTCTGCACAAAGAAGTGACATGCTGCGGAATGTAAACCGCTGCGTTTCTGCGCGGTTTTTCCCGCAGCATGTGCACAGCGGTTTGCGGTTTCCATAGGGTTTACATGTAAATGTAAACGCTATGGAAACTGCTGCGGACCCGCAGCATCAAAATCGCCGCGGATCCGCGGTAAAACCCGCAAAGTGTGAACATGGCCTTATACTTTTCCTCTGGATTGTCCCACTCCTGGTTTTGGCTTACAAATACTGATTAAAATACTGAACAAATACTGACCGTGTGAACGTGGGCTTAATACAGGTACTCATTAGGGTGGAATCACACTAGCATATGGAATCGGATGTGATCTAACGATACCCGGCTCTTGCTCTGCTGCGAGCGTGAGCCAAGTGTCAGTGCTCCAATGTTCTCGCAGCACAGGTGTGGAGGAGACGGAGAAATTCATTTCTCCATCTCCTCAATGGTCTGACTCGCCGTGTATCGGACTGCAACATCTGCTGAGAAAAAAAACGACTGCACACGGACAGCAAGTGGGAAGAAAATTGTACCACTTTTGTGGAAGAAAATGGAACCAATTTTTGTTATACTCTTTATTAGCCCATGTGGCAACATTTCACTTCCATATCAGAGAAATGTTCAGTTATGGATCCGAAACACTGCCACACAGGCCAATAAAGAGTACGCTACTTTTCTAACAATTAGGCCGGCCTCACACTAGCGAGTTTTACGGACGTATGAGCGCATAAACTACGTCCGTAAAATACGCATTAAACATGGCCCAATGATTCCCTATGTCCCAGCTCCTATCTGCCGTATTTTACGGATCCGTAATATACGGTCTTGTACGGCCGTAGAAAATCGCAGCATGCTGCGTTTGTCACCGTGTTGCGCAAAAAAATCGCCAATGAAAGTCTATGGGTGCGTGAAAAATACGGATTACACACGGACCAGCAGTGTGACTTGCGAGAAATACGCCAGCCAACGCCAGGTGCAAGGAATTGAGCCAAGCCCTCAATCATGAATCCCAGACATGCTAATTAGCTGAAAACGCCACACAGACATCCCGGAAGTCTGGGGCTCGCCTCCACAGAGTTGCATGCATCATGGCCAGTCTAATTAATGTGGACATGCTCCTCATCCTGGTCCAAGAAAGGCCAGAAATATGGGACCAGCGGGATCCAAACTACTCCAACCGGGCCAGGAAAGAGGCAGCTTGGAGGGCCATCTGTGGCCTCCTATTCCCTGATTATGCCCAACGGCCACGTGCGGAGCAGACAAGACTAAGTAAGTACACTCATGTATTCCCCAGATTTGACTTTACAAGATGCTTTCCCTACATGATGACTTGAAGAATCATTTTTAGATATCTGTGTCATTTATGTCCATTTTGTCAAATCCCAAAGCTGATTAACAAGGCCAAGTGTTTATGTACATAGGTAATCTTGATGTTGCGCGGATAAATATTTCTTGGTACTCATACCTCGCCCAGAGGGGTGTTGCCCCTTGTCTTTATTTGTCCTAAATTGTCACATTAGGCTAATTCTTGCAGAAGGCATTTTTATTTCACATTCACAATCCGACCTAATGTATGTTTGCAAGAACAGGGTTCTCTCCCCTCCCAGTCTGTGACTGTAAAGTTTCCAACTGTGACCGATATATAGACCACTGCATGTAACCCCTTTCACATCTGCTGCACCATGTAAATAATGGTGCAAGAAACCCCCCCCAAAAAAAAAACAAAAAAAAAAAAAAAATCACTGACAACTGTAAGAAGCTATGTTCCTACTGATCTTGCTCAATATTTTTGAACATGTAATTGCAGTGGATGATGTAATGACACGATGGCGCAGCATCCGGGACCAATACCGGCGTGAAAGACAGCAGCGGGCAAGAAGTGGGTCATCAGCCCCACTCAAGAAGCGGAAATATATCTACTATGACCGTCTTTCATTTTTGGATGTCAGTATGAATCTGAGGCAGTAAGTAATAACCTCTCCACACATTTTGATTGATAATCAATCTTATCTTGTTATTTTTACGGTTCTTACATTGCCAATTACATGTAAGGATGTGTAAATATAGTGCAAAATATAATGTAAACAAGGCTAAATTCAAAAAGGATCCTGGATGAGAGAGGACCCTGCCCGCCAAACATCACTACCTACTACAAGGGATGGATGAGAAGGTAGTAGGCGAGATTAGAAATGTTTATGCAGTGGTTTGTTAGTTGGTTTGTTACTGGATGTTCTGTGATTGTTTGAAGATGTGGGTCTTCCTGTTTTTGTTTGAGCTTGAAATGTTAGGCCACATTATGATGTGTTGTGATAGTGTTGTTAACCTTTGGTGTGATCCCACAGAAAAATCTGGTATATTCATGTGTGAATTTGAGATAAGAGTGGAGTAGATGTTGGTCTGATATGAGGTTGTGTGTATGTTTTTTGACACAATATAGCTCACAGATGTGTAATTAAACAATGGGCAAAAACTAATCCCTTTTTTTTTGCATTTTATTAACAGAACACAGTCTAACCTCACAGAGAGGGAGACCGGGTCGGAATCGGAGGCTCTGATCGATCCTGTAAGTGTTGATGAAGAGGTGGCAGGCCCATCTTTCCAAGCTTCAGCATCCATCCTTGAGGACCCATCAGCATCATCATCACAGCAGGCAGCAGCAAGTGAGGAAGATGCAGCAGCACCACCACCCTCAGCACCACATGATGCTGAAAGGCCTGAGGAACATGCCCAGAACAGCAGCCCTCCACACCCACTGGTGTCATCCCCACAGGCAGCTGGGCCTTTACGGAGAGCCCGCCGAAGGAGAGAGCTGCAAGCAACAAGAAATGATGTTGACGCTGGGGTCCTCAATTATTTGGCCAGGGCAGCAACGGATGATGGAGAGGAGGCCTTTGCCCGCAGCCTTGCCCGTTACCTTAGACCCCTTCCCCGTGAGGTGAGGCTACGTGTGAGAGGGTGTATGCAAATCCTGATTGATTTAAGCACAGCTCCAAATAACCCCTATGAGGTGTTTGAATATCTTGAGCGAAGGCAGCTTTCCCAAACCAACCTCTTGCGCCTTCAATTCCCTCAACAGGAGCAAGATCAATCAGGATTTGCAGCACCTCCTCCACGTATGCCTCCACCTCAACCCCTCCCACCACCAAATATACAAAGGCCATCAGTCTACCAAATGGCAGCCTACAACCCCCAATCCCAATATGGCAACTTTTCCAGACCCAGTGATGTAGGCTGGTCCCAACCTGGGTTTGGACAACATGGCCATTTTGGGCTTGGGTATGATGCAAGCCAATATGTCCGTCAGCATGAGGCACAGAGACAATTGGCTTATGGACACCACCCAACTGGCCAATATGGACAAGGCCAGTATTCTGTGCCACAAGCCAGTGCATCCTCACAGGATGAAGTCACATTGGCCCAACAAAGGCCCCCTGACCAGGACCCAGAGCAGGCACCATCTCCCCCGCCAACTTACAGGGATTTGTAATGTATTGTTGTTTTGTGGCCTAATCTTTATATTTGTGAGCTGCCTACCATGGTTTTGTGTTATTTTTGGCACCATTTAACCTTTTCTGTTTTTTCTGGTTTTAAACTTCACCCTAAAAAAGGAAAACTAACATATGAAAAAAATATGTTAACAGGGAAACCAAAAAAGGCTGGTTCTTTAAGTAAAATGTTTTTGAAAAAGCTAAATGATGTTTTGGTCAAAATCATTATTGCATCACACACATATTCTAGAAACATAAACATAGGGTCAATAAGGAAACACAACACACACAGTACTTTTTCTGGGGCATAAAAAATTATATTTCACAAAGACATCAAGAAAATAAGAAAATTACAACTGAGAAACAGCATAATCTTGCCAGGGAGTAGAACCCTGAGGAGATACAAAATAATTTGTCAAAACATCCCTAACTTTGACTCCAGAAAGGGGACGGCGCGGAGGAGGGCCATGTGGTGTTGGCCTAATTACACTACGCAACATGTGTTCATCATTACCATCTGCAAAGCAATCATGTATGCGGGTAAAGTTGTGCAAAATGACTGATGCTTTGATAACTTCAGTGACGGTAGCCTCACTGAGCTGTATGGCAGTCTGGAGGACACGCCATTTTGCCACCAGAATACCAAATGCACACTCAACCAGTCTCCGCGCCCTAGAAAGGCGCAAATTAAATATCCTCCGACGGTGGTCCAGGTTGCGCCGGGGATAAGGCCTCATGAGGTGTCTGGTCAGTTGGAACGCCTCATCACCAACCAAAAAAAAAGGCATTGGTTCTGCAGTGGAGCCTGGGAGTGGTTGTGGTGGTGGGAGATGTAACTGGTTGTCACGTAGCCGCCGACCCATTATAGACGAATTGAATACCCTAGAGTCTCCAGTTCGGCCATAGGCCCCAATGTCTACAATTATAAACCTGTAGTTACTGTCAACTACAGCTAACAGTACTACAGAGAAAAACTGCTTATAGTTGTAGAATTGGGAGCCCGAGTTCGGCGGCTTACGTACCCGGATATGTTTCCCATCCACCGCTCCAATGCAGTTTGGGAAGTCACAATTCACCTGGAACCCATGGGCTATTTTGAGCCAATCAGCCTGTTTTGGCTCAGGCATCACAAGGTCCTTGAGTCTATCCCATATTTGCCGACATGTTAAACGCACAATGCCAGAAATGGTTGATTGGCCAATCAAAAACTCCAGGTGGAGTCCCGCAAATGACAATCCAGTGGCCAGGAATCTGAAAGAGAAACACATACCAAAAAATTACATATGGGTCAAGAGTGCACACAAAACATTTCTCATAAAAAAATCCCAAACAATGCTGGGACAAACCAAAATTACAAAGGGAGCTTAACTAAAATATTTTATGATCTTTGTCACATCTGCTTGTGACCTAATGTACACATATTCTGGGTCAAAAATAAAGGAAACAAACCCATAAATACAACAAAAGGTATGTGAGGATGTAGAATACATACCGTAATGTAAGGAGAAGACGTTCCTCGGCGGAGATGGCTTTGCGCATCATTGTGTCCTGAAATGTTATTCCTGGGCGTAATATCTCCAACAATCTGTCAAATGTTTGGATTGTCATGCGGCAGTAGAGATAGAACTTTTCTGGATGTGCCCGCAGAGCTGTATATAGCCGATGAAAATGGCCTTTAGTGAGGCGTTGGGTCAACAGAGGATGCACCCACATTCTTCTGCTCCTCCTTCGCGGATCCACAATCACAGGGTATGGCTGGCCAAACCGACGCGACAAGACCCAGTTAAACAAAACCCGCTGTGTTGGGGTGAACTGCAGGTGGTCAGACATGGTCCAAATGTTAACCCAACACTCCAACAGATGGCAAACCACAAAATGACCATATGGGAGGGAGACACCTGTTGTAGGGGCCTTAAATAGGGTTGATGATGGTAATTTAAATCAAGTTCAGCCTCAAAAACCGTTAATTGTCCATTTTGTCAAGTTGCGTGAAAAAAACGCAATACGGTGGACATACGGATTACATACGCAACATTACCTGCGCAAAATACGCCACCACACCTTGCCTACGGAGTTCGTACGGATCACCGTATTTCGAAGCTTGAGGCGTATTACGGCCGTAAAAAACGGACCGTAATTTTATACGCTGAGTGTGAGGCCGGCCTTAATCAGGCTCCCTCATCCCTGAATCCATGGCTCCTTATCCCCATCCTTGTCTGCATGGCTCCTTATCCTTATCCTTGTATGCATGGCTCCTTATCCCCATCCTTATATGCATGGCTCCATATCCCCATCCTTGTATGCATGGCTCCTTATCCCCGTCCTTGTCTGCATGGCTCCATATCCCCATCCTTGTATGCATGGCTCCTTATCCCCATCCTTGTATGCATGGCTCCTTATCCCCGTCCTTGTATGCATGGCTCCTTATTCACATCCTTGTATGCATGGCTCCATATCCCCATCCTTGTATGCATGGCTCCTTATCCCCGTCCTTGTATGCATGGCTCCTTATCCCCATCCTTGTCTGCATTGCTCCTTATCCCCATCCTTGTATACATGGCTCCTTATCCTCGTCCTTGTATGCATGGCTCCTTATCCCTGTTCTTGTATGCATTTTTCCTATAAAAAAAACAAAAAAACCCCCTACTTATCTTCCCTGCATGCCCTCGCAGCATCTCGTTCCGGTGCCAGCAGCTCCTGTGGCTGGGTGATCACGTGTCCCCCGCTCTTTAAGGTAATGAATATTTACTCCACGCCTATGGGAATGGAGAGGGGTGAATACTCATTACCTTAATGAGCGGAGGATACATGATCTCTCGGCCTGAAGAGCTGCTGGCTTAGGAACGAGATGCAGCGAGGGCGCGCAAGGAAGGTAAATAGGATGTGTGCTGGAAGCCGGCGACTGTGCGCATGCTGTAAGAGAAATGAATATTCACTGCCAGCACAGTGAATATTCATTTCTCTTTAGCAGCGGCACAGGCTTTAGCCGCAGCCACCGGCTGCTGCTTCTGTGACCCGCTGATCCCTCTCCATCTTTCTGAGACAATGACTCGTGTATAAGCCGAGGGGGGCGTTTTCAGCACAAAAAAAAAATATGCTGAAAAACTCGACTTATACACGAGTATTTACGGTATACTACATTCTATTATATACACAGCTGCATATTATATACCGTGCTAAGGAATATAGAGCGGTGTAAATATTATATAGTGTAGAGATGTGGCAGTGTATATATAGTGTGAATTCTACACTATATACATAGCACCATACTATATAAACATCTCTAGACTATAATATATATATATACACACGCTAGATGGTGGCCCGATTCTAACGCATCGGGTATTCTAGAATATGTATAGTAGTATATAGCACAGCCCAAATATAGCGCAGCCCACGCAGTACATAACACAGCCCACGTAGTATATAACACAGGCCACGTAGTATATAACACAGGCCACGTAGTATATAGGCCAGCCACTTAGTATATAGCACAGCCCACGTAGTATATAGCACAGCCCACGTAGTATATAGCACAGCCCACGTAGTATATAGCACAGCCCACGTAGTATATAGCACAGCCCACGTAGTATATAGCACAGGCCACGCAGTATATAGCACAGGCCACGCAGTATATAACACAGCCCATGCAGTATATAACACAGCCACGTACTATATAGCACAGCCCACGTAGTATATAACACTGCCCACGTAGTATATAGCACAGCTGACGTAGTATATAGCACAGCCGACGTAGTATATAGCACAGCCGACGTAGTATACAGCACAGCCGACGTAGTATATAGCACAGCCGACGTAGTATATAGCACAGCCGACGTAGTATATAGCACAGCCAACGTAGTAAATAGCAATGTGGGACTATATTCCAGTTAAAAAATTAATTAAAATAAAAAATAGTTATATACTCACCTTCCGGCGGACCCCGGATCCAGCCCAGGCCTTTACCGATGCTCCTCATGACGCTCCAGTCCCAAGAATGCATTGCGGCAATAACACGTGATGATTAGTGTTGAGCGATACCGTCCGATACTTGAAAGTATCGGTATCGGAAAGTATCGGCCGATACCGGCAAAGTATCGGATCCAATCCGATACCGATACCCGATACCAATACAAGTCAATGGGACTCAAGTATCGGACGGTATTCCTGATGGTTCCCAGGGTCTGAAGGAGAGGAAACTCTCCTTCAGGCCCTGGGATCCATATAAATGTGTAAAAGAAAGAATTAAAATAAAAAATATCGCTATACTCACCTCTCCGACGCAGCCTGGACCTCAGCGAGGGAACCGGCAGCGTTGTTTGTTTAAAATTTGCGCTTTTACTTGGTTACGTGAAGTCCCGGCTTGTGATTGGTCAGGGCGGCCATGTTGCCGGGACGCGGACCAATCACAGCAAGCCGTGACGAAATTACGTCACGGCTTGCTGTGATTGGTCCGCGTCCCGGCAACATGGCCGCCATTAACCAATCACAAGCCGGGACGTCACGGGAGGCTGGACACGCGCCTATTTTAAAAAGCGCGCGTGTCCAGCCTCCAGTGACGTCCCGGCTTATGATTGGTCACGGCGCCCATGTTGCCGGGACGCGGACCAATCACAGCAAGCCGTGACGAAATTACGTCACGGCTTGCTGTGATTGGTCCGCGTCCCGGCAACATGGCCGCCATTAACCAATCACAAGCCGTGACGTCACGGGAGGCTGGACACGCGCGCTTTTTAAAATGGGCGCGTGTCCAGCCTCCCGTGATGTCCCGGCTTGTGATTGGTTGTGCCGCGGTCAACCAATCACAAGCCGGGAGGCTGGACACGCGCGCATTTTAAAATTTTAAAATGGGCGCGTGTCCAGCCTCCCGGCTTGTGATTGGTTGATCGCGGCGCAACCAATCACAAGCCGGGACGTCACGGGAGGCTGGACACGCGCCCATTTTAAAATGCGCGCGTGTCCAGCCTCCCGTGACGTCACGGCTTGTGATTGGTTGCGTCTCCCATGTGACTGCGACGCAACCAATCACAAAGCCGGGACGTAATTTTAAAATCCTTAAGGACCTGAAATTACGTCACGGCTTGCTGTGATTGGTTGCGTCTCCCATGTGACTGCGACGCAACCAATCACAACGCCGGAACGTAATTTTAAAATCCTGAAGGACCTGAAATTACGTCACGGCTTGCTGTGATTGGTTGCGTCCCGGTCACATGGGCGGCACGCAACCAATCACAAGCCGGGACTCACGTAAAGGAAAGAAAAGCGCAAATTTTAAACAAAGAACGCTGCCGCTTCCTTCGGTAAGGTGCAGGCTGCGTCGGAGAGGTGAGTATAGCAATATTTTTTATTTTAATTCTCTCTTTTACACATTTTTACATTAATGTTGTTTCGATACCGATACCCGATATCACAAAAATATCGGATCTCGGTATCGGAATTCCGATACAGCAAGTATCGGCCGATACCCGATACTTGCAGTATCGGAATGCTCAACACTAGTGATGATGTAGCGGTCTCGCGAGACCGCTATATCATCTCCGGTCATTGCCGCAATGCGCTCTTGGGTCCGGAGCGTCGTGAGGAGTGGGAAAGGCACCGGAAGGTGAGAATAGCACGATTTTTATTTTTTTTTAATTATTTTTAACATTAGATCTAGTAAAAAGTTGGTCACACAGGGTTAATAGCAGCAGTAACAGACTGCTAAACCGCAATGGGGGCACTGACCGGAGGAGAGTAGGGAGGGGCGAATTCGTGGCCGGACTGTGCCCGTCGATGATTGGTCGGGGTCGGCTGCGACCAATCAGCGACGCGGGATTTCCATGATGGACAAACAGACGGAAGTGACCCTTAGACGATTATATAGATAGATAGATACCGCGACTATACACAGCAGTATCACCTATATAACGAATATGAAGTAGTATACACATTACATAGATGATACTGCTGTATATAATGATAGTATCACCTATATAATGTATATACAGCAGTATATATACATTCTATAGGAAATACTGCTACTATATATACATTATATATAGGTGATACTGCTGGGTATATGTGTGTGTGTATGTATATATATATACATACACATACACCGCAGTGTTACCTATAACGAATATACACATCAGTAGCAGTATTGCCTATAGAATGTATATAGACTGCTGTATATACATTATATAGGTGATACTATCAATATATACAGAAGCAGCCAGTATCACTTATATATTGTATATACAGCAGTCTATATACATTCTATAGGCAATATCACTACTGCTGTGTATATACGTTATATATAGGTGATACTGCTGTGTATATACGTACGTGTGTGTGTGTGTGTGTGTGTGTGTGTGTGTGTGTGTGTGTGTGCGTGCGTGCGTGCGTGCGTGCGCGCGCGCGCGCGCGCGCGCGCACACACACACACACCAGTATCGCCTATATAACGAATATACACATCAGTAGTGCAGCTGCTCAGGGACCGGCCCGGGGGGCAAATGCATTCCTGCAACCCGGCCCAGTCCGCCCCTGACCCAGACCACAGTTTTTCCATTGGAAAGAGGGAGGTCGGTGATAAAATCCATGGACAAATGAGTCCAAGGTCTATCCAGAATTGGCAATGGCACCAATTCCCCGGCTGGCCGGTATGGGAGACTTTAGCACGAGCACACGTATCACAAGCAGACATATACAGGGTGACATCAAAAGCCATAGAGGACCACCAAAACAACCTAGCAATAGCTCTCAGAGTGTCCGGGATACCAGGATGCCCACTGAGAGCAGAGTCGTGAAACTTTCAAAGCACCCTCAGCCGGTATTGAACAGGAACGAAGAGCTAATAATCAGGCAAAGACGGAGAAGCAAGAGACTGAGCCTCACGAATCTCCTGCTCCAATTCTGAGTACACCCCAGCAATGACCACCCCATGCGGGAGATGATATCGGATCTAAGCTGCAAGATAAGGCATCAGCCTTGACATTCTTGGAACCAGCTCGAAAGGTAATGGAAAAATGAAAACGTGAAAAAAGTGACCACCTCGCCGGTCTAGGAGTCAAACGTTTAGCTGACTCATTGTAATACAAATTCTTGTAGTTTGTTATCACTGTGGTCTGATGAACAGCCTCCTCCAAAAAGTCTCTCTATTCTTCAAAAGCCAGTTTTATGGCCAATAACTCCCGATTCCCAACATCGTAATTTCTCTCAGCAAGAAAATTTTTTTTTGAGAAAAAGGCACAATTTCTTCAATTAGTTAAATTGACAAGTCCTTGGAACAACATTACACCCACCACCCTCCAAAGTGTCGACTTCAAGAATGAATGGTTCAGATGGATCGGGCTGGATCAACACAGGGGCAGACATAAAACATTCTTTAAATGAAAAAAAATTGGCCACTGCTGGAACAGACCAGTTTTTGAGATCAGCCCCCTTCCGAGTGAGATCACTGAGGGGCCTGACCACCTGAGAAAACCCTTTAATTAATTTTTGGTAATAATTGGCAAAACCCAAAAAAATGCTGAAGACCCTTAAGGTCCCTGGGTTGTACCCAATCAATAATGGCCAGTACCTTTCCAGGGTCCATACGAAACCCCTTGGCAGACAAGATGAACACCATATAGGACAGCTACTGGAAGAAAAAATAGCACTTTTCAGGTTTAGCAAACAGGGAGTTCTTCTGTAACTTCTGGAGAACTGCACGTAGATGACCCATGTGAGCTTGTTTGTCAGATGAAAATACAAGAATATCATCTAAATAAACCACCATAAAGTGCCCAAATGAAGTCAGCAAAGACATGGTTAATAAAATTCTGAAAAACTGCTGACGCATTAGTGAGACCGAAGGGCCTGACCAAATTCTCAAACAACTCCTCAGAGGTGAGAAGTGCCGTTTTCCACTCATCCCCCTCCCGAATACGGATAAGGTTATATGCTCCCCTGAGGTCCAATTTAGAAAATTATTTGGCCCCAGATAGTTGGTTATACAGATCAGGGATGAGCGGGAGAGGGTAGGTATTTCTCACCGTGATCTTATTTAATTCCCAAAAATCGAGGCATGGGCGCAAACCACCATCTTTTTCTTTTCTTTACAAAAAAGAATCCAACCACCACAGGAGAGACAGGGATGAATGAGACCTTCGTAGGCTTTCTGAGACATACTTCTTCATAGCGGTACTCTCCGGGCCAGAGAGGTTATACAAACGGGCCTTGGGCAACTTAGCACCCGGAATCAGATCAATAGTACAGTCAAAAGGGCGGTGTGGTGGTAAGCCCTTGCCTCCTTTTTGGAAAATACATCCTTAAAATCCATCAGGTACTCCGGAATATCCTCCAGATTAACAGATGAAAGAAGTACAGTAGAAAGACAACACTTTGAACAATTAGGACCCCATTTTACAATATCCCGAGATTCCCAGTCTATGACAGGGTTGTGTAAATGTAACCAAGGAAATCCCAACACCAGTCCCGCTGGAAGATTGTCCACAAAATAGCATGAGATACGTTCCTGATGCAAGGAACCCACCTTGAGGAGGAACTCCTCTGAGACAAAATTAACAATATTCTTAACCAGCAGTGTTTTGTCAATGGCAATAATATGAATTGGAGTATCAAGCCTAATTGTCCCTAACTTACACTTGGTCACCAAGTTAGAGTCAATAAAATTTATGGATGACCCACAATCCACAAAAGCTCAAGTGGACGTGTAGCAACTCCCACAACAAAATTCCACTTCCAACAATATTCTTTGAAATGAGGAAAAAGGTACCGGAGAGTCTGGCTGACCTACTTGGCCATCACACAGAATCAGCAGCATGTTAGTCAGTAGGTGAGAGGGACAGTCCTTTATCCAATGTCCAAGATCTACTGAATAAAAACAAGATCTCCCCTCTAGTCTTTACCTCCTCTCCTTTTCCTTGAGGTTGGTGGCACCAAACCTCCATAGGTTCCGTGTGAGGTACCACATCAGAGTTAGCCAGATGTAACGGAATCTCTCGCTGTATTACACCATTCTCCCGCAACTTCCGATCCATTTGAATGGCCTGAGTCAAAGCCTCCTCCAAGGAACTAGGTAGTGGATGAAGAGCCAGAACATCCTTAAGATGATCCGACAATCCCCTGCTGAAATAGCATCTTAGCACAAAGTCATCCCAGGCCACTTCTGTGGACCACCGCCTAAACTCTGAGCTGTTCCATTCGGTAGTGAGTTTATCCTGGAAGAGACCCATGATTGTGTCCTCTGCCACCCTTACCAGGTCTGGTTCATCAAAAATCAGTCCTAAGGCCTCAAACAACCTATCCACTGACGTGTTCAGGGGCAGAAGCAGGTAAAGAGAAAGCCCATGATTGGGGGCCCTCCTACAGCAACAAAATAATTATCCCCACCCGTTGACTATCATCTCCAGAGGATCGGGGTCTAAGGGTATTCACACGCGTTGCAGATTTGGCTGCGGATCCACGGCGGATTGGCCGCTGCAGATTCGCAGCTGTTTTCCACGCGGTTTACAGTGCCATGTAAACCTATGGAAAGCCAAATCCGCTGTGCCCATGGTGAGGAAAATACCGCACAGAAATGCGTTGTATTTACCGCAGCATGTCAATTCCTTGTGTGGATTCCGCAGCGTTTTACACCTGCTGCTCAATAGGAATCTGCAGGTGTAAAACCGCAGATGAAATCTGCACAAAAACCGCAGGAAATTTGCTGAAAATCTGCAGGGAAAACGCAGTGCGTTTTACCTGTGGATTTTGAAAAAATGTTGTGGAAAAATACACACACGAATCCATAACATGGGCACATAGCCTAATTGAAAACCGCAGCTTACAACTTTCCCTGAACGTCCTAAATTTCTTCTTTTCTCCAGAGAAGGTATCTGGGACCCTGACCGTAGGTTCAGGAGAATGTAGCAAATCATCTACAGGGTCAGAGTGCTTACAGGTAGATTGGGAAATAGAACCCTGAAGGGTGTTTAAGGGAAGGTGCCGCAATTTCGTTTTTGTATTAAGAATGATTGTTTATATAAACAATTATTTTAAATATAAAATTATTTTTTTTAACTTTAATATCTTTTTTATTATTAATTATTTTTGCAGCCACTGGGCGCCGCCATTTTCCTTTGCAGGAGTGTAAGAGTCCCAGCAAGACTCTTACACTCTGCAAATACGGCAGCCCTGGGCATAGGGCATAGTCGGCGTCCGACCCCATTACTATCATTGAGCTGCTCCCTGCTGGGATCTGGCCATGCCCCCGGGCTGTCTCCACATCACAGCAGAGGCAGGAGGTCAGCACCATCTTTCTTCAGCCCACAGTGTACCTGTGAGCTCCAGTATGACTTGAGAGCTGCGAGAGCTGTGCTGTTATAGGAGGGGCAGCTCCAGCTGTCTCCCCTTTCACACTGTCAGCAGCGGCCATTCCCTGTCCTCTTCTGTACTGCCTGGTGCCCTGGCTCTAATCTCTAGAATCGCTAGAGAGGATGAAGTGCTGCGGTCTGATGTCCTCTTATCAGGAGCTGCAGAGAGGTAACAGAGGGGGGACGGGGATGGGGGAGGCTCTGTGCTGCTCCCACCCTGCCTATCACTGTAGCTCCTCATCAGGACATCAAACCATGTATCTATCACAATACTGTGCTGAGCTGTGTATCTAATCCTCTCCTGTGTGATACTGTCTGCTGAGCCATGTATCTAATCCTATCCTGTAAGATAGTGTCTGCTGAGCTGTGTATCTAATCCTATCCTGTGTGATACTCTGCTGAGCCGTGTATCTAATCCTATACTATGAGATACTGTGCTGACCTGTGTATCTAATCCTCCTGTGGAATACTGACTGCTGAGCTGTGTATCTAATCCTCCAGTGTGATACTGACTGCTGAGCCGTGTATCTAATCTGCTCCTGTGTGATAGTCTGCTGAGACGTGTATCTAATAATCCTCTCCTGTGTGATACTGACTGCTGAGCTGTGTATCTAATCCTCTCCTGTGTGATACTGACTGCTGAGTCATGTATCTAATCCTATCCTGTGTAATACATTCTGAGCCATGTATCTAATCCTCTCTTGTGTGATAGTCTCTTGAGCCGTGCATCTAATCCTCGCCTGTGTGATACTGTCTGCTGAGCCGTGAATCTAATCCTCTCCTGTGTGATACTGTCTGCTGAGCCGTGTATCTAATCCTATCCTGTGTGATACGTATCTAATCCTCCTGGGGGATACTGACTGCTGAGCCATGTATCTAATTCTATCCTGTGATACTGTGCTGAGCCGTGTATCTAATCCTCTCCTGTGTGATACTGACTGCTGAGACGTGTATCTAATAATCCTCTCCTGTGTGATACTGACTGCTGAGCCGTGTATCTAATCCTGTCCTGTGATACTGTCTGCTGAGACGTGTATCTAATAATCCTCTCCTGTGTGATACTGACCGCTGAGCCAGCCATGTATCTAATCCTATCCTGTGTGATACTGTTCTGAGCCGTGTATCTAATCCTATCCTGTGTGATACTGTCTGCTGAGACATGTATCTAATAATCCTATCCTGTGTGATACTTACTGCTGAGCCGAGTATTTATTCCACTCCTGTGTGATACTGTCTGCTGAGACATGTATCTAATAATCCTCTCCTGTGTGATACTGACTGCTGATCCTTGTATCTATTTCTATCCTGTGTGATATGGTCTGAGCCATGCATCTAATCCTATCCTGTGTGATACTGTCTGCTGAGCCGTGTATCTAATCCTATCCTGTATGATATGGTCTAAGCCATGTATCTAATCCTATCCTGTGTGATACTGTCTGCTGAGCCATGTATCTAATCCTTTCTTGTGTGATACATTCTGAGCCATGTACCTAATCCTCTCCTGTGTGATACTGACTGCTGAGACGTGTATCTAATCCTATCCTGTGTGATACTGACTGCTGAGCCGTGTATCTAATCTGCTCCTGTGTGATACTGTCTGCTGAGACGTGTATAATAATCCTCTCTTGTGTGATACTGACTGCTGAGCCATGTATCTAATCCTATCCTGTGTGATACGGTCTGAGCCATGTATCTAATCCTATCCTGTGTAATACTGTCTGCTGAGCCGTGAATCTAATCCTCTCCTGTGTGATACTGTCTGCTGACCCATGTATCTAATCCTCCTGGGGGATATTGACTGCTGAGCCATGTATCTAATTCTATCCTGTGATACTGTGCTGAGCCGTGTATCTAATCCTCTCCTGTGTGATACTGACTGCTTGAGACGTGTATCTAATAATCCTCTCCTGTGTGATACTGACTGCTGAGCCAGCCATGTATCTAATCCTATCCTGTGTGATACTGTTCTGAGCCGTGTATCTAATCCTATCCTGTGTGATACTGTCTGCTGAGACATGTATCTAATAATCCTATCCTGTGTGATACTTACTGCTGAGCCGAGTATCTAATCCACTCCTGTGTGATACTGTCTGCTGAGACGTGTATCTAATAATCCTCTCCTGTGTGATACTGACTGCTGAGCCTTGTATCTATTTCTATCCTGTGTGATACGGTCTGAGCCATGCATCTAATCCTATCCTGTGTGATACTGTCTGCTGAGCCGTGTATCTAATCCTATCCTGTGTGATACTGTCTGCTGAGCCATGTATCTAATCCTATCCTGTGTGATATGGTCTAAGCCATGTATCTAATCCTATCCTGTGTGATACTGTCTGCTGAGCCGTGTATCTAATCCTTTCTTGTGTGATACATTCTGAGCCATGTACCTAATCCTCTCCTGTGTGATACTGTTCTGAGCCGTGTATCTAATCCTATCCTGTGTGATACTGTCTGCTGAGACATGTATCTAATAATCCTATCCTGTGTGATACTTACTGCTGAGCCGAGTATTTATTCCACTCCTGTGTGATACTGTCTGCTGAGACGTGTATCTAATAATCCTCTCCTGTGTGATACTGACTGCTGAGCCTTGTATCTATTTCTATCCTGTGTGATATGGTCTGAGCCATGCATCTAATCCTATCCTGTGTGATACTGTCTGCTGAGCCGTGTATCTAATCCTATCCTGTGTGATATGGTCTAAGCCATGTATCTAATCCTATCCTGTGTGATACTGTCTGCTGAGCCATGTATCTAATCCTTTCTTGTGTGATACATTCTGAGCCATGTACCTAATCCTCTCCTGTGTGATACTGACTGCTGAGACGTGTATCTAATCCTATCCTGTGTGATACTGACTGCTGAGCCGTGTATCTAATCTGCTCCTATGTGATACTGTCTGCTGAGACGTGTATCTAATAATCCTCTCCTGTGTGATACTGACTGCTGAGCCAGCCGTGTATCTAATCCTATCCTGTGTGATACTGTGCTGAGCCGTGTATCTAATCCTCTCCTGTGTGATACTGACTGTTGAGCCATGTATCTTATCCGCTCCTGTGTGATACTGTCTGCTGAGACGTGTATAATAATCCTCTCTTGTGTGATACTGACTGCTGAGCCATGTATCTAATCCTATCCTGTGTGATACGGTCTGAGCCATGCATCTAATCCTATCCTGTGTGATACTGTCTGCTGAGCCGTGAATCTAATCCTCTCCTGTGTGATACTGTCTGCTGACCCATGTATCTAATCCTCCTGGGGGATACTGACTGCTGAGCCATGTATCTAATTCTATCCTGTGATACTGTGCTGAGCCGTGTATCTAATCCTCTCCTGTGTGATACTGACTGCTTGAGACGTGTATCTAATAATCCTCTCCTGTGTGATACTGACTGCTGAGCCGTGTATCTAATCCTGTCCTGTGATACTGTCTGCTGAGACGTGTATCTAATAATCCTCTCCTGTGTGATACTGACTGCTGAGCCAGCCATGTATCTAATCCTATCCTGTGTGATACTGTTCTGAGCCGTGTATCTAATCCTATCCTGTGTGATACTGTCTGCTGAGCCATGTATCTAATCCTATCCTGTGTGATATGGTCTAAGCCATGTATCTAATCCTATCCTGTGTGATACTGTCTGCTGAGCCATGTATCTAATCCTTTCTTGTGTGATACATTCTGAGCCATGTACCTAATCCTCTCCTGTGTGATACTGACTGCTGAGCCGTGTATCTAATCCTATCCTGTGTGATACTGACTGCTGAGCCGTGTATCTAATCTGCTCCTGTGTGATACTGTCTGCTGAGACATGTATCTAATAATCCTCTCCTGTGTGATACTGACTGCTGAGCCAGCCATGTATCTAATCCTATCCTGTGTGATACTGTGCTGAGCCGTGTATCTAATCCTCTCCTGTGTGATACTGACTGTTGAGCCATGTATCTTATCCGCTCCTGTGTGATACTGTCTGCTGAGACGTGTATAATAATCCTCTCTTGTGTGATACTGACTGCTGAGCCATGTATCTAATCCTATCCTGTGTGATACGGTCTGAGCCATGTATCTAATCCTATCCTGTGTGATACTGTCTGCTGAGCCGTTTATCTAATCCTATCCTGTGTGATACTGTCTGCTGAGCCGTGTATCTAATCCTATCCTGTGTGATACTGTCTGGTGAACCGTGTATTTAATCCTCTCCTATGCACTCCTCTCCCCCCTGCATGTCTTTCCTCATTGCACAAACAACTCAGTGTGTGCGATAACAGGAGCAGCAGGGGTCATGCTGTATTATGGCATTATGTGAGATCTATATGACGGTATTATGTGATCTGTATGGTGGTATTATGCTTGATCAGTATTGCGAGAATTATATGGTGGTATTGTGTGTGATCTATATGGCGGTATTATGTGAGATCAATGTGGCGGCATTGTGAGAAGTATGTGGAGGTATTGTGTGATCTATATGGCGGTATTATGTGAGAACACTGGCAGCATTATGTGTGATCTATATCAGAGGTGTCAAACTGCATTCCACGAGGGCCGCAAACCATGAGTGTTTTCAAGATTTCCTTAGCATTCCACAAGGTGCTGGAATCATTCTGTGCAGGTGATTAAATTATCACCTGTGCAATACAAGGAAATCCTGAAAACATGACCTGTTTGCAGCCCTCGAGGAATGCAGTTTGACACCTCTGATCTATATGGCGGTATTATGTGAGAACACTATGGCGGTATTATGTGTGATCTATATGGCGGTATTATGTGAGAACTGTATGACAGTATTGTGTGATCTGTTTGATAGTATTGTGTGTGATCTATATGACGGTATTATGTGAGAACTATAGGACAGTATTATGTGTGACCTACATGGCGGTATTATGTGAGAACACTATGGCAGTATTATCTTCAGAAAGGGGACCCATTCTATGGTGGTCCTGGCTGAGCAGCTGCAAACGGGTCTGTGGTAATAGAGGGGGCAGCATGACCTCCAGTTAGGTGCAGTCATGGGAGGGCTGGTGAGGCAGCTGAAGAGAGGCGTCTCATTTTTATCGTTACTATATGGCTACATTTCACCCCAGCGTCACCCCATACTTCGCCTGTCGCCTCGCTTTCACACATCGCCAGGACAGGATCTGAGGAGGGGAATGGGGTCTTTGCATGCAATGTCTGGATCAGAACAGACCAAATCCGCAGAAATGTTTCCTGGATTTCTGTGGAGCAGACGGTTCATCCATGTGTATAAAAGACAGCGTTCTATGTAAATCCCTGGCTGCTCTGCACACCAAACAGGGTGACCCCCATAGACCTGCACACTGCTCTCCTGAAATACTCTGTGCTGCTGTCACCCTGCTCCCTCCACCTTATATCTCCCAGAATCCTTGCTGCCTGCCATCCTCGGTGACTGTCTACTTGTCAGTATAACTCTGCAGTCATCAACAAAATGGCTGCTCACTGTGTTCCTGAATATCATCCTCTCTTATCCCTTAGCAAACACTCAGAAGGGGAGGAGAGGAGACATCACACACGTCAGCAGACTCCGCCCATAATTACTGCAGTGCAGTAATGTGAGCTAGTTGTACACTAGGTTTTTGTGAAATTTCAGCAGCTGCTTCCCCTAGTGTTTAAAAGTGGAAATTCCAAAACTTTTCAAATTATTTTTCATATTTTACTAAATTATAAACAAATGATAATATTTTTTAAGAACATTTAAACATTAATTCTTTACATTTTTTCAATTGTGGTAATTTTTTTTTTATGGCACCTTCTCTTTAACAATCACAGAAAGCTCCCTCTGTAGTCGGTTATGGGACGTGGCCAGGGCCCTTTATTCCACACACAAATTCTGCATCATTAGCATCAGACTAGACATCTGATCCACCAAGGTACGGAGCGGATCCATAAACAGAGAAGCAAGGAAAAAAAACTGTTTGTGGTCATTTATAATGTCATGCTGCTGCTATGCAGGTAATGCAGCTCCACTAGACGGCAATAGAGTGGAGGGAGGACTGCACACAGTCGGAGCAGACCTGCAGCACTGCAGAAAGTCCACCACCAGGTGGCAGCAGATAAGTAAAACAAGCCAGGTCGATACTGGTCTGTAGCGCAGTGCCAATGGAATAAACAAGCACAGACTCAAAAACAAGCCAAATGGGTCAATACTGGTTAGCAGCAGATATGCCCAAGACAAGAGACAAAATAGCAGGTCAGAGTCCAAGCCAAGTCAAATACCAGGGAGTCCAAACACGAAAGGGGAACACAGAGTCGGGACGGAAAGAGGGGAATAAACAGACACGGTGCAGAAAGCAAAAGCAGCAGGACGAACCAGGGTTCGCAGAGTCAGCTACACATGCTGTAGGCAGAAACTGTAACTGACACCTCATGCAGGATGCAGTGGAGAGAAATAGCCGACCAAACACCAGAATGAGAGAAAAGTTAACTCTTGACCTGACCTGGGGGTTAAGGGGTCAAAGTGCGCTGTACTTGTTGCTATTCCAATAAATAGCTTGCATTACCATTTGCATTGTCATCTGCTCGTTTTTCACAAAATCTAGTGTCCTCCCATTAGACAGACTCTCTATAATCCCCAGTGAGGTTTGGTGTACTTGACATGTTCCAGGACACTGGCAGCAATTTGTTCCAGTTTTTCATCCCTCAACATGCTTTTATTGGATTTGTGCCCACAACAAAATATCTAAGGGTCAGCCATTTTACCAGTGCATTGAAAGTTAATCTCTTGACATACTCATATTATGAGAGCCTTTTTTGTCTGTTCGTGTCACGGGAAGACTAGGTGGGCAAGAGCTAATAACCCGGGCCCCTGTAATTTCCCTCAGACTAGGGAAATCCTGACTGACCCTCTACCTACAGTTTACACTGATGCTGTGCATGTCTAAGCCTCGACCCTCGCCCTGTCTCCTGTTTCAACCCTAGGCTGAAATTACCACCCACCACCCAGTGAAAAGATCATACACCAATACCCACAGTTAGCACAGACAAGGATAACGGAAAATATAGACCACGCCACAGTCACTCAGGAATACACTATAAATGTGCAGAGCAAAATAAATACAAATATAGGAAGGAGTAAATAAGACAAAGGGAAATACACCACCAGCAACGATACTCCAACTACTAGCTCACCACTCCAGACCAAGATAACAACGCACAAGACAGAAGCTATAATCGGCGACGCCCAATGTTCAGAAGAACTATTTAAAGGCAGTGGGTGTGGCCCAGCTTCCAATCCGAGCACCAGCTAAATTAACCCCGGACCAGCTAGATAAAATCTAGTCGACACCACTGAGCACATAGTGGACAAAAGCAGAATTACTGCTGTCTGTTGAACGCCCTGGTATGAACAGCGTCCGACATGACAGTACCCTGCCTTCTACGAGGGACCCCAGGGCCCTCACGGCTTATAGGACCCGGCTTGTCCAGCTGACAGCGGTGAAACATACTGACCAGCCGGTCCGCATGAACGTCCGAGGCTGGTACCCAGGACCTTTCCTCAGGCCCATAACCACGCCAGTGAACCAAGTACTGTAAAGTGCGGCGCACTACACGAGAGTCAACCACCTTGGAGACTTCGAATTCCAATTTACCATCCACCAAGACTGGAGAAGGCATAGGTGTTGCGTCCACAAGACCCACCGTCTTTTTTAGCAATGATCTGTGGAACACGTTGTGTATCTTATACACCGTAGGAAGCTCCAATCGGTACGCTACAGGGTTAATGACGGCGGCGACCCTAAAAGGACCAATAAACCTTGGACCCAATTTAAGGGATGGTATCTTGAGTCTTATGTTTTTTGTGGATAACCACACCCAGTCATCCACACCCAGGTCCGGACCTGGCACACACCTACTGTCAGCCACACATTTGTACCTAGCACCCACACTCAACAGGCGCTGTTTTACTCTCCTCCAGCCTGATGACAATTATGCTCCTAACTGGTCTTCCTCCGGAATGCCGGAAGAGCCCCTCTGACTCAAAGTACAAAATTGAGGATGTAGCCCGTAAACACAAAAAAACGGAGACTCCCCAGAAGACTCCTGGCGGTGATTACTGATGGCAAACTCAGCCAAAGGAAGGAACGTAGACCACTCCTCCTGGTTATCAGAGACAAAGCAGTGTAAGTACTGTTCCAAATTTTGGTTCATACGCTCAGTCTGACCATTTGACTGAGGATGAAATGCTGAAGAATGAGACAACTTGATCCCCAGCCGTGAACAAAATGCTTTCCAAAATTTTGCCACAAACTGAGTACCCCTATTAGACACAATGTCAGATGGAACCCCATGAAGTCTGACCACCTCCTGCACAAATACCTGAGCCAGAGTCTTAAGGTACCGTCACACTCAGCGACGCTGCAGCGATATAGACAACGAGCCGATCGCTGCAGCGTCGCTGTTTAGGTCGCTGTAGAGATGTCAAACACAGCAGCTCCAGAACGATGCAGGAGCGATCCTGTGACGTAACGGTGACTCATTTATAGTTCTCACAGGTCGTTTGCCCCATGTAAAACATTGCTGGCATTGTTGCTTTTGCTGTCAAACACGACAATACACGCCGACCTGACGACCAAATAAAGTGCTGGACTTCTAGCTCCGACCAGCGATATCACAGCAGGATCCTGATCGCTGCTGCGTGTTAAACACAACGAGATCGCTAACCAGGACGCTGCAACGTCACGGATCGTTGTCTTTCTCGTTGTAAAGTTGCTGAGTGTGAAGGTACCTTTAGCGTTAGGCAACGAAGGCAAAGACACAAAGTGCGACATTTTTGAAAACCGATCAACAATCACCAAGATGACCATGTTCCCAGCTGAGGAGGGCAAATCAGTGATGAAATCCATGGAGATTTCCATCCATGGCTTACTAGGTACCTCAAAAGGAAGTAGTGTGCCAACAGGACGGGAGCTGGGAATCTTAGCACTAGCGCACGTGGTACAAGCTGACACGTATGAGACCACGTCCTGTCGGATCTTGGGCCACCAAAACCGACGTAACACCAACTCCAAGGTACCTCTAAACCCTGGGTGGCCAGCCAGGACAGCATCATCATGCTCCGCCAAAACCTTTAAGCATAGATGAAGCGGTACAAAAGATTTGTTGATGGGAAGCTCAGATGGTACCTCCTCCTGAGCCTCGGCAATCTCAGCCTCAACCTCGGTAGTGAGAGCCGAAACCACAACACCCTTTTGGAGGATGGGTACTGGAACCTCCCGAGGTTCTCCCCCCGGAAAACACCTGGACAGAGAATTCGCCTTAGTGTTTTTAGACCCCGGTCTGTAAGTGACAACAAAATTGAACCGCGTGAAAAACAATGCCCAGCGAGCCTGCCTGGGAGATAGATGCTTGGCAGACTCCAAATAAAGCAAATTCTTATGATCGGTAATAACAGTAACCTGATGAACCGACCCCTCCAAGAAGTGTCGCCATTCCTCAAAGGCCAACTTGATTGCCAACAACTCCCTCTTGCCGATATCGTAGTTACGTTCGGCAGACGACAGTTTCTTGGAAAAATAGGCGCATGGACGCAAATCACTCAAAGATGAGCCTTGTGATAGTACCGCCCCCACACCAACCTCAGACGCATCGACTTCCACAACAAAAGGTTTTGATACGTCTGGCTGCACAAGAATGGGGGCTGAAACAAAACTGTTCTTAAGAAATTCAAATGTGCGCACAGCAGCCTCAGGCCAAACGGTGAAATCGGTACCCTTTTTAGTCATGTCAGTTAGCGGTTTAGCAATGATGGAAAAATCCTTGATAAATTTCCTATAGTAGTTAGAAAACCCAAGGAACCGCTGAAATGCTTTCAGGTTATCAGGCCGTTCCCAATGCAGCACCGCTTGCACATTAGTGGCGTCCATTTTAAAAACAGAAGCAGACACAATATAACCCAAGAAAGGCAACTCTTGAACAGAAAATACACATTTCTCAAGTTTAGCATACAGCTTATTCTCTCTGAGAAGCTGTAACACCTGCCTGACATGATCTAAATGAGTATCACGGTCGCAAGAATATATGAGAATGTCATCTAGGTACACGATAACGAATTTCCCCAAAACATGCAAAAACACATCATTAATGAAATGTTGGAACACTGCAGGTGCGTTTGTCAACCCAAATGGCATCACCAATTTTCAAAATGACCCTCAGGGGTATTAAAAGCCATCTTCCACTCATCACCTTGACGGACTCTTATGAGGTTGTACGCCCCCCTGAGGTCAAGCTTGGTAAACCACTTAGCACCTGCCACCTGGTTGAACAAATCTGGTATCAGTGGCATAGGGTATGGATCACGAACCGTAATCTGGTTCAATTCCCTGAAATCCAAACACGGGCGTAATCCGCCATCTTTCTTCTTCACGAAGAAGAACCCTGCTGCCACAGGTGAGGATGAAGGCATGATGTGCCCTGTGCTCAAACTTTCAGCAATGTAATCCTTTAGCGCTTCTCTCTCCGGACCAGAGATGTTAAACATCCTTGCTTTAGGCAATTTGGCCCCTGGTTTAAACCTGATAGTACAGTCATAGGGGCGATGTGGCGGCAACTCTGAACAACCCTTCTCAGAGAACACATCCACAAAATCCAGAAGTGACTCCGGAATGCTTGAAGTCACAGCAGACACACATGTGGCCAGGCAATTCTCCTGACAGAACTCGCTCCACTGAATTATGTCCTGAGTTTTCCAGTCAATTACAGGGTTGTGCATAGACAACCATGGAAAACCCAAAACCACCTGAGCAGGAAGATTCCGGAGCACCTTACATGTAACCTGCTCGGAATGTAGAACCCCAATGTGGAGTTTCACCTCAGCCACAAATTCAGTAATCTCCCCCTGTGAGAGAGGAGCAGCATTGATGGTGACCACGCGGATAGGATGAGGCAGTTTTTCAATCCTAAAACCTGCTGTGCGCCCAAACTCCTCATCAATGAGATTTGTGGCTGAACCACTATCCACAAAAACAGTAATTGGCAGCTCACTGCCAGCGATAATAACCTTAGCAGGGAGCATGCATTGAGAAACCACCATGGAGGATATACATAAGCTCAGATTGGTCTCCTCCACACCCTCTGAGCTTAGAAGTTTTCCACCGTTGCGTTTTTCTTAGACAGCAGAGGACAGATGTTAATAAAATGACCAGTCTTACCACAGTAAAAACAGGCTCCCTGCTTCCTGAGCTCAGGGGCTCGACGCTTCACATGTGACACCCCTGCGATTTGCATAGGCTCCGTGGGCTCACCTGCAGCAACCACACGTGAACCTAAACCCTCTCCCATAGGCGGTGTCTCATGCTCCCCCTGACGCAAACGGCGATCAATGCGGACAACCAGACTCATAGCGGAATCTACAGAAGTAGGAGTCTCGTGCATCAGAAGGGCTTTTTAAACCCTTCCAGAAACCCCATGAATAAACTGACTCCGCAGCACTGGTTCATTTCACTGTGTATCGATCGCCCAGCGACGAAATTCAGAACAGTAATCCTCTGCAACTCGCTCCCCCTGGCGAATAGTGCATATCTTAGATTCTGCTAGAGCCATTCTGTCAGGCTCATCGTAAATGTTTCCAAGAAAGGAAAACAAACTCTCCACAGAGTCAAATGCAGCAGAATCAGATGGCAAAGAAAACGCCCATGCTTGGGGATCCCCGCTTAACAATGACAACACCAGGCCCACACGCTGAGCCTCATTACCTGAGGAGATCGGGCGCATAAGGAAATATAGTTTGCAAGCTTCACGAAAAGAAAACAAATTTACTGCATTCCCCAGCAAATTTTTCAGTCAAAGGAAACTTAGGCTCAGCAACTCTACCTGTCGCTCCAGCTTGCACATTAGATACTGCTAGTCCCTGTTGCTGCACTGCCCCCTCAACTCACTGACCTGTAGGGACAGCGCCTCCAACTGGTGGGTTATGGATGTCATGGGATCCATGACAAAACAAAAAAAAAGGAAACCCCCTTTTTTTTTTAAGGCCGATTATAATGTCACAGGAAGACTAGGTGGGCAAGAGCTAATAACCCGGGCCCCTTCAATTTCCCTCAGACTAGGGAAGTCCTGACTCACCCTCTACCTAGAGTTTACACTGATGGTGTGCATGTCTAGGCCTCGACCCTTGCCCTGTCTCCTGTTTCAACCCTAGGCTGAAATTACCACCCAACACCCAGTGAAAAGATCATACACCAATACCCACAGTTAGCACAGACAAGGATAACGGAAAATATAGACCACGCCACAGTCACTCAGGAATACACTATAAATGCGCAGAGCAAAATAAATACAAATATAGGAAGGAGTAAATAAGACAAAGGGAAATACACCACCAGCAACGATACTCCAACTACTAGCTCACCACTCCAGACCGAGATAACAACGCACAAGACAGAAGCTATAATCGGCGACGCCCAATGTTCAGAAGAACTATTTAAAGGCAGTGGGTGTGGCCCAGCTTCCAATCCGAGCACCAGCTAAATTAACCCCGGACCAGCTAGATAAAATCTAGCCGACGCCACTGAGCACATAGTGGACAAAAGCGGAATTACCGCTGTCTGTCGAACGCCCTGGTATGAACAGCGTTAGACATGACAGTATGATAGCACTCCATGACCTATAACCTCTACTCTATTCCCATTTATGAACTGCAGCCATCATATTAAGTCCCCACATCTTCCCAATAAACAAATTGATAACCCCCACTGCCTCCTATAGACAGTAAGATAGCTCCACAGCTCTCCTACCCACAATATGATGCCCCACAGCTTCCTGTGCACAGCATGATGGCCTGCCCAAAGCACCCTCTATACAGTAAGTTGCTCCTCTAAACCTCAATGTACAATACAGCTTAGCCATGGCCTCTCCATGCCCTCGTTTCCTGGGGCACATAACAGTAAGTTGCTCCTATAAACCGCAATACATAATACAGCTTAGCCATAGCCTCCCCATGTGCCTGACAACTGAGTCACATAATAAAAAAATGAATAATGGTCACCTGATCCTGGTTCTGTGGCTTGTGAATGGATGTCACTGCCCTGCCCAAAGTCTCTTATGTTGTGCAGCCTCTAACAGGCTGTAGGTTGGAAGTAGCAGAGCAGAGAATCAGTGGCTGATAGCAATATCAGTGTCCCGAGAATAGCAATGCTGTTAATGTTTTGCAGACCAATGTGGCACACTGTTGGACCGGCCACACTGCAGTGGGGCATCAAAATGCCACCGCCCTGAGAATGACCTCAGACTGCTGCCTGACTCAAGATAGTCATAATGCCTCATCACAGAAACTGACTTTTTTGTCCCCCACAGTATGTCACTTAGTATTATGCCTCCCAAGTCACAGAATTAGTATGATGGCTCCAACAGACATTCATTCGGTATGATAGCTCTCCAAGGCTACCCTCCCTCAATAAAGTGAAGTGACCCTTACATTTCACCACTCGTTATGATGGCTCCCACAGCCCCTCACTTAGTATGATGCCCCCAGAAACCCCAAACTCAGTATGAGGACACCCACAATCCCTCAGTAAGAATGATGACCTCCACAGCCAGTGACTAAGTATGATGGCCCCCATAACCGCCCAATTTTAAAAATGCTCCTCACAGTTTTCCACTCAGTATGAAGGCTCCAACAGTTACCCACTCAGTATGTTGGCCTCTATAGCTCCCTCATATTTATGATGTTCCCCTCAAGCCCTCACTCGGTTTGATGACCCCATATTTCCCCAATCAATATGGTGGCCTTACAGTCCCCTATTCAGTATGAAGTCTCTACCCTCCACTCATTATGATGGCCTTTGCAGTACCCCTGGACATATGAATGTGGTCTTACTAGAAT
This sequence comes from Ranitomeya variabilis, assembly GCF_051348905.1. NCBI lineage: Eukaryota > Metazoa > Chordata > Amphibia > Anura > Dendrobatidae > Ranitomeya > Ranitomeya variabilis. Next base: position 70,874,701 of record NC_135238.1, on the reverse strand, counting down.
GAGCTGTGTTCTCAAACCTCCTATTCCAATGCTGTAAATGCTGGATCTCATCTTTTACACTGGCTGTGTTAAGGTACCGTCACACTTAGCGACGCTGCAGCGATACAGACAATGATTCCGATCGCTGGAGCGTCGCTGTTTGGTCGCTGGAGAGCTGTCACACAGACCGCTCTCCAGTGACCAACGATGCCGAGGTCCCCGGGTAACCAGGGTAAACATCGGGTTACTAAGCGCAGGGCCGTGCTTAGTAACCCGATGTTTACCCTGGTTACCAGCGTAAAAGTAAAAAAAACCAAACAGTACATACTTACCTTCCGCTGTCTGTCCCACGGCGCTGTGCTTCACTGCAATGTGTAAGTGCCAGCCGGAAAGCAGGGCACAGCGGTGACGTCACTGCTCTGCTTTCCGGCCGCTGTGCTTACACAGTGCAGAGAAGCAGAACGCCGGGGGACAGACTGCGGAAGGTAAGTATGTACTGTTTTTTTTTTTTTACTTTTACGCTGGTAACCAGGGTAAACATCGGGTTACTAAGCGCGGCCCTGCGCTTAGTAACCCAATATTTACCCTGGTTACCATTGTAAAACATCGCTGGTATTGCTGCTTTTGGTGTCAAACATGACGATACACGCCGATCTGACGGCCAAATAAAGTTCTGAACTTTCAGCAACGACCAGCGATATCACAGCAGGATCCAGATCGCTGCTGTGTGTCAAACTCAACGATATCGCTAGCCAGGACGCTGCAACGGCACAGATCGCTAGCGATATCGTTTAGTGTGACGGTACCTTTAGACCCCCTAATCAGCTGCAGTAAACCATTTTATGTGATAGCTGCAAGGTCTCATGAGGAAGCCCACATGGGCTTGCCTGACATTGTTAGTATGCTCTCTGAGTCTTCAGTAGTGTGTGAAATGGCACAGGACATTTTTTCTATCTTTGCAAACTAAATTGCACATTGTTTAATTTCACAGTGACCTGTAAATTTGAGGAAATATAACTTGAGGTTGATCCTCTTTGATATCACCTTCACAATTCCTGCATCCATTGAACTTGTGAGTTTTTGGAGAGTTTCTGCTTGTATTTCTTTGCATGAAGTCAGAATCGTCTCCCAGAGCTGCTGTTTTGATGTGAACTGCCTCCCACCCTCATAGACCTTTTGCTTGATGATACTCCAAAGGTTCTCTATAGGGTTGAGGACATGGGAAGATGGTGGCCACACCATGAGTTTATCTCCTTTTATGCTCATAGCAGCCAATGACTCATAGGTATTCTTTGCAGCATGAGATGGTGCATTGTCATGCATGAACATGATTTTGCTCCTCAAGGCACGTTTCTGCTTTTTATACCATGGAAGAAAGTTGTTAGTCAGAAACTCTATATACTTTGCAGAGATCATTTTCACATCTTCAGGAACTTTAAAGGGCCCTACCAACTGTTTCCCCATGATTCCATCCCAAAACATGACTCCACATCCTTGCTGACGTTGCAGCCTTGTTGGGACATGGTGCCCTGTTATGGTTTCCAATGGCAAGGAAACATCAGAAGCATAGAATAAACGGACAAGCTCTCGGGTGATGGAAACTAGAGCTGACCGCGATGCTAAACCTACACACCACACTAGAAGTAGCCAGGGGGCATTCCTGCGTTGTCTCTAGATGCCGCGCGCCAGGCGGAGAACTAGCTACCCCTGGTAGAAGAAAACACAGTCCTGGCTTGCCTCCAGAGAATGTCCCCACAGGAGATAGCAGCCCCCCACATATAATAACGGTGAGAGCAGATGAAAAGACACACGTAGTATGAAAGCAGATTTAGCACAGAGAGGCCCGCTAACTAAATAGCAGAAAGATACAACAGAGGACTTCGCGGTCAGCTGCAAAACCCTTCAAAACACCATCCTGAAATTACCTTAACTCATGTGACAACTCATGCCACTGGAGTGGTAATTTCAGCCCAACAAGAGCTTCCAGCTGCAGAAATTCACATAAGTGCAAACTGGACAAACATACAAAAATAGACTTAAGGACTAAAGTGTCCAACTTAGCTGAGCAGAAAACTGGGAGCAGGAACATGCAACAGAATCACTCTGGATACATTGATGGCCAGCATTAGAATGACTGAGGAGCAAGGTTAAATAGGATATTCCCACATCCTGATAGGAACAGGTGAACTGAAGGCAAAGCTTGCAGGACACCAGTACCACAAGAGACCACCGGGGGAGCCCACAAACTGAATCACAACAGTACCCCCCCCCTTAAGGAGGGGGCACCGAACCCTCACAAGAACCGCCAGGGCGATCTGGATGAGCCCTATGAAAGGCACGGACCAAATCAGAAGCATGAACATCAGAAGCTGTAACCCAAGAATTATCCTCTTGACCGTAGCCCTTCCATTTCACCAGATATTGAAGTCTCCGTCTGGAAACACGGGAGTCCAAGATTTTCTCCACCACATACTCCAACTCACCCTCAACCAGCACAGGAGCAGGAGGCTCAACAGAAGGCACAAGTGGTACCTCATACCTCCGCAATAATGACCGATGGAAGACATTATGGATAGCAAAGGATGCTGGGAGGTCCAAGCGAAAAGACACAGGGTTAAGAATTTCCAAAATCCTATAAGGACCGATGAACCGAGGCTTAAACTTGGGAGAAGAGACCCTCATAGGGACAAAACGGGAGGACAACCACACCAAGTCCCCAACACGAAGACGAGGACCAACACGACGATGGCGATTAGCAAAACGCTGAGTCTTCTCCTGGGACAACTCCAAATTGTCCACCACCTGCCCCCAAATACGATGCAACCTATCCACCATGGTATCCACTCCAGGACAATCCGAAGACTCCACCTGACCAGATGAAAAACGAGGATGGAACCCTGAATTGCAAAAGAAAGGGGAGACCAAAGTGGCAGAACTGGCCCGATTATTAAGGGCAAACTCAGCCAACGGCAAAAAGGAGACCCAGTCATCCTGATCAGCAGACACGAAACACCTCAAATAAGTCTCCAAGGTCTGATTAGTACGTTCCGTCTGGCCATTTGTCTGGGGATGAAATGCAGACGAAAAAGACAAATCAATGCCCATCCTGGCACAAAACGCCCGCCAAAATCTGGACACAAACTGGGATCCCCTGTCGGAAACGATATTCTCCGGAATACCATGCAGCCGAACCACATTCTGAAAAAACAGGGGCACCAACTCAGATGAGGAAGGCAGCTTGGGCAAGGGCACCAAATGAACCATCTTAGAAAAGCGGTCACACACCACCCAAATGACGGACATCTTCTGAGAAACAGGGAGATCAGAAATAAAATCCATAGAGATGTGTGTCCAAGGCCTCTTAGGAACAGGCAAGGGCAACAACAACCCACTAGCCCGAGAACAACAAGGCTTGGCCCGAGCACAAACATCGCAAGACTGCACAAAAGTATGCACGTCCCGAGACAGGGAAGGCCACCAGAAGGACCTAGCCACCAAATCTCTGGTACCAAAAATTCCCGGATGACCTGCCAACGCAGAAGAATGAACCTCCGAGATGACTCTATTGGTCCACTCATCCGGCACAAACAATCTACCAGGCGGACAACGATCAGGCCGATCCGCCTGAAACTCTTGTAAAGCACGTCGCAGGTCTGGGAAGACAGCAGACAATATCACCCCATCCTTAAGTATACCCGTAGGTTTAGAATCACCAGGGGAATCCGGTTCAAAACTTCTAGAAAGGGCATCCGCCTTCACATTCTTAGTACCTGGCAGATACGAAACCACAAAATTAAACCGGGAGAAAAACAACGACCAGCGCGCCTGTCTAGGATTCAGACGTCTGGCCGACTCAAGATAAATCAAATTTTTGTGATCCGTCAAGACCACCACCTGATGTTTAGCACCCTCAAGCCAATGACGCCACTCCTCGAATGCCCACTTCATCGCCAAAAGCTCCCGATTACCGACGTCATAATTTCGCTCGGCGGGCGAAAATTTTCGAGAAAAGAACGCACAAGGTCTCATCACTGAACAATCTGAACTTTTCTGCGACAAAACCGCCCCCGCTCCGATCTCGGAAGCATCAACTTCCACCTGAAAAGGAAGAGAAACATCAGGCTGGCACAACACCGGAGCAGAAGAAAAACGGCGCTTAAGCTCCCGAAAGGCCTCCACAGCAGCAGGAGACCAATCTGCAACATCAGCACCCTTTTTAGTCAAATCAGTCAAAGGCCTGACAACGCTAGAAAAACCAGTTATGAATCGACGATAAAAGTTAGCAAAGCCCAAAAATTTCTGAAGGCCCTTAAGAGAAGTCGGTTGCGTCCAGTCACAAATAGCCCGAACCTTCACAGGATCCATCTCAATAGAAGAGGGGGAAAAAATGTACCCCAAAAAAGAAATCTTCTGAACCCCAAAAACACACTTTGAACCTTTAACAAACAGAGAATTGGTCCGCAAAACCTGAAAAACCCTCCTAACTTGTTGAACATGAGATTCCCAGTCATCCGAAAAAATCAAGATATCGTCCAAATACACAATCATAAATTTATCCAGATATTCACGGAAAATATTGTGCATAAAAGACTGAAAGACCGAAGGGGCATTTGACAGACCAAAAGGCATCACCAAATACTCAAAATGGCCCTCGGGCGTATTAAATGCGGTTTTCCACTCATCCCCCTGCTTAATTCGCACCAAATTATACGCACCGCGAAGATCAATCTTAGAGAACCACTTCGCCCCCTCAATGCGAGCAAATAAATCTGTCAGCAATGGCAAAGGATATTGATACTTGACTGTGATCTTATTCAAGAGTCTATAATCAATACAAGGTCTCAAAGAACCATCACTTTTAGCTACGAAAAAGAACCCCGCTCCAAGAGGAGACGAAGAAGGACGAATATGTCCCTTCTCCAAGGACTCCCTAATATACTCTCGCATGGCAGCATGTTCAGGTACAGACAGATTGAATAGACGACCCTTAGGACATTTACTGCCAGGGATCAAATCTATGGCGCAATCGCAATCTCTGTGAGGAGGAAGAGAATTAAGAGTAGATTCCTCAAAAACCTCACGATAATCAGACAAAAACTCAGGAATTTCAGAGGGAATAGATGAAGCAATGGAGACCAAAGGTGTGTCCCCATGATTTCCCTGACATCCCCAGCTTAGTACAGACATTGTTTTCCAGTCAAGGACTGGGTTATGAGTTTGCAACCATGGCAATCCCAGCACCAACACATCATGTAGATTATACAGTACAAGGAAGCTAATCACCTCTTGATGGTCTGGAGTCATACGCATAGTCACTTGTGTCCAGTATTGTGGTTTATTACTAGCCAATGGTGTAGAATCAATACCCTTTAAAGGTATAGGAACTTCCAGAGGCTCTAGATCAAACCCACAGCGCCTGGCAAAGGACCAATCCATAAGACTCAAAGCGGTGCCAGAATCCACATACGCATCCGCAACAATAGAAGATAACGAACAAATTAGAGTTACAGACAAAATAAACTTGGACTGCAAAGTGCCAATAGCAGAGGATTTATCAACTTTCTTTGTTCGTTTAGAGCATGCTGATATAACATGAGTAGAATTTCCACAATAGAAGCACAAATGATTTTTGCGCCTGTAAATCTGTCGTTCGCTTCTGGACAGAAAGCTATCACATTGCATACTCTGTGGTGCCTCTTCAGAAGACACCGCCAACTGGTGCACAGGTTTGCGTTCCCGTAAACGCCGATCAATTTGAATTGCCATTGTCATGGACTCATTCAGACCAGTAGGCGCAGGAAACCCCACCATGACGTCTTTTACAGCATCAGAGAGACCTTCTCTGAAAATTGCCGCCAGAGCGCACTCATTCCACTGAGTAAGCACAGACCATTTTCGAAATTTTTGGCAATATATTTCGGCTTCATCTTGCCCCTGAGAGAGGGCTATTAGGGCTTTCTCAGCCTGAATCTCCAAATTTGGTTCCTCATAAAGCAACCCCAAAGCCAGAAAAAACGCATCCACATTGAGCAACGCAGGATCCCCTGGTGCCAATGAAAATGCCCAATTTTGGGGGTCACCCCGCAGTAAAGAAATAACAATTTTTACTTGCTGGGCAGGATCTCCAGCAGAATGAGATCTCAGCGAAAGAAACAATTTACAATTGTATTTAAAATTTAGAAAACAAGATCGATCTCCAGAAAAAAACTCCGGTATAGGAATTTTAGGTTCAGACCGAGGAGCATGTAACAAAAAATCTTGTATATTCTGAACTTTAGAGGCAAGATTATTCAAATTGGTAGCCAGACTCTGGGGATCCATATTTCAACAGATAAAGTCTGAGCCATTCAGGGGTTAAGAGGAGAGGAAAACAGGAGACTGCAATTAGAGCTGGAGTGCAACTTCAGAGGAAGGAAAAAAAAAAAAAAAAAAGGTTTCACACAGTTCCTTTTCTCTCCTGCTTCAGCCTATAGATTAAACATTTTGGGCTGGCCATACTGTTATGGTTTCCAATGGCAAGGAAACATCAGAAGCATAGAATAAACGGACAAGCTCTCGGGTGATGGAAACTAGAGCTGACCGCGATGCTAAACCTACACACCACACTAGAAGTAGCCAGGGGGCATTCCTGCGTTGTCTCTAGATGCCGCGCGCCAGCCGGAGAACTAACTACCCCTGGTAGAAGAAAACACAGTCCTGGCTTGCCTCCAGAGAATGTCCCCACAGGAGATAGCAGCCCCCCACATATAATAACGGTGAGAGCAGATGAAAAGACACACGTAGTATGAAAGCAGATTTAGCACAGAGAGGCCCGCTAACTAAATAGCAGAAAGATACAACAGAGGACTTCGCGGTCAGCTGCAAAACCCTTCAAAACACCATCCTGAAATTACCTTAACTCATGTGACAACTCATGCCACTGGAGTGGTAATTTCAGCCCAACAAGAGCTTCCAGCTGCAGAAATTCACATAAGTGCAAACTGGACAAACATACAAAAATAGACTTAAGGACTAAAGTGTCCAACTTAGCTGAGCAGAAAACTGGGAGCAGGAACATGCAACAGAATCACTCTGGATACATTGATGGCCAGCATTAGAATGACTGAGGGGCAAGGTTAAATAGGATACTCCCACATCCTGATAGGAACAGGTGAACTGAAGGCAAAGCTTGCAGGACACCAGTACCACAAGAGACCACCGGGGGAGCCCACGAACCGAATCACAACAGTGCCCATCCACCAATCATCCACTACTCCATCCATTTGGGCCATCCAGGGTTGCTCGACACTCATCAGTAAACAAGACTGTTTGAAAATTAGTCTTCGTGTATGTCTGGGCCCACTACAACTGTTTCTGCTTGTGAACACTGTTTAGCGGTGGCCGAATAGTAGGTTTATGAACCAAAGCAAGCCTTTGAAGGATCCTACGCCTTGAGGTTCGAGGGACTCCAGAGGCATCATCGGCTTCAAATATCTGTTTGCTGGTTTGTAATGGCTTTTTAGCAGCTGCTCTCTTTATCCGATGAACTTGCCTGGCAGAAACCTTCCTCATTATGCCTTTATCAGCACGAACACAACTGTGCTCAGATTCAGCCACAAATCTCTTAACAGTAAGATGATCACGCTTAAATTTTCAAGAAATATCTAATGTTTTCATCCCTTGACCTAGGTATTGCACTATTTGATGCTTTTCGGCAGCAGAGAGATCCTTTTTCTTTCCCATGTTACTTGAAAACTGTGGCCTGCTTAATAATGTGGAACATCATTTTCAAGTAGTTTTCCTTTAATTAGAATCACCTGGAAAACTAATTATCACATGTGTTTAAGATTGATTTCAGTGATCCATTGAGCCCTGAGATACAATGCCATCCATGAGTTTATTTGAAAAACAAAACAATTAAATCGTTTTGACACTTAAATCCAATTTGCATAATAACTTGGAACACAGTGTAATATCTCAGTAATTGTTTTAAAGGCTTACAGTGGGTATGGGAAGTATTCATACCTCTCTAAATTTTTCACTCTTTGTTTCATTGCAGCCATTTGTTAAATTCAAAAAAGTTCATTTTTTCTCATTAATGTACACTCTGCACCCCATCTTGACTGAAAAAAAAAATGTAAAAATGTTTGCAAATTTAATAAAAAAGAAAAAATGAAATATCACATGGTCATAAGTTTTCAGACCCTTTGCTCAGACAATCATATTTAAGTCAAATGCTGTCCATTTCCTTGTGATCCTACTTGAGATGGTTCTACTCCTTGTCCTCCTGATAGGACTTGATTTGGGGTACAGAGTGTACATTAATGTGAAAAAAAGAACTTTTTTTTAAATCTTTCAAGTGGCTGCAATGAAAGAAAGAGTGAAAATTTAAATGGGTCTGAAAACTTTCCATACCAACTGTATATAGGACATTGGCAGAGACAGGTAACTAATCATATAACTAGTTTACCTATCATAAATTAAGCATAAAAAATCTACCTGATACAATACAATTAATCTTAAATGCTTTTTTATTTGAAGTAATAAACAAAGCAACGAAAGTTTGTGGAGTTTAGGACAAAGCCACAACATTTTATGTTTTTTTTTTCATCTCAATTTTAACCCCTTCATGACATGCACTGTACTAGTACTGCGCATGTTGTGTCCCTTCCTTTGATGTGAACTCTGGCACTGACCCCACATCTTTTCAGGCACATGTCAGCTGTTTTTTGAACAGCTGACATGTGCCCCTAACAGATGCAGGTGACAGCTGCATTTAATGTGATCTCGCCAGAAGCGCGTCACTAATCCCACCCATCGGTGACCATGTCACATGATCGCGGATCACCAATGAGTCGACATGACAACCAGAGGTCTACAGCAGATGTCAATGATTATCACTGTCGGATTGCCATGAGCGTCACCCGGTGGTCAGTGCTCATAGTAAGCATTTCTGCTACATACAGGTGATCTGATCATTGCCAGTGTAGCAGAAGTGATCAGGCTATCGTAGTTTCTAGTCTCCCATGGAGACTATTAAAGCATGCAAAAAGTAAAAAAAAGTTTCAAAAAATATTAAAAAATAAAAATATCTGAAAGTTCAAATCACCCAGCTCAGCACACAAAAAGTAGGCTATGGGTCTCGGAAAATGACAACATTTTGCTTTATTAAACAAACTTTGGATTTTTTTTTCACCATTTAAATAAAAAACAACCTATATATGTTTGGTATCTACAAACTTGAAATGGCCTGGACAATCATAATGGCAGGTCAAGTTTCAGTATTTAGTGAACACGGTAAAAAAAAAATCCAAAAAACAGTTGTGGAATTGCACTTTTTTTGCAATTTCACCACACTTGGAATTTTTTCTCGTTTTCAAGTGCACGACATGCTAAAACCAATGGTGTTGTTCAAAAGTACAACTCGTCCTGCAAGAAACAAGCCATCACATTGGCATACTGATAGAAAATAAAAAAGTTATGGCTCTGGGAAGAAGAGGAGCAAAAAAGAAAAACGCAAAAGCGAAAAGGGGCTGCAGCGTGAAGGGGTTAAGTATTTTTTTTAGAGATGCAAGATTTTAATTTTTCTAATGATTTTTTTAATAGTAAAAATTAACATCGGATGAGCAAAAATATCCTCTAGTCATACTAATAGTAATATGTCCCCACAAAGCGTGTAAGAAAATTGAAGCACTGGTTGCGTAATATAATCTAACTGCTTTCTCAAACTTGTTATACAGCTATTTTCTCTTTTATAAACAAAAAATACAATAGCCATAAATGTACCTATTTTTATCGGCATGCACATTATTAGATTAAGTTGTGTGCTTTGCTGACCTTCATAATTAAATATCTCTTTAGCTGTGTGTTATTCTGTATATATAGATCTATGTAAACAATTTATTTAAATGTTTTTTATAAACATTTATCAAGTAACATAAAGAATCATATAATAAAAGTTTTATTTCTAAGAGAGATTCCGTGAGCATTTCTTTCTAATACCGTAAAGTCAGCGCTTGCTTAGGAAAGTATACATGCATGTGATGCTGCAGATGAGCCCTCTGGTGGCAGCAAAATGTATGAGGTTGAAAAATATTGTATAAAAATGCATAAAGTTTAGAAGTTTGATCTAAGTGCCTGAGTGTATGGAAGACGTACAAGAGATAAAGGGTAGTACAGTGCATTATTGATCACAGCAGTGTACACTACTGTATGTGCAGTTAAATGTTAAGAAAAAATGTCCCTATCATAAAACTTGGGTCTATCATAAACTTTACAACATCATTTAAGTAAAGTTATTAGAAAACAGTCATAATTAGTGTTGAGCGATACCGTCCGATACTTGAAAGTATCGGTATCGGAAAGTATCGGCCGATACCGGCAAAGTATCGGATCCAATCCGATACCGATACCCGATACCAATACAAGTCAATGGGACTCAAGTATCGGATGGTATCCCTGATGGTTCCCAGGGTCTGAAGGAGAGGAAACTCTCCTTCAGGCCCTGGGATCCATATTAATGTGTAAAAGAAAGAATTAAAATAAAAAATATTGCTATACTCCCCTCTCAGACGCAGCCTGGACCTCACCGAGGGAACCGGCAGCGTTGTTTGCTTAAAATTTGCGCGTTTAATTCCTTACGTGAAGTCCCGGCTTGTGATTGGTCGCGTGCCGCCCATGTGGCCGCGACGCGACCAATCACAGCAAGCCGTGACGTAATTTTAGGTCCTTCAGGATTTTAAAATTACGTTCTGGCTTGTCATTGGTCGCGTCGCGGTCACATGGGCGACGCGACCAATCACAAGCCGTGACGTCACGGGAGGCTGGACACGCGCGCATTTTAAAATGCGCACTTGTCCTGCCTCCCGTGACGTCCCGGCTTGTGATTGGTCGCGTCGCCCATGTGACCGCGACGCGACCAATCACAAAGCCGGAACGTAATTTTAAAATCCTGAAGGACCTAAAATTACATCACGGCTTGCTGTGATTGGTCGCGTCGCGGCCACATGGGCGGCACGCGACCAATCAGAAGCCGTGACGTCACGGAAGGAAGGAAAAGCGCGCATTTTAAGCAAAGAACGCTGCCGGTTCCCTCGGTGAGGTCCAGGCTGCGTCGGAGAGGTGAGTATAGCAATATCTTTTATTTTAATTCTTTATTTTACACATTAATGTTGTTTCGATACCGATACCCGATACCACAAAAATATCGGATCTCGGTATCGGAATTCCGATACAGCAAATATCGGCCGATACCCGATACTTGCGGTATCGGAATGCTCAACACTAGTCATAATGTAAAGCAATGGATTTGTTGAACATATCATATTATAGTATTCAGTAGAAACCTGTCCATAAGGGATCAATGACTAGACAGCATGGTACATCATAGTATCTTGAGGCTGGCGTCACACTAGCGAGTTTTACGGATGTATGAGAGGTGCAGAAAATACGGATTGCATACGGTACGATGATTCTCTATGGCCCAGCTCCTATCTGCTGTATTTTACTGATCCGTATTATACGGTCTTGTACGGCCACAGAAAATCGCAGCATGCTGCATTTGCCACCGTATTGCGCAAAAAAATCGTCAATGAAAGTCTATGGGGGCAAGAAAAATACGGATTACACATGGACCATCAGTGTGACTTGTGAGAAATACACACCGGTGTTCTCTAGAAATGCCGGCAATTCAGTGCGGTGTACAGTAAAATCACACTGACAGAATAGAATAGAATAGGTAGAATAAATGTCAACACATAGAATAAGTATATATATATATATATATGTCAGTGAGACACATATATATATATTTATATTTCATACAGCGCTAGATATCATAAAAGCCGGTAATTCAATTGCCGGCTTTTGCTATCTCCTTCCCAAACCCGACATGATATGAGAAATGGTTTACATACAGTAAACCATGTCATATCCCTTTTTTTTTGCATATTCCACACTACTAATGATAGTAGTGTGTATATGCAAAATTTGGGCGCTCTAGCTATTACATTAAAGGGTTAAATCGCCGAAAAATTTGGTGTGGGCTCCCGCACAATTTTCTCCACCAGAGTGGTAAAGCCAGTGACTGAGGGCAGATATTAATAGCCTAGAGAGGGTCCATGGTTATTGGCCCCCCTGGCTAAAAACATCTTCCCCCAGCCACCCAAAAAAAGGCATGATAGGGGTCAAGTTCCCGCCTCTGCACAGGGGGAATTTCAGGCCATCTCAACTGCGGTTTCCCATTCTTCTCCTGCCGCAGTGGAGCCTGCTCAGCGGAGACGTCGGTCCCAGTGTCTCGCTCAGTCTGACTCTGTGCAAAGAGTTACTGCTGCCTTTCCTGCTTATGCCATTGAAGTCAGTGCTGGGCAGCGGCGAGCAGATGCTTCTGGGACTAAGTCCTGCTTTTCTTGTTCTGCGCATGCCCAGAGTATGATCTCTCAGTGGAGATCGAGGGTCACATGATCAGATACTGCAGCTAAGGCCATTGGTCTTTCAGGAAGGTCCTGTAGGTGCTCACGCTCTGTGGCAGCCTCTCATTGGTCCTTCTAGGAAGGTCCTTTACATGCTGCAACTATTTAAGGCTCCCATGGCCGCACGGCCATGTGCTAGTATTGTCCTTTGTCATGTGCTTTGTGTCAGTGTGGTCACGTAAGAGTGTGTTCAGGGACCCGGCTGAAATAAGCCCCTAGAATGCTGGCACCTCCGGCGAGGAGTTTGTGTTTGTATGTATTCAAGGACCTGGCTGAAATAAGCCCCTAGAATGCTGGCACCTCCGGCGAGGAGTTTTGTGTGCATGCGTGACCACTGACTGCTCTTTGTTTTGGCAGTTAGCCTGTGCCTCTGTGAAGTCTAACAGGGCACAATGCTTTGCTTTCATGGCTACTTGGTGAATTAACTGAGTTAGTCCATACCGCCATATAGTGCTGCCGTTTGCTAGCAGCAGGTACTCCTGTACGGTGGACCCCGGGCTGCGAACGCACCAATATCAATAAAAACATCTCTATTTACTCGGTGCATTCCGCTAGCCCTATCAAGGCACATCTTGAAGATGCGCCTATTCTGGCACTTAACCTCTCTCTTCCCACTCCCGTGTAGCAGTGGGATATGGGGTAATGAAGGGTTAATGTCACCTTGCTATTGTAAGGTGACATTAAGCCAGATTAATAATGGAGAGGCGTCAATTATGACACCTATCCATTATTAATCCAATAGTACGAAATGGTTAATAAAACACACACACATTATTACAAAGTACTTTAATGAAATAAAGACACAGGGTGTTGTAATATTTTATTATTCTCTTAATCCACCTGAAGACCCTCATTCTGTAAAAAAGGAAAAATAAAAAATCAACAATAACCCATACCTTCCGGCGTTCTGGAACGCCCAACGATGTAAATCCATCTGAAGGGGTTAAATCATTTTACACCCAGGAGCTCTTCTAATGCAGTTGTGCTTGTGGATGTAAAACCCCAGGGAATGAAGGGAAAGCAGGGGAATGTCCTGTAGTTACCTTGAGTCGCGGTGATGCGCCCTCTGCTGGATGTCCTCATATGAACTCGAGCGTGGGAAAAATTCCCAGGGTCGAGTTCATATGAGGACATCCAGCAGAGGGCGCATCACCGCGACTCAAGGTAACTACAGGACATTCCCCTGCACTCTATTCATTCCCCGTATTTTTACAACCACGAGCACAGCTGCTTTAGCAGAGCTCCTGGGTGTAGAATGATTTAACCCCTTCAGATGGATTGGGACTTGCCAGAACGATGGAAGGTATGGGATATTGTTGATTTTTTATTTTTCATTTTTTACAGAACGAGGGTCTTCAGGTGGATTAAGAGTATAATAAAATATTACAATGCCCTGTGTCTTTATTTCATTAAAGTACTTTGTAATAATGTGTGTGTGTTTTATTAACCATTTCGTACTATTGGATTAATAATCACGCACTATGTCCTGCAACACAGCAAAATACTTCCGGGACATAGTGCGTGGGCGCATGTGCAGTAATGCTTTCGGCTTTGCCCGCAGTTGGGCAAAGCATACTGCGCGTGCACGACTGAAGATTGCATTGCGCACGTGCCAACTATGGAACACAAGTACTCTTAATTTACTAACATATTGCGGACAACAGGGATGGATGGGGTGGAGAAATGAAGATGAAACACCACCCATCGGACAGGTAAAAAGTCATTTAAATATCCCGCCAATTTGAGGTGACAGAGTCCCTTTAAATCTCAAAACCCGCCCCACATGTTTAGCACCTGCTACATAGCCACTAAGCAGGTGAGGGATGGCTGCACATCATTGTAAAGTCGTAGCCATTTAGGTATTGATATTACTGTGATTGGCTGGCCATATTATATTACATTATGCACAGTTTAACTAATCTGAGTCTTCTAGCATTGATACTGTTGCTAATGCTGAATCATCATACTATTAGTTATTCTAAGGGCTAATGTTTTTCTTTGCTGTTTGTATCAGATGCATTGTGCATTTAGCCTAGGGACAGTTGCAGGAGCAGAGAGAGTGGTATAATAAAGACTCAAGTAAGGGCTGAATGCTTTACAGTCCATTGCTAAATATGTAGGTGCTGCATGTGACCAGATTTTTTATTTGGGTGCAAAAATTGACCATATTGTCATCAATAGAGTATTACGTGTTTTCTGTTACATTTCTGTGTAATATACACTTCCAAAAGGCATAAACATTTATTTCTGTATTTTATTACTCACCCATCTAGTCTTATGTTCTCTGTGGTACATTTCGGTGTTATAATACACTTCCAAAAAGCATTGAAATATCTTCTGGTTTCAGTTACTCACCCATATACTGGGTGGGCCATTTAATGCACCCCATAGTCCTCTATATAGTATAATGCATACCCCATAGTTCTCCATATAGTATAATACACACACTCTCTATAGTCCTCCTTAAAGTGTAATACACTCCCTATAATCCTCAATATTGTATAATGAACACCGCATAGTCATCTATACAGTATAATGCACTCCCCATAGTCCTCTATATGGTATAATACACTTGCCATAGTCCTCCATACAGTATATTGCACAGCCCATAGTCCTAAATATAACATAAAGCTCCCATACTCATACTCATCATAGTGCATAATGTGCCACCATAGTCCTCCATATATTATAATACACTAGCCATAGTCCTACATACATTCTAATGGACAGTCTGTAGTCCCCAATATAGTATAATGCTCCCATTGTCTGTCAAAGGTCACCCCAAATGAATGATCATCTTAATTGTCTGTGGCCAAATTGCATCTCTTGGAGAGATTTAACGTGCACATGGAGACAAAACAACAAGTGATTGAAGAGACAGTCAGTAGTAGCAAATCTATTTTACTGATCGGAAGGCACATCCTTTTATAGGTTATCACTTATCAATGTAAATCTGTGGTTAAACCCCCTAAGTCCTCCTCCTCCTTCCTTCCCTGACACCACAGTAGAGTCCGAGTATGCCTCTGGTATCTGAGTCTCATCAGGATCACCTCCATTTCCAGTGGTTGACATCTAGTGATGAGGGTCTGGATTCTTCTAGGACCCTATTTCGTCCGGCCCTCGATCCAACAAGAAAATATTTTGGGCATCGGTGCAGATGCTTTCCTCCTCTGGATTGTGTATGTTTGGAGCAACCTCTGATGCCCATGGAATACAAAGTGTGAACAGCTCTGCAGAATGTCCCATCTGTGGTTCCTCACAGTCAGTTGGGTGTTTGGAAATTTGTGACGCGGGGGGAAACAAGCGTGATTGGGATGCCATCTCTGAAGATTGTACTGTCTGTGATGTTTAGGTGGAGGAAGAGGATGAGAGGCCATTTGATGCAGCACTTGCCATCCACTGCAGCCCATTCAGTAACAGATGTTGTCATTGGTCTTTGGAAAGGGCGAGACAGTATTTTTTCAGTTGAGCTTTCATTCACATTGACACCTAACCCACGTACACGTGGAACACCAAGCCTATTCCCCCTTGCTTTTTCCCACTCATGTTCTATGTTCCCTTCCCCTCTTGAAACCTGCTGTTTCACAACCTTAGGCCCACACCTGTCAGTCACCTGTCACTAATTTAACAATCACTATTTATTTTCTTAGATAGTGTGCCTGAACAACACCGCCTGGCTGCACCCCAATAATAGGCCTAATGATTTTTAAGTGGAAATATGGCCTTACGATTTATCACTGAAACCCAGCTTTATCACAAACTAGTTGGACTAGCAAATTGGGCCTCCCAATATTATGCCTAATCACTTTTAAGTGGAAATATGACCTTCTGGTTTCTCATTGAAACACAGTTTTATCACAAATGATTTGGATTAGCAAATGGGGTCTCCTGAGACTGCAACACAGATTTTGCACAATCTAGTTAGATGATAGAAGTCTGAAGCCATACAGGACAGGATCCTATCTAGCTAACTGACAAGTTCACTTGCAGCACTAGCAGGAGTGGCTTCTCTGCACTGTGACCCTGAGAAAATGGCACCAGCAAAGCAAGATATCCGCTTTTTATATGGTCTGAGATATGTGATTTTGGCAGCCAATCACAGAAGACCTTGTGTCATGACATTGTGGATGGCTTCTGTGCCCTGATTGGCTGCCTGAATTTACACACGTTATGTTATTAAAGAAAAAAAGTGAAAAAAAATTATACTCTGAAGCTCCACTGATCTTGAATCACCACCTCAATCATCAAATACTTTCCCCCATCCCTACCACTAGTGTTGAGCATTCCGATACCACAAGTATCGGGTATCGGCCGATACTTGCGGTATCGGAATTCCGATACCGAGTTCCGATACTTTTGTGATATCGGGAATCGGTATCGGAACCATATTCATGTGTAAAATAAAGAATTAAAATAAAAAATATGGATATACTCACCTCTCTGGCGGCCCCTGGATCTTACCGCTGTAATCGGCAGCCTCCGTTCCGAAGAATGAGCGTGTGAAGGGCCTTCGATGACGTCGCGGCTTCTGATTGGTCGCGTGAGCGCTCATGTGACCGCTCACGCGACCAATCACAAGCCGCAACGTCATCGCAGGTCCTTCACGCGCTCATTCTTAGGAACGGAGGCTCCCGGTTACGGCAGTAAGGTCCAGGGGCCGCCGGAGAGGTGAGTATATGGATATATATATTTTAATTCTTTATTTTACACATGAATATGGATCCCAGGGCCTGAAGGAGAGTTTCCTCTCCTTCAGACCCTGGGAACCATTCCAATACTTTGCGTCCCATTGAAATGCATTGGTATCGGTATCGGCGAGATCCGATATTTTGCCGGTATCGGCCGATACTATCCGATACCGATACCAATGCATATCGGAAGGTATTGCTCAACACTACCTACCACTCATCTTACAGCACCACTATGCTTGCTAAAGTAATAACAAAAGCATTTGTGGAAATGCGATGATTTACTGAACTGTGACCAAATTTTGCCGTCTTTGAGTTAAAATGCTCTTGAAACCGATCACGAATCCGAATGTCCTACATTTCAGCCAAATTTGAGATTGGCGAACATTTTCTGCACAGGTTTGCTCATATAAACTTATGAGTAAATATTTTGGTACACTTATTATTAACACTGTTGATATATTATACTGCACTTACTGTAGCTCCTAAAGCACTCAGACATGTTTTGATGCTCGTTGTCCCTAAGTTTCATAGTTTACTGTAAGATCTTATTTACTAAAGCATATTCCCTACTAAGCTACAGGCAGACCCATTGTCACCCCTGTTTCGCTTCTTCAATAAGCAAATTGTCTCTTGAGAGGAAGAGGACTAGAACTCTATTGTCACCTATAGGAAGTAGCAATCCTAAAAGTAAATATTGACTCTCTAACGAGCCTTGTAACATGACTTAGGATAAAATTCAAAACCAAAATCTCAATTTGCAGACACTGTATTTCAGGGTACTGCCCCTCGTCAGTGCAAAGTGTGAGACCTGGTATGGCTGAGTGAGACGCAGGTGGCACAAGACTTCTAGTCTTCTTCCTCTCAAAAGAGACAATTTCCATATTTCCCAGAGGAGTGCTGCAGCTAAAAAGTTTCCTCACTTAGGCATGTCAGGCTTGACATGTCTCTCTCTGCAAGGAGAAAAGTTACCCCTTCAATGCCGGTCAGATGCCTGTCTGAATCATGGTTGTATAGCCTCAATTACACAAAAAGAGATACATCCACAATCAATTTAAGGTTCATATGAAGTGACAATGGAGTGTCCCTGTTGTTCTTTATGCCCCCAAGGTGTTCACTGATGCGTATATGCAATTCACGTTTGGTTTTACCCACATAATGTGTATGGCACATGCAGTTACATAGATAAACCACCCCCAAGGTCTTATAGTTGGCAAAGAATTTCCCGTCTCCAGTCCTGTTAGTTACAGCAATTGTAATACTTTTTTGAGGAGGAAATACATTGAGGAAAATAAGTATTTGATACACTGCTAATTTTGCATGTTTTCCACAAAGAATGAAGAGGTGTGTAACTGTTATGAGTAATGCTTTATGCTGAAATGCGTAGGATCGTTTATGCTACATATGGCTAACTAATGTTAGTTTTGGCCGTCTGCACACTAGAATTCTTTTAACACATATACAATAAAAAACATTTTTGATATTTTAAAATAACAAACTTTTCCGAGCATTGGATTCACCATTTTTGATTAAATGTTATTTTAGGTACAACTATGAGAGACAGAATCTAAAAAAAATCCAGAAAATCACATTGCATGATCGTAAACAATTAATTTGCATTTTATTGCAAGAAATAAGTATTTGATGCAATACTAAAACAAAACTTAACATTTGGTACAGAAACTTTTGTTTGAAACTACAGAGGTCAGACGTTTCCTGCAGTTCTTGACCAAAACTGGATACACTGCAGCAGGGATTTTGGCTCACTCCTCCATATAGATCTTCCAGGTCATTCAGATTCCATGTCTGTCAATGGGCTACACTGAGTTTTAGCTCCCTCCAAAGATTTTCTATTGGGTTCATGTCTGGAGGCTGGCTAGGCCACTCCAGGACCTTGACATTTTTCTTATGGAGCCACTTCTTTGTTTACCTGGCTGTGTATTTTTGGTCGTTGTCATGCTGGAAGATACAACCCATCTACAATGCTCTTAGTGAGTGGAAGTCAGTTGTTGGCCAAAATCTCACAATTCATGACCCCATCCATCCTACTTTCATTGAAATACGGTACAGTCATCCTGTTCAGAATGTGTTCCATGACCCACTGTATGCGGTTCAAGCCTCTTTTTAAAAACCAGAGGTGACCACAGAAATCTCTAAAAGATGACTGCAAAGAAAGGTGAAACGGAAAAGAGAGTGTTAGGCGTCAGGATTCTCCCACTGAGCAGGATAGATCCCAAGCATTATCTGCTTCTGTGGTCTCCCACTCAGGTCCAGCCTCTACAATTGCTGCTCAGCACAGTGTCTTGCTCAGGCTTGTGGTATACGTTTGGTTACTGCTGGTTTTCCAGCCAAGTCTATGGTAACCAGTGTTATGCAGGTGCAGCCTTGAGCTCTGGAGTCTAAGTCTAGAGATCACCTTAATGAACATGTCTGTGATGTGGCATCTTCTCATTGTTGGTCAGACTTTAGCTACTCTGGTAATGTGGCAGCTCCCCATTGGCCCACTGACAATGTCTCGGCTGACTGGGCATGAGTGTTTGGGGTGGAGCCTAGCGTATAAAAAGCTCTCAGTGGTGCATGCGGGTGCGCTAGTGTCATTTATGTTTGGTGTGTGTGGGTGGCTACTCTACCACTCTATCTGCACGCTCATGTGTGTGTCTCTTTGCTCAGAGACTGTACACATTGGCAGGAAGGTTGCACACTTATGCGGTTTTGCACCCCTGGCCTACCGCCTGAGTCTCTAGTCTGCTACATGCTTAGGGTGCCGGTCAGGCACAGTTTCAGTAGTGTCAGGACTGGGGTTAATAGCTGCTTGGCTTAGCATCTGTTTCATTCATGTGCGCGATTGGCATAGTTCAGCTGCAGAGCAAGCTCAACCCTTATGCTATACTTCTCGGTGAAAGTAACAGGGTATTGTATCTTGCGTATAAGTGCTCTCCCTCTCTCTTGGCTCAGCATCTGCTTCATTCGTGTGTACGGTTAGCACCGTTTAGTTGCAGAGCTAGCCTAATCCAAGTGCTATTATCCCTGTGATGTTAACAGGGTATAGCACTTCGCATACTTGTGCCGTACCTCTTGGTGAAGTACTCAGTGTTCCGTTCACACTGAGTGGCGTTAACTCAGGGTGTCCAAGGTAACTCTTGCTGTTTTGTTCCGTCATTGTAATCATTAGCAGCAGGGTTCATATCTGCACGGTGGACCCCGGGTTGCGATTACACTTTATTATATTTTATTTAGTGCAATCTGCCAACCCTAACAGAGAGTCAGCTCACCAACAAAGTAGCAGCATGGTGATGCTGTGGATCTAGAACGGAGTGGCTCAGGATCAGGCTGAGCTAAATAGGAAAAAGAGGAAAATCCAGCAAAGCGGCAGGTAAGTGTAAATAAAATCCATGATTTATTGAGATAATGCTAAGAATGGTTCAATGGTGGTTCCTCCAGTGGCCTGACAACCTATGTTTTTCAGCTACTAGGTGCATTAAAAAGGTGATCTTCGTGAAAGCTCATTTTTTGTAATTGGGGTCTCTCTTCTCCGTTTATCTTAGGCAAGGAAGAGAATGGGAAAAACAAAACACAGAATCTGCCCCTTGTGTGAAAAAACTTTACCGTAATCTTGGGATAAGAAGTTATGTGACTCCTGTATAGGACGAGTACTCTGTGAGGAGACCCCAAACTTCGCCTCTGAGTTACGATCTGTAATTAAATCAGAGGTGGAAACCGTGTTTAACTCCCTTAAAGGTGAAAAGAAAGCCAGTAGGAAAGAACCTATTCCTTATAGGAATTCTGATTCTTCCAGCTCTGAGAGTGGAAACTCAGATACACAGGACTCCTCCTTTTCTTCAAATAATGAGAGTGGAGGTCGTCATTGCTTCCCCCTAGATGAGGTTGACGCCCTTGTAAAGGCAGTGAGATCAACAATGGGGGTATTCGACCCTCATCCTGACAAAACAGTACAGGACATCATGTTTGGAGGACTATGCCAAACAAAGCGTTAAGTTTTTCCCCTTAATGAAAACATACAAGCATTAACCCTAGAACGCGTACCTGGGGCCTCGCAGGCCTGCTAGGTTACTTGTTTTCTATTATCTGTAAAACTACATTAGTTAGAATTTTGAAACTCAAGGTAATCCTCAGGTATATAGTTGTTAGTAATATAATAATAATTTTATTTATATAGCGCCAACATATTCCGCAGCGCTTTACAACTTATAGAGGGGACTTATACAGACAATAGACATTACAGCATAACAGAAATCACAGTTCAAAACAGATACCAGTAGGAATGAGGGCCCTGCTCGCAAGCTTACAATCTATGAGGAAAAGGGGAGACACGAGAGGTGGATGGTAACAATTGCTTTAGTTATTTGGACCAGCCATAGTGTAAGGCTCGGGTGTTCATGTAAAGCTGCATGAACCAGTTAACTACCTAAGTATGTAACAGTACAGACACAGAGGCTATTAACTGCATAAAGTGTATGAGAACATGATGGAGGAACGTGATTATGTTGTTGTTTTTTTATTAATAGGCCACACAGGGATAATTAGGTTAATGCGTTGAGGCGGTAGGCCAATCTGAACAAATGAGTTTTTAGGGCACGCTTAAAACTGTGGGGATTGGGGATTAATTGTATTAACCTAGGTAGTGCATTCCAAAGAATCGGCGCCGCACGTGTAAAGTCTTGGAGACGGGAGTGGGAGGTTCTGATTATTGAGGATGCTAACCTGAGGTCATTAGCAGAGCGGAGGGCACGGGTAGGTTGGTAGACTGAGACCAGAGAGGAGATGTAGGGTGGTGCTGAGCCATGGAGTGCTTTGTGGATGAGGGTAGTAGTTTTGTACTGGATTCTGGATTGGATGGGTAGCCAGTGTAATGACTGGCACAAGGTAGAGGCATCGGTGTAACGGTTGGCGAGGAATATGATCCTGGCAGCAGCATTCAGGACAGATTGGAGCAGGGAGAGTCTGGTAAAAGGTAGGCCAATTAGTAGAGAGTTACAATAGTCCAGACGAGAATGAATAAGTGAGACAGTAAGAGTTTTTGCAGAGTCGAAAGTAAGAAAAGGGCGAATTCTGGAAATGTTTTTGAGATGCAGATAAGAAGAGCGAGCCAGTGATCGGATGTGGGGGGTGAATGAAAGCTCGGAATCAAGGATGACTCCAAGGCAGCGGGCATGTTGCTTTGGAGTAATGGTGGAACCGCACACAGAGATGGCAATGTCGGGCAAAGGTAGGTAATATCCAGTTGTTCATATATTTTTATGTTATAGGCATCTCGTATAGCAACGCTTTTTTTGTGACTACCCCAGATTCACGTACCTGGGGCCTTTGAGGCCTGCTTTGGTTTACATGTACTCCTCAGTCTTTTTGTCTGTACTGTTGTTGGGGAACAACTTATGACTCAGTCTTTATGACTATTGGTCGATGGCTGTTGCTGGGAAGAGTGTGGATTCTGCCTGACATGGTAATGTGATCCTGGAAGGGAGTTCCCCTCACAAAGTAACGTGATTATGATGTCAGTACAGGTCCTTTAGTCCTAAATCCTAGTTGCTGGAGAGACTTTGGAGGAAGAAGTCAGCTTTCTTTGGTCTGTAACAAAGAACCTTTCTGAGCTCCAAAACCAGAGGCTTCTACTGCACTTACAAGAAAGTGATCTGTTGAAGGTAAGAGTAGGGGGGCTGTACTTTACCCTAAGCATACAAACACTAACAAAGTCTTAGCACACACAGTGTATAGTGCACAAGCCTGATTGTAATCTTTATTTTTTACTTTTCATTTTAGTTTACTCACATCTAAGATTACAATGGCACAGTCTACATCAAGGGGATTGACTGTCCAAGAAATTGAGGCGATTATTTTCAATAGTGATGAAGACAGTGACATTTCTTTGTCGGATGAAGAGTATATTCCACCAGCTAATGTATCAACTTCATCGTCCAGCGATTCCTCAGATGATGAAGAAGTAATGGATCCAGCAGAATGTGCAAGTAGAACATCTAAAACAAATGTTTTTTTGGAACAGTACTGCTGTGGCTCATGCACGCACCCCATCACATAACATTATTAGAGTTCCTCAAGGAGCTGTCGGAATTTCCCAATTCATGTCCAAAAAAGATGTTTTCAGTAAATTTGTTTCAGATGATATTGCAGATGAGGTAGTTTTGTGTACGAATATGGAAGGTAAACGTATTGCTTCGGAAAAAAAAAAAACTTGGAAAAATTTAACTAAAGAGGAACTATATGCCTATATTGGCCTTACTCTTCTGGCAGGGTCAACTAAATCATATGATGTGCCAATCAGAGAGTTATTTCTGAACCCATTTGCAGATCCACATTACAAAGCCACTATGTCCGTAGATAGATTTGAGGCTATTCGGTGATGCATTCGTTTTGATGAAAAGATAACTCGGCCTGTGAGGTTGGCAACCGATAAATTAGCGCCTATTAGCTATATATGGAATCTTTTTATAAAGAACTGTTACAAACTTTACAATTCTAGCGAATATGTGACAGTGGACGAACAACTTCTTGCCTTTAGGGGACGTTGCAAATTTATCCAATATATGCCCAGTAAGCCAGCTAAATACGGCATAAAAATTTTCTGGATGTGCGATTCAGCAACTTATTATGGGATGAATGGCATGATTTACTGTGGAAAAGAAGCTGACGCTCCAGTCCAGAAAGATCTATGTTCCAACATAGTGAAAACACTAGCTTTACCAATTTTCCATTCTGGAAAAAATATCACTATGGATAATTATTTTACTAATTTAGAAATGGCCAATTTTTTGCTTCAGAAACAACTAACACTTGTTGGTACAATGAGACCAAACCGCCGCGAAATTCCACCAATAATGAAGCACAATGCACAGCGACCAATCTACGAGAGTGTATTCGGTTTCTGCAATGAGGCAACAATGGTGTCCTATAAAGCCAAGAAAGAAAAATCTGTGATATTACTGAGCACAATGC
Organism: Ranitomeya variabilis; assembly: GCF_051348905.1. Lineage (NCBI taxonomy): Eukaryota > Metazoa > Chordata > Amphibia > Anura > Dendrobatidae > Ranitomeya > Ranitomeya variabilis. Next base: position 70,850,616 of record NC_135238.1, on the reverse strand, counting down.
ATCACGATGAAAGTATTGGCACCAATGACAGGAAACAAAAACCTGAAATTATACTTCATTATAATAAGACAAAAGGAGGTGTCGACAAGATGGACGAAATGATTACTGAATATTCGTGTAAAAGGCAGACTAAACGTTGGCCTGTTGCCCTTTTTTCCAATATCCTTGATGTGTCATCCCTCAATAGCTATATTGTTTATTGTCAAACTAATCCAGAATTCCATGCCAACAGGAAGGACCATAGACGTATATTTTTGACAGAACTTTGTTATGAACTTTTGATGCCTACTATGCTAGAGAGAAGCAGCACAAAATGCTTATCAAGGCAAATTACAGAGGCAATGATCCGATGTGGAATATGCTTTCAGGAACAGCCAGAGCAAAGAGAAAAAAAAAGAAAGCGCTGCTATATTTGTCCAGCAAAGAAAGAAAGAAAATCGGAGCGTTTCTGTTCTACTTGCGGACAAAATGTATGCAGGGAACATTCTGAAGAAAAAAATAATATGCAAGAATTGTCGGGGGAATATGTAAAGTGGAAAATAAATATTCCTGCACCAAGTTTGCTACAGACTTTATGTAAAAACTTTTTATAAGAAAAAATGTATCCATCATAAAAAATTGTACTGAGTGAATATATTGGGCGTGCCCGTTTAGTTACATTTTTGTTGTTTTATGTACATAATTTTTTTTTGGAATTATACACATCTTAGGCTATGTTCCAAGTAGCACTGGGGTTCACCAGAATGGGATCCATAATGGATCTGACCTCCTGGTAACTCCAGCTAAGGCTGATGGAATGCCGGGATTCCACCAGCCTTAGCTGAGGTCACCAGGAGGTCAGATCCATTACGGATCCCCTCCTGGTGGACCCCAGAGCTAGTGGGAATGCATCCTTACTTTGCAAATTTAAAATAAACTTTGAAAAGTATTTTTATTTTAGTTATTCCATGTTATTTGCACACAGGCCTAAAAGGCCCCAGGTACGTGAATATGGGGTAGTCACAAAAAAAGCATTGCTATACGAAATGCCTATAACATAAAAATATACGAACAACTGGAAATTACTAACAACTATATAGCTGAGGAATACCTAGAGTTTCAAAATTGTAACTAAAGTAGTTTTACAGAAAATAATAAAAAAGTAACCTGACAGGCCTGCGAGGCCCCAGGTACGCGTTCTACCAGCCTTAGCCGGGGTCACCAGGAGGTCAGATCCATTACGAAATCCCGTCCAGGCGGACCCCAGAGCTAGTGGGAATGCATGCTTACTTTCAAATAACTTTGAAAAAAAAAATTTTGTGAGTTATTCCATGTTATTTGAAAACAGGCCTCAAAGGCCCCAGGTACGTAATAGTGTAGATTTCTATGGTCACGCATTCTAGGGTTAATTAAAAAGGAGTGGGAAAAAACAGAAAGAAAGAATGCATCGGTTCCCTCTATTAAAAGGAAATATCCCTTTGAAGAGGAGGCTTCTACTTCATGGGATAAAGCCCCCAAACTCGACGTTGCGGTAGCTAAGGCCTCAAAAAAATTTGCGTTACCATTCGAGGATATGGGAACCCTGAAAGATCCTCTTGATAAGAGAGCCGATACTTTTCTTAAAGGGGCATGGGAGTCGGCAGGGGGATGTTTAAGACCAGCCATAGCAGCTGCTTGCACGTCACGATCCCTAATGATCTGGGTTGACAACTTAGAAAAACAGCTAAGGGATGGGGTGCCCAGAAATAAGGTGTTAGAGTCTATCCCTATGATTAGAGGAGCTGCGGCATTTTTGGCAGATTCATCCGCCGACTCAATTAAGCTAGCATCTAAATCTGCAGCTCTTTCGAATGCAGCGCGTAGAACCTTATGGCTAAAGAGCTGGCCAGGTGATTTACAAACTAAGCAAAAACTTTGTTCAATTCCATGTGAGGGCAAGTTTCTTTTTGGAGAGACTCTGGACGATATCCTGCAGAAAGCAGGTGACAAAAAGAAAGGATTCCCCAACCTAGCCCCAACGTTCAATAAGCGGTCCTTTCGGAATAGAAAGTTTTTTTAGGAAAATACCTCCAAGGGAACAAAACCGATGGGATGATGGGAAAAGAAGAGACAGGGGGTTCCTTTTTGGTAATTCCTCACGGGATAGGAAACCCCCCCAAGTGACATCTCCCCCAGGGTGGGAGGGAGATTGTCTCAATTCCTCCCGGCCTGGGAAAAAATTTCAACCAGCCCTTGGATACTAAATTTAATAGGTGCAGAGCTTCGAATAGAATTTTTATCCCTACCCCCCCCGAAACTATGTGGTAACACCGCTGAGGTCTTCTCCTCAACAAAAAGAAGCTCTAGAACTAGAAATCTTAAAACTGATAGACAAAGCTGTCATCCAGGAAGTCCCCCCCCCTCTGGAGAGAGGGAAGGGATTTTACTCCCCATTATTCCTGGTTCCCAAGCTGGACGGGACCTTCCGGACCATAATAAACTTACGGAAGTTAAATACTTATGTAAAGAACCAGAAAGTCAACAATAAAAAACTTGTTTCCAAACTGTTTTATGATAGTTCTAAATCTCAGCGATGCGTATTTTCACGTCCCCATCCACGAGAACTCTCAAAAATTCCTCAGACTGGCAGTAGTCATAAAAGGTCAGATAAGGGAATACCAATACAGAGCTCTTCCCTTCGGTATATCAATTGCACCTCGCATCTTCACCAAATTGGTAGCAGAGATGATGGCACATCTAAGAGAGAAAGACATCTTGATTGTTCCATATTTGGACAACTTTCTGATTGTGAGCAGCTCGGCCCAACTCTGCCGTCAGCAATGCGACAGAGTGATAGACACTCTAAAAAAAATTAGGCTGGCTGGTGAACCTTCAAAAGTCAAAACTAGAACCAACCAGGGTTCGGGAATTTTTGGGTCTCGCTTTGGACTCAAGTTCTCAAGAATGTCGCCTCCCAGTCCAAAAAAGACAAAAGATAATACATCTAGTGTCGGAAGCTTTGTCAAACCCATCCATGTCTCTGAGAAAGGCGATGTCGTTACTGGGGTCCCTCTCTGCTTGCCTTCCAGCAGTTCAGTGGGCACAGCTCCACACGAGACCCCTCCAGTGGGACATTTTAAGGAACCAGAATTTGCTAAGGGGACAGTTAGAGGGTCGCATGACTCTAAGTTTGCCTACTATTCATTCCCTAGCTTGGTGGTTAAATTCCACCAATCTATCAAAAGGGATTCCCTGGGTGATAGAGGTGTCTCAGATAGTTACCACAGACACAAGTCCCACAGGGTGGGGGGCTCATCTGGACAACAGGGTCGCTCATGGGGCATGGACAAGTCAGGAACTCGGCGCTTCCTCAAACCAAAAAGAACTGAGGGCAGTGAGACATGCACTACTATTCTTCCTAGACAAATTACAAGGGCATCATGTCCGAATATTTTCAGACAACAGAGTAGTAGTAGCCTACTTAAACCACCAAGGGGGACCAGGTCTCAAACATTAATGAAAACCACCTCCGAAATCTTCAGCCTGGTACAGAACAACTTTCTATCCCTATCGGCCCTACATATAAAAGGTGTAGAGAACCAGAAAGCAGACTTCCTGAGTCGCACCCAACTAAAGCAAGGGGAATGGTCCCTAAATCAGGATATCTTCAACAAAATTACAGATCTATGGGGAACCCCTGTAATAGACCTCTTCGCAAACATGCACAACAGGAAGGTGAAAACCTTTTGCTTCCTAGATCCCAGGGGGAACCCTCAGGCTGTAGATGCATTCACGATTCCCTGGACACAGACTCTTGCATATGCATTTCCTCCCACCATCCTCATTCCAGCAGTTCTGCAAAAAATCAGACAGGGCAGATCCAGACTCATCCTAATAGCCCCCTTCTGGCCCAAAAGGGCCTGGTTCTCCTGGCTGAGGATGCTATCGATCACCGATCCCTGGGTCCTTCCAGATCTTCCGGACCTCCTGTCACAGGGACGGGTGTTCCACCCTCAGTCACAGAATCTCCACCTGACAGCGTGGAATTTGAGAGGTCACTATTGAAGGAAAGGGGGTTTTCTGACAAACTAGTCTCTACACTAATGAAAAGTAGAAAACCTGTGACCAAAAAAATATATGGCAAAACTTGGAAGAAATTTTTGTCCTCCTCCGGGGTTAGGTTGCAAGACGGGGTCCCGGTTGCTAAATTATTAGAATTTCTACAAAAGGGGTTAGACCTAGGCCTTTCAGTAAGTACCTTAAAAGTACAGATAGCAGCCCTAGGAGCATTGTACTGTGAAAACATAGCGGCCAACCCTTGGGTAATACGGTTTGTCAGAGCAGCCGCAACGTCTAAACCCGTAACTATACATAGATTACCAACCTGGGATTTGAACTTAGTCTTGTCAGCTTTAACAGAATCCCCATTTGAGCCTATAGAATCAGTACCCGTTAGGATTCTATCACTTAAAACTGCCCTCCTGATAGCCCTGACATCGGCCCGCAGAATAAGTGATCTCCAAGCCTTGTCTACAAACCCTCCCTTTACACAAATCCTGGATGATAAGGTTGTACTAAAAACAGACCCTGCCTATTTACCAAAAATTGCGTCCACATTCCATAGGTCTCAGGAAATAATCCTTCCTTCCTTCTGTTCAGACCCTAGAAATAAGAAAGAAGAAAAATTCCACACACTAGATGTGAGAAGGTGTCTAGTTCAATATATTAAAACCACCCAGCAGTATAGGAAGGAAGGGTCTCTTTTTATCTGCTTCCAGGGACCCCGGAAAGGACTCAGAGCCTCCAAAGGCACTATAGCACGTTGGATAACGGATGCCATAGCCCTGGCGTACTCGTCCACTGGGAACGCAGTTCCAGAGGGTCTGAAGGCCCACTCTACAAGGGCTATAGCGACCTCCTGGGCCGAAAGGTCGGAGGTACCATTAGATCAGATTTGTAAGGTGGCCACCTGGTCATCACCTTCAACCTTTTTTAGACACTACCGCTTAGACCTAGCCTCTTCATCTGACTTAACCTTCAGAAGAAGGGTTCTGCAGGCTGTGGTCCCTCCCTAAGCAATAATCTCTGCAATTCTCTCTGGTAGTGCTGTCATGGGCGACTAAGAAAAGCGTAGTTACTCACCGATAACGGTGCTTCTCAGAGCCCATGACAGCACCTGCTTATTCCCCCCCTCATCACGTGTGCGGTGAGCACATTCTTTTGAATAAAGTGTGTTTTTCTATTTAGACACGGTGTTCACTTGTTAAGCAATATGATAAAGTTGTATATTTTTTGTTGTTGTGACTAACCTGGAGGACCTCCGATGCTCTGTAAACAAAACTGATGCAGGGGAGAGGTATCGCCCTTTTATCCTGTAGGTTTCCTGTCCCTGAAGGGCAGATCTCCTCTCTCTGGTAGTGCTGTCATGGGCTCTGAGAAACACCATTATCAGTGAGTAACTACGCTTTTTTTCTACTGACTTTATGTGACTCCCATATTGATGGGTATTTTGATACATGTTTCTGATTACGGGACACATAGAGTGACCTTAATCATATTTTATATGAAGTAGCATAAAAACTGTGTACATATCTGCATGTCTATTGCTTCTTTTAAGATAAGTTCAGAACCAAGTGACTGTCTTATGGGCAATACACGTGTATATTGGTACTGAGTTTAGTGTACTGTTTCCTATCGATGGATATTGCTTTTTGCATACTTTGAAGACGTGTCAGGCCTAATGCTTCATGTTAACAATTGTGTCTATTTGGGATAGGACATTATCTGGTTTACACACATGTGCTCTGTCTTTTCTATGTACACGTACTGTATATGCTATCCATTAAGATTTGTTCACTGCTTCTGCTGCATTCTGATTATAGTCTAGATTATAGGCATACAGGGATACCGATATTGAGCTGGGGCGCCATATCGCTAAACATTAGGGTGCCAGGAAGGGTGACTGGTAGGGAACCCTAGGGAATTAATCGCCCTCAACATTTCTCCATCTTAATGCCTCTATATTCTATGGTTAAATCTGGATTTTTTTTTATTAGTCACACCTCTATAATATCTATTTTAGAGTGTGTCTTTGTTTTTTGAGAGTTTTTGTGCCTTAAATAAAATTAATAAAAGTTATTTTTAGGGGTCTATATACGTTTTCTAGTTCTTAGGATATTGAGGACCTGCTTCTTATCAAGTAGTTGGTTTTGCACTGGAAGAAGGCCATTTCTTCAGGTATGTATAGCTGATTATATTATTATTGGACACATAGTGATGCACCAAAGTGTAAGGAGAAAGAATTTTGCTTCTGTGAGGAGAAATGTGTTTAATGTATTTAGCTGTCTATTATATACCTCTATAAGGCATATCATTTTTCCATATGGTATGTTTATACATTTTATTTTAAAATTATAATAATAAATGAGAAAAATTAAATACAGTAGACCTGGCAAATTCCATGAAATATATTTGTGTTAATTGTTTTATTTCCAGGTACCTGAATGAAATGAAGGGTGGGCTAAGCTTTTCATTTTCTCTTGATACATTTGTTCAGTTACAGTAGATGAAATATGGTTTTATGGTTGCTAGAGTGTAAATCTGTAATTAGGAAAAAAAAATTATATGAGCTTTAATATTTTACTTTTAATTAGAATTATGTCAACTATTCTTTATTCCTGTTTCCCAAAGACTTCAGCTCACCCTAAATAATTCTATTTAATTTGATTAAATTCCTTTGTTACCATTCAATGCCCCCTATAAGTTATGCATAGTTACTGTAATTACATCTGAATAAAAAAATTATGTATTCTGATATAATTGCAAATTATTGAGGCAGAGAGTAGTTTTCTGCTTCTTAAACCTTTGTCTGTTTCCTAATATTCTTGCATTGTTTTATTCTCTTCATGAATAAATATTTTGACTTTGTGATAACTACTTTAGTGACTTTGCAATGCTCAGTATTGTGCATATGAATGTATATGTATGTAAATTGTGTATTTTTCATGTCTTTCAGATTTTTATAAGCAAAGTCTCTGATGCTGATAGAAATAAATGAAAAGAACTGTTCTTGAATTTAATTATGCTATTAACGAATTACTGGCACGTGCACTATTGTTGAATTTAGACTGTGAATGCCAAGGATATGTAAAGCTGTCAGAGTAAAAGGGGGTTGCTTTGAGGAATCTAACACAAATTTTGAATTGTTTTGCACATTTTTTTTTTTGTTTTTGCAGTATATGTGTCCTTCTGTAGTTTTGGCAAATTCAGCCTGAATTTATAATGAACACATTGCAATAAAGAAAACCATTGCATGACCAGGTGTGTCCAATCTTTTCACTGGTTCTGTGCATACATACATACAGTGCTCAGCATAATTGAGTGCATCTCCTCTGAAAAGTAAGATTTTAATCAAAATCTCACTGAATACAAGAACAATTTTCAAAATGTTAACAACATTGAGTTTCATAGAATATTTTTTTAGCCCAATACATGAGAGTAAGGTTAATAATATAACTCTTTCATTACACTATTTTCAGTTGATTAAAATTAGTTAATGCCAAAATGAATGCACCCCACATAAAAAATGACTACCTCTAGCATTTTATATGACCTCCATGATTTGTAAGGACATCACAAAGTCTTCTAGGAATGAGATTAACAAGTCAGCAGCATATTGCAACATCTATACTTTTCCATACTTCAAGAATGTCCTGTTTTAGAGACTGAATGGATGAACAATGATGCTCAACTTGCCTCTTCAGAATTCCCCATAAGTATTTTGGTTGGATTGAGGTTAGGAGATACAATCGGCCATGGAATCACATTACACTAATGAAGTTGTGTCAACCCTGACAAATCAAATGCATCACCAGGAACACCACAAGTTAAGGCATCCCATCTAGTAGCCAGGTACCACTGACCTGAATACTGGATTGGAGTTCTATGAATTGATACCCTCATCTCTGCATGGGGCACATACTATAATCTGTTAAACCTTAGTAAGTACCCAATTATTAATCTGAAGACAACTTTACACACCGTTGGTATTCTCCAAAACAGCTTCATCAAGTAGTTACTGGAAATGACTTATAAGGAACAAATATCTCTTGTCAAGAATATATTTGTGGAATCATCAAACTTTATAAAGTATTTACGACCATCAGGTATGTTTGGCAGAGGTAACATTGGTGCACAGTTTGATGCAGTACTTAGCACTAGTTCTAAGTGTAAATATGACAAGAACAACTAAAATAAGTAAATAGCAATGACAGCCCATAAATACTTAGAGGGTCAGTCAGTTCGGAAAACTGCTTGAACAGTGAAGATATGTACAAGTGTAGTCTTTACAACCAGCAAGTGCTTTTATGAATTGCCTCTCAAAAAGGCTGCCATATCAAACACCAAGAATTACATCTGCTGCAGAGGATAAGCTCATCAGAGTCTGAAATTTCAAATTAACCACACCTCAGATAACTTGATTCACAAGCTATGCACAGACATCAAATAGCAAACACATCTCAACATGAACTGTTCAGAGGAAACTGAGAGAAACCACTACTGAGAACCAAAATATTAAGAAAACTACTTGTTTAGATTAAACAACAGAAGAAGATATTAGACACTTAGAGATCTATACAGTAGTCTGATGAGTCAAAATTTGAAATGTTTGGTATCAACTGCCATGTATTTCTGAAACAAAAAAGGGAGCATGTGTGATACCTATAATGAAGAACAGAGAAGGAGGTGGTGTAGGTGTAATTTGCATGTGATGTTGTTGGTGATTTATTCGAAATTCAAGGCAAATTTACCCAGCGTGCCTGCCACAGCCTTCTGCAATGATATACAATTTTACATGGTTTGCACTTGATGGGATCCTTCATTTATGTTGCATCATGACATTGACTAACTAGGAAACTGGAGGATGTCAGAGTATCTACCATATTAAACAAACTCCCTAATAAAATATACTTTTCATTGATAACCAATGTGGAGGAAAAGAAGGAATTGCAGCACTCACCGATCTTTGAAGATAAAGTCCTATATTTCTTAATGTGCATAACATCATAAAGTGAGGTTGTGCAGGTAACAGGGGAGTTCTACAAGGAGAGAGAGTACACCTGATGGACCTTTAAACTAAGTGGATCTTGGGCATCTGTATCTAATATCCACTTTGCTTCTCCTTGTAGGAGCAATCTACTGTAATCATCTCCTTGTGCGGGGTGACTAACGTTTTCAATGACAGCGAATCTTAAAAAATTAGGAACTGCACTATGAAAATCATAAATATGTTTGATATATCTTAAATACCCTTGTTTGTGGAGATTAAGTGATAGTGTTCTCTAAACCTAATATGCATTGGCCCCCCTGAAGTCATCGGGTTTTTTTGACATGCAAAAAAAGCTTTAAATTGGTGACCCCATCTGTTGTGAACTCTGTTTTTGGGCTCCCTCTTGTGGTCACAAGTGGTACTGTGTGAGTGCTGTCTTTGGGCTCCCCCTGGTGGCTTTTTGTGTCTTTCTGCAGGTCTGAGGTGGATCAGCTGTCTCGTTATCTGTTAGCTGGTTTCCTATTTAGCTCATCTGGACTTTCAGTGTTTGCCTGCTGTCGATGTATTCAGGGCTATCTTGATCTCTCCTGAATTCCTTCGCTATCAGTCTCTTCAAGAGAAGCTAAGTTTTCTGTTTGGTTATTTTTTGCTCATTAGTGTTCAATATGTTTTCTTGGTTATTTACTTGTCCTTGTCCAGATTGCTAATATGTGATTTCCTTGCTTGCTGGTAGCTCTAGGGGGCTGAGTTTCTCCCCTCACACCGTTAGTTGGTGTGGGGGTTCTTGTATTCTCAGCGTGGATATTTTGTATAGGGTTTTTTACTGACCGCACAGTTCCCTGCCTGTCTTCTGCTATCTAGTATTAGTGGGCCTCATTTGCTGAATCTGTTTTCATTTCTACATTTTGTATTTTCCCTTACCTCACCGTTAATATTTGTTGGGGGCTTACTATATCTTTGGGGTCATTTCTCTGAGGCAAGTGAGGTCTTACTTTCTCTATAGGGGTAGCAAGTTTCTCAGGCTGCGTCGAGACGTCCAGGAATTTAGGCACGTTCACCGGCTGCCTTTAGTGTGTTTGGTTAGGATCAGGTTTTGCGGTCAGTCCAGTTACCACCTCCCTAGAGCTCGTTCTATGTTCAGTAACTTAGCTAGTTCATTTTGTGATCCTCAGCCACTAAGGATCATAACAGTACAGCAGGCCATAAAGTGTTTAATGCATCGCAGAAGTGGGATAAGAGAAGTCCTGAGTACAATTTTTTTTTCTTCCTCTCCCTTTGCTGCAGTCTGTCCAGCTTCTCTCATCCCCTTAATCTCTGGGTGGCTTTGAGTTCAGCTGCAGACATGGATTTTCAGAGTCTGACTTCTAGTGTGGATCATCTTGCTGCAAGGGTGCAAAGCATTCAGGATTTTGTTGTTCACAGTCCTATGTCTGAGCCAAAAGTACCTATTCCTGAGTTGTTTTCTGGAGATAGATCTAGGTTTCTGAATTTTAAGAATAATTGTAAATTATTTCTTTCTTTGAGACCTCGTTCCTCTGGTGATTCCGCTCAGCAAGTTAGAATTGTTATCTCCCTGTTACGGGGCGACCCTCAGGATTGGGCTTTCTCCTTGGCGCCAGGAGATCCTGCATTGCTGAATGTGGATGCGTTTTTTCTGGCGCTTGGTTTGCTTTATGAGGAACCTAATCTTGAGAACCAGGCAGAAAAGGCCTTGCTGGCTCTCTCTCAGGGCCAGGATGAAGCTGAGGTGTATTGTCAAAAATTTCGGAAATGGTCGGTGCTTACTCAATGGAATGAGTGTGCCCTGGCTGCAAATTTCAGAGAAGGTCTTTCTGAAGCCATTAAGAATGTTATGGTGGGGTTCCCCACGCCTGCAGGTCTGAATGACTCAATGGCTTTGGCCATTCAGATTGATCGGCGTTTGTGGGAACGCAAATCTGCGCACCATCTGGCGGTGTTTTCTGAACAGAGACCTGAGTCTATGCAATGTGACCGAATTCTGACCAGAATTGAGCGGCAAAATCATAGACGTCAAAATGGGTTGTGCTTTTACTGTGGTGATTCAACTCATGTTATCTCAGCATGCTCTAAGCGCGTAAAAAAATTGCTAAATCTGTCACCGTTGGTACTATACAGCCTAAATTCATTTTGTCTGTTACTTTAATTTGTTCTTTGTCATCCTACTCAGTTATGGCTTTTGTGGATTCAGGTGCTGCCCTGAACCTGATGGATTTGTCGTTTGCCAGGCGCTGTGGTTTTGTTCTGGAGCCTTTAGAATTCCCTATTCCACTGAGGGGAATTGATGCTACACCATTGGCTGAGAATAAGCCTTAGTATTGGACTCAAGTGACCATGTGCATGACTCCTGTACATCAAGAGGTGATTCGCTTTCTTGTGCTGCATAATTTGCATGATGTTGTCGTTTTGGGTCTACCATGGCTGCAGGCCCATAATCCAGTTCTGGATTGGAAAGCTATGACTGTTTCAAGTTGGGGTTGCCAGGGGATTCATGGCGATGCTCCTTTGCTGTAAATTGCTTCTTCCACTCCTTCTGAGGTTCCTGAGTTTTTGTCGGACTACCAGGATGTATTTGATGAGCCCAGATCCGGTGCCCTGCCTCCTCACAGGGATTGTGATTGTGCTATAAATTTGATTCCTGGTAGTAAGTTCCCTAAGGGACGACTTTTTAATTTGTCTGTACCAGAACATGCCGCGATGCGGAGTTATATAAAGGAGTCTTTAGAGAAGGGACATATTCGCCCGTCCTCCTCCCCTCTTGGTGCAGGATTCTTTTTTGTGGCAAAAAAGGATGGTTCTCTGAGACCTTGTATAGATTATCGTCTACTAAATAAAATCACGGTCAAATTTCAGTATCCTTTGCCATTATTATCTGATCTGTTTGCTCGGATTAAGGGGTCCAGTTGGTTCACCAAGATAGATCTTCGTGGTGTGTATAACCTTGTGCGTATTAAGCAGGGGGATGAATGGAAAACAGCATTTAATACGCCCGAAGGCCATTTTGAGTACTTGGTGATGCCTTTTTGGACTCTCTAATGCTCCTTCTGTGTTCCTGTCCTTCATGCATGACATCTTCCGAGAATATCTGGATAAATTTATGATTGTGTATCTGGATGACATTTTGGTCTTTTCTGAGGACTGGGAGTCCCATGTGAAGCAGGTCAGGATGGTATTTCAGGTCCTGCGTGCTAATGCCTTATTTGTGAAGGGCTCAAAATGTCTCTTCGGAGTACAGAAGGTTTCCTTTTTGGGTTTTATTTTTTCTCCTTCTACTATTGAGATGGACCCAGTCAAGGTCCAGGCTATTCATGACTGGACTCAGCCTACATCTGTTAAGAGTCTTCAGAAGTTCTTAGGTTTTGCTAATTTTTACCGTCGCTTCATTGCTATTTTTTCTGGCGTGGTTAAACCCTTGACGGATTTGACCAAGAAGGGTTCTGATGTGACTAATTGGTCTCCTGCGGCCGTGGAAGCCTTTCGGGAGCTGAAGCGCCGGTTTTCTTCGGCTCCAGTTTTGTGTCAGCCTGATGTCTCTTCCTTTTCAGGTCGAGGTTGATGCTTCTGAGATTGGAGCAGGGGCTGTTTTGTCGCAGAGAAGCTCTGATTGCTCTGTGATGAAACCTTGTGCTTTCTTTTCAAGAAAGTTTTCGCCTGCCGAGCGGAATTATGATGTTGGTAATCGGGAGTTGTTGGCTATGAAGTGGGCATTTGAGGAGTGGCGACATTGGCTCGAGGGAGCTAGGCATCGTGTGGTGGTCTTGACTGATCACAAAAATCTGATTTATCTCGAGTCTGCCAAGCGGCTGAATCCTAGACAGGCTCGTTGGTCGTTGTTTTTCTCCCGTTTTGATTTTGTGGTCTCGTACCTGCCTGGTTCGAAGAATGTGAAGGCTGATGCTCTTTCTAGGAGTTTTGTGCCTGACTCTCCGGGAGTTTTTGTTGCCATTTTCTGCTTTTGTATATTGAATTTGATGTATTTTTATTTGATGTCATAATTGTTGACCCAACCTGTATATGTCAGATAAGATTCTATGTAGACAGGAGGAGGAACAAGAGGGAGGAGCTCTACCTCAAGCTCCTCCCTCCTCCTCTCATTCCTCCTGTCTGTAATGATCCAGGTCAGGGTTTACTTCAGGCTGTCTCTTTCCTGACCTGGTCATGAGCGGGTTAAACTTTCCTGCCTCTCTCTGGGGTATTGGTGGCTATTTCCCTGCTCTGTTTCTGGCAGCTGATGTCAGTGATAATTTCTGTCTTCGGCTAGAGCAGCTGACCTAGCATAGCCTGAGTGCGTCCTTTGCTACCTGTCGGCCCGTGTTTTTATTTGTCCTGTACCTGATCTCTGACTTGGTGCGTTCTGTGTGTCTGTTGCCCACTGTGTATGACCTGGCTGGATTTCTGACCTGCCCTTCCATCTTGCATTCCTGTTTTGGGTTGTCCTGTCTGGCTCTGATCTTTGGTGTATTTCTGGCTGTTTTCATCTCGTCCTCTTGGTACTGCACTCCTGACTGGCTTCTGATCCCTGGCTTAGTTCTGACCTTGCTTCTGTCTTCTCCTCTGATACTGCGTTCCCAGCTGTTGCTGATTTGGTTTGTCCGACCTCCCTACTGCCCCTAGCAGAATTTTGCCCAGCTCTTCAGATCTTCACTTCAGGTGAGCTCCTGTCATCTCCCTTCCGCTCCCCCTATTAATTGTTCCCATATTGCGCAACACTATCTAGACAGACTCTTATCAGTAGCACCTGCCATCTCCTATCTCAAAAATGGGAAAGTCTGTCATCATTGAATACTGATTTTACCATAAAATTGAGAATTTTGATAATGACATGAATCACATTTTTCTGATAAGATACATTACAAAGTTGCTAATTTTTATGTGTACAATTGATTTCTGAAATAAAAATTAAAAATAATAATTACTTTTTAAGTTTGTAAATAACTTGTTTCTGAATCAAATTTCCCAGTAAAATCCACGTAAATAGGTGAATTGAATCGAATTTTGTGCTATTTGCTCATCTGAAGGTGTTATAACTAGTGTTGAGTGATACCGTCCGATACTTGAAAGTATCGGTATCGGAAAGTATCGGCCGATACCGGCAAAGTATCGGATCCAATCCGATACCGATACCCGATACCAATACAAGTCAATGGGACTCAAGTATCGGACGGTATTCCTGATGGTTCCCAGGGTCTGAAGGAGAGGAAACTCTCCTTCAGACCCTGGGATCCATATAAATGTGTAAAATAAAGAATTAAAATAAAAATATTGCTATACTCACCTGTCCGACGCAGCCTGGACCTCAGCGAGGGAACCGGCAGCGTTGTTTGTTTAAAATTCGCGCTTTTACTTGGTTACGTGAAGTCCCGGCTTGTGATTGGTCAGGGCGGCCATGTTGCCGGGACGCGGACCAATCACAGCAAGCCGTGACGAAATTACGTCACGGCTTGCTGTGATTGGTCCGCGTCCCGGCAACATGGCCGCCATTAACCAATCACAAGCCGTGACGTCACGGGAGGCTGGACACGCGCGCTTTTTAAAATACGCGCATGTCCAGCCTCCCGTGACGTCACGGCTTGTGATTGGTTAATGGCGGCCATGTTGCCGGGACGCGGACCAATCACAGCAAGCCGTGACGTAATTTCGTCACGGCTTGCTGTGATTAGTCCGCGTCCCGGCAACATGGCGCCGTGACCAATCATAAGCCGGGACGTCACTGGAGGCTGGACACGCGCGCTTTTTAAAATACGCGCATGTCCAGCCTCCTGTGACGTCACGGCTTGTGATTGGTTAATGGCGGCCATGTTGCCGGGACGCGGACCAATCACAGCAAGCCGTGACGTAATTTCGTCACGGCTTGCTGTGATTGGTCCGCGTCCCGGCAACATGGCGCTGTGACCAATCATAAGCCGGGACGTCACTGGAGGCTGGACACGCGCGCTTTTTAAAATACGCGCATGTCCAGCCTCCCGTGACGTCACGGCTTGTGATTGGTTAATGGCGGCCATGTTGCCGGGACGCGGACCAATCACAGCAAGCCGTGACGTAATTTTGTCACGGCTTGCTGTGATTGGTCCGCGTCCCGGCAACATGGCCGCCCTGACCAATCACAAGCCGGGACTTCACGTAACCAAATAAAAGCGCGAAATTTAAACAAACAACGCTGCCGGTTCCCTCGCTGAGGTCCAGGCTGCGTCGGAGAGGTGAGTATAGCAATATTTTTTATTTTAATTCTCTCTTTTACACATTATTACATTAATGTTGTTGCGATACCCGATACCCGATACCACAAAAGTATCGGATCTCGGTATCGGAAATTCCGATACAGCAAATATCGGCCGATACCCGATACTTGCAGTATCGGAATGCTCAACACTAGTTATAACTGCTAAAAGCCTATTGTCAGTGCCATCTTGATCCAACATTGAAGCTCTGTTATATGCTCAGTTTTAAAGAAGATCAAGATTTACATTATATACTACACTAAAGTTGTATTGCATCATTTAGTATAACCATTCAAATAATCATAGGTTATTTTTCAGGTTTCCACTAGTGGACTATGTCGGATTCAGTGGATTATGCTCGATTCCCTGGACTATATTATACCTGCATGTTTTTTGGTTTTTTTTAATCGGTGAACCAGAGAAAGTGTCAAGGAGTGTTTATTAAAATTTACTATTTTTGTGTATTTTTTTTATTATTTGGTTAGTAAAGGTCGTGTCTGATAGACACCTCTCCATTACTAACATCAGGGCTTTATGCCAGATGTAATTTTTGACAAATAACAGCTAACATAAACCTCATGCCAAATTAACCCGATTGCCAATGCATCAGGGCAATCTGGAAGAGCAAAGGCAAAGTGTCAGCATTGGAGCATCTCATGTTATCAGCCATTTCTGGGACGGATGAAGGCTGGTATTCTTTTGCTGACTAGGCACAAATAACCATTGACCTTCCCAGCCTGATAGTATCAGCTCACAGCTTTCTGCATTACCCTTGCTGGTTTCATAAAATAGAAGGGATTCCACGTAGTTTTTTTCATTTATTTTTTTTTTATTTTGTAAAACAAGCCTAAAAAGTTGAACAATAAACTCTATATAAGGGCTGTCCCACACGTCCAGATAATTCCGGTACCGGAATAAATCGGTACCGGAGTTATCCGTGTCCGTGTGCCTGGGAACTCACGTAGGCCATACGTGCGGCACACGTGTGCTGCCCGTATGGCGAGTGGGTACCACACGGAGCGTGTGGTACCCACGCGTGTGGTACCCTGCATCGTGCTGAATCCGCGATTCATATGTTCCCTGCAGCAGCGTTTGCTGCAGAGAAAATATGAATAATAGTGTTTAAAATAAAGATCTATGTGTCCGCCGCCCTCCCACCCCCTGTGCGCCCCCCCCCGCTGTTCTGAAAATACTCACCCGCTCCCACGTTGGCTGTCGCGGCTTCCTGGTCTGGCCCCATCTTCTCCTGTATGCGGTCACGTGGGGCCAATCATTTACAGTCATGAATATGTGGCTCCACCTCCCATAGGGGCGGAGCCGACTATTCATGATTGTAAATGAGCGGCCCCACGTGACCGCATACAGTAGAAGGCGCGGGGCAGAGAGGAAGGAGTGACAGCCAACGTGGGAGCGGGTGAGTATTTTCTGAACAGCGGGGGGGCGCACAGGGGGTGGGAGGGCGGCGGACACATAGATCTTTATTTTAAAACACTATTATTCATATTTTCTCTGCAGCAAACGCTGCTGCAGGGAACATATGAATAGTGGCTTCAGCACCATGTGGGGGGGACAGCGCTTACTGTAGCGCTGTCTCCTGCATGCACACGGACCCCAGACGGAGAACGTCCGTGTGAGGTCCGTGTTTTACACGGACCCATTGACTCTATTGGGTCCGTGTAATCCATGCGCTCCTATGAACACTGACATGTCTCCGTGTTTGGCACACGGAGACACGGTCCGCAAAAAATCAATGACATCTGAACAGATGCATTGATTTTTATGGGTCTACGTGTGTCAGTGTCTCCGGTAAGTGAGGAAACTGTCACCTCACGTACCGGAGCCACTGACGTGTGAAACCGGCCTAAAAGGCATTCATGAGTATAAGTTTATATCACGTAGAGGGTTGTGAAATTATATATCAGCAGAACGTCAAAAATGGGTGGGCACTCGTCATTTTTTTCTATTTTTTATTTATTAACTTAATATATGGACAGTAACCAACACACTATTTACATACTGCATTTCATGGCTATCTATCTAGTTATCTATTTACCCTTATCTACATATCTACCTATTTATCTATCTGGATTTTTTTTTTAGAAAAACAAGACAGCTAGATGTAGGGTGCAGAGCCTCACAGGAACATAGCAATCTTTCCTTGGAAGGCTACTTTCACACTAGCGTTAACTGCATTACATCGCAAATCGTCTTTTGTCATAAAAAACGCATCCAGCAAAAGTTTTTGCAGGATGCGTTTTTTCCCCATAGACTTGTATTGGCGACATATTGCGACAGATTGGCATACGTCGTGTCCGTCGTACGACATATGTGTCGAAATTTGGCGACATGTCGTCGGCAAAAAACGTTGATTGTAACGTTTTTTGTCTCCGCCTAAACAACGTGTTGCGACGCATCCTGCGGCATGCGTCGTTGGCTACAATGGAAGCCTATGAGCGACGGATGCGTCGGCACACGTCGTACGACGCAATGCAGCGCTGCAATACGTTTTTTTTACACTGAGCATGCTCAGAAGAAGGATTTTGTTGCCAATTGGCCAGACACCCCCAAATCTATATAAACCTGGCCTGGGCCTTCAACCCCACATATGCCAACAAGAAGACCAAGCGAGAAGACTGCCAGCAAGAGCCAGCCAGCCAGCCAGAAGACCCTAGCCAGCCACAGGACCCCAGCCAGCCACAGGAGCCAGCCACAGGAGCCAGCCACAGGAGCCAGCCACAGGAGCAAGCCACAAGACTCCAGCAAGCCGGCCACAAGACTCCAGCCACCATAGAGCCAGTGTGAGTATTGCTATTTTTGTGTGCATCTGTGTGCCTGTGCATTTGTGTGTGTATGAGGTACTGACTACAGCAAGAGCTTAAAACCTGAAGAGAACCAGAGGCCTGCCATCGCCTGCAACAGCCAGTGCCATGCTAGAGTCCAGATCCACCCTGATGTCAGCCACTGTGAAGACAAGCAGCTCCAGCCAGAGGATTGTCAGCCTTTTTTACGTGTGTGTGTGTATGTGTGTGCGTATGCGTCTTCTGATTGGGTCCACCTTTCTGCCTTTGTTGTACATATGTGTATTTGCATAAAGCTTATGTGCTTGTGTGTGTGTGTGTGTATTTTTGTATGGCTGTGTGCTTTTGTAAGTATGTCTTCATGTGCCTGCACCTTATTATGCCTTTGCCAATCTGATGCCTGTTCATGTGGGAGGGTATGTGTCCACGTTCAGGATTGCATCAGGATTTGGTCAGGATTTTTCATCAGTATTTGTGTGGGTGATAAATGCAGAAGTGGTGCATATGTTTCTATTATACTTTTCCTCTAATTGTTACACTCCTGGTTTTGGATTACAAATACTGATGGAAAATCCTGACCAAATCCTGATGCAATCCTGAACGTGGACACATACCAGGCATGTTTGTGTGCATCTTGTTGCTTGCATGTGCATTTGTCCATGCCTAATTGGTTATTTGCCTTTTCCTGATGTATTTACTAAGTATAGTGGTCTGTGCAGCATGTGGTTTAAATGTGTGTATTTTTTTTTTCTTATTTTATTTATTTTTTTATTTTTTTAATCGGAAGTATTTTTGCAAAGTCTAGTCTGCAGCTTGTGGTTTGAATGTGTGAGCGTGCGTTTTTTTTTTTCTATTTAAAAGTGTTGATTTTCTGTTGAAACCATTTGCAGTTGATATACCGTACTTGTATTTAAAATAAAGAGCATTTCAGCTCCTAATTGTGATGTGAAAAAAAAAAGAAAAAAAAAAAGGAATAATAAAATGTTTGTTTAAAAAATGTCCGTAGTATCATTTCAGAAAGGTAAATTTAAAAGTGGTGTATGTACCAATGGTTACACATGCAATACAGAGTTGGTTGACATCTCTTTTTTTAATAAAGGTTATACTTTCAAGGTTTTTTGGGGGAGGTGATTTTTGAAAATAAAATGTGTTAAATATATTTTTACATGGTGGGTTCACATTTCATTTTTTTTTTTTTTTTTACATGGAAATGGTTAGGTGCACCTGTTTTTGGGTTTGGGTGTTCACCTTCATGAACATTTATCACATCATTTTAGCAGGGTGGTTATCGTTAAACATTACCTAGTTCAGGGGGTGGTCTAAATATAAATTCATTATACTTACAGGTACACCAGGGACCACAGCCACCGGCCATCACACAGGACCACAGCCACCGGCTATCCACCAGGACCACATTTTCTATTTAAAAGTAAGTTTTGAAGACCCCAAATCTGCTACTGCAATGTGTAGAGCAGATTGCAAGTATCTTTTTAACTTACAGAGCCACCAGAACCACAGCCACCGGCTATCCCACCAGGACCACAGCCACCGGCTATCCCACCAGGACCACAGCCACCTGCTATCCCACCAGGACCACAGCCACCGGCTATCCCACCAGGACCACAGCCACCGGCTATCCACCAGGACCACATTTTCTATTTAAAAGTAAGTTTTGAAGACCCCAAATCTGCTACTGCAATGTGTAGAGCAGATTGCAAGTGTCTTTTTAACTTACAGAGCCACCAGAACCACAGCCACCGGCTATCCCACCAGGACCACAGCCACCGGCCTTTGTACATCAACAATGTCCTCTTCTGACAGCCCTCCTCCACAGCAACAGCGTGTATCGGTAAGTTAACACAAAATTTTTTTTTTATTTTTTTTTGTTTTTTCATTTACGTTTTTGTTGATCACTACATGCATAAATTATGTTTAAACAGGAAGCTGAATCAGATGAGGAGCTGTCAGAAGGGGGCGAGACGGGTGGAGAGATGCAAGTGGAGGAGGAACCAAGTGTAAGTAGTGGTGAAACAGTTGCTTCACACATCACACTGCACCATACACAAAACAGATTTTCATACATAACTTAACACCGAAAACATGCCTACATTGCAGAGAATTTGTTTCCTTTATTTCAGTCTCCTGCTGCTGCTGACGACCAGTCAACAAATCGTGAAGGTCCTCCCAGCCGTTCCCAGAGTCGGCGTCATCGTCGCCGCGGTCGGCCATCAGTGAGTTTTTTTTTTCGGGAGGGGGATTCTATTGGTACTTTAGTGTTTCAGTGTACTAATTTGTTTGTTTTTCTTCTTCTTTTTTTGCACAGGCTTCACAGCGTGCTCCCGCAGAGGAGTTCGATGACGATATAGACATTGACAGTCTCATCGAGGAGGTTCGCGAGCGGGAGCCACTGTGGAACATGGCTGACCGCAGGCATGCTGATACCAGTTTCTCCCGCCGGCTCTGGGACGAACTGTGCCATAACATCTTTCCAAGGTGGGAGGACCTTCATCCACAGCAGCAGAGCAAACTATGTAAGTATTCACTTTTCAGTGATGTTTTGAGCTGACTGTAATGTATTGCATTTACCAAATTTTTTTTTTCTTTTCATTCTTGTCTTCACAGGTGGAAAGGTTAGGAAGCAGTGGCGGTCACTGAGGGATCGCTTTAAGAGGGAATTTAATGAGGAGATGCAGGCCCTGAGTGGCTCAGCAGGAAGGAAGAGGAGCAGGTATAAATATGGCATGGCCCTCTCCTTCCTGAGGCGAACCATGCTGAGTAGAGTGTAAGTATTCTACAGCCCACTAATAACCATGTTAACCTGTCTAACTTAGTTTGGCTTCAGTCAGGGCTTTTTCATATCAATATATTAATTTCTTTTGTTTTTTCTTTCACAGCACCTTCTCCAGCCACCGGGCGCCTGCATCTTCCTCTGCACCCTCTGGAGCGATCCCTCCTGAGTCCGCCACTGAGGGCCACATCGGTAGGCCCCAAACCACTGACCCCTCCTCTGACCCCTCTGTCCCCTCCACCTCATCTGCCCCAAGCAGTGGAGCATTATTGCAGCCTTCATTGCTCGCATCCGATGCTGAACAGATAGCGTTTCCTTTACCCCACCCCTCTGATCCTGCCACCTCGAGACCACCATTAGGTTCGTGGCGGCAGCGACAGAGGGGTCAGGAAAAGAGCTATGCTCCTGAGTTCTTACATCTGAATGCATCCTTCCAAAGCTTTTTCAAGATCTTTTTTTTCAATCCATGCTCAGGAGCATGGAGAAGCTTTCTCTTCAGCAACAGATGCGGGTAATGAATACCTGCCATAATGCTCTAATGAAGGCCCTTAATGAACCCGAATCTGCCCACACATCCACTACAATCCCACCCCAGGCCCCATTTCCACACCAATCCCCACCCCAGGCCCCATTTCCACACCATACCCCCCATTACCAAACCCAGCCCCAATACCCACACCAGCCTCATTACCAAACCCAGCCCCAATCCCCACACCAGCCACATTACCAAACCCAGCCCCAATCCCCACACCAGCACCATTACCAAACCCAGCCACAAACCCCACGCCAGCCCCATTACCAAACCCAGTCCCACTACCCAACCCAGTCCCACTACCCAACCCAGTCACAATACCCAACCCAGTCCCAACACCCAACCCAGTCCCCATACCCATCCCGGCCCCCAAACCAAATTCCTTCCCCACTGTTTTCTTCCTTGCCCAGCTTACCTTCCCCAGTAAGTATTCCCCCTACCCCAACACCACCCCCCTCTGGTCAGCCTACTGGTTTACCCCCCCTTCCACTGCACCCCAAACAAGTAGGGTTTCCCCACCTATCGACGTGGTCCAACCTTCCTGCCCCTCCTCCCCTCGTATCTCCACCCCACACTTTGAAGACTTGTAACGTTGTTTTTTAAATGTTAATGTAAATATTATTTACAAAAATGTGCACATTTTTTTTAAAAAAATTGGAAAATAAAAAATATCAATTTTTTTGGCAAAAAAAAAATGTATTAAAAAAAAAGAGTTAAAATAAAATTTTCTCTGATTTAAATTCTAGTCTTTGTGTGTGTGTGGATTTATTAAGGTATATAAATAAAAAAGGTAAAATAAAAACAAACACCAGACGTGTGAAAGGTATAACATATTGGTTTTACTAGCAAGAAAACCACGCTTTTGGGCCTTTTTTTGGGGGGGTAGAAACACATTTTTTACATAAACCAAACACATGTAAAACAGGTTACACAATTATGTCTTGCCATGGGATCCGCCCGACAGGTGACACAAAATAATCAGCAAACTGGTCCCTCATCCTTGTAACAGAACCTGTGGAGCGAACCGAGCTGCTGCGGTAGTCCCACAAGGTTGTCTCCAACTCTTCGTCATCCAAGGAAATAGACAAAGTTGTGGAGCACCACACAGGCTTTAACAACCTCGTCTATAGTTGTGGTTTTCAGTTTGATTGCCGTCAGTAGAACTCGCCACTTCGCCGTCAATATACCGAAAGAACACTCTACTACTCTTCGTGCCCTAGTAAGCCGGTAATTAAATACCCACTTGGTACGGGTTAAGTTCCGGCTACTATACGGTTTCAGTAGGTGCGGCGACAGTTGAAAGGCTTCATCACCTACACAAACATATTCCATGGCTGGTTCACTTGTTCCTGGCAGTGGTCTGGCTGACGGGAAATCGTAGGTCTCTCCATAAAGGCAACGACCCATTGGAGAGTTTTTAAAAACTTGCGAATCGTTGGACCGTCCATACGCTCCTATGTCCACGGCAAGGAACTTGCAGTTGGCGTCTGCAATAGCCATAAGAACGATGGAGAAATACTTCTTGTAATTATAGTACTCCGATCCTGTTCCTGCCGGTTTCGCAATCCTTATATGTTTCCCGTCAACTGCACCCACACAATTTGGGAAATTGCAAAATTGCTGAAACTGTTCGGCACTTCTCAACCAGATTTCCATGGATGGTTGGGGGATATACTCTGGCTGTAAAGTGGTCCAAATAGCCCGACATGTCTCCTTCACTATTCCTGAAATAGTGGAAATGCCCAGCCGGAATTGGTAATGGAGCGAAGACATTGATTCACCAGTAGCTAGGAAGCTGGAAAAAAAAAAAAAAAAATGTTAGAAAAAATTGCACAGACCAAAAAGTTTCAATAAATGGCACTGTGAACATTTTTTTTAGGACGGAACACACAATAAAACCTGCATGAAACCGGTGTAAAATAGTGGAATGGCCGCAAACAAAACAAAAATTACATGCTGCAGAAAATAGTGCGCAATATGTCAGCGCAGTATTGTCTGCAGCATGTAATATAACATTCAATATCAGCAATCACAGAAAAAAAAGCAGTTGCATGTCAACAAACCCCCCAAAAAAACACAAAAACTGCAGAAAATGCAACGCAATATTTCAGCGCAGTATTTTCTGCAGTCTGTTATAGGACATTCAATATGAGCAATGACATTAAAAAAAAAGCAGTGGAATGGCCGCAAACAAAACAAAAATTACATGCTGCAGAAAATAGTGCGCAATATGTCAGCGCAGTATTGTCTGCAGCATGTAATATAACATTACAAATGAGTAATGAAATAAAAAAAGAGGCTTACCGCAGGGTCACCATCAGCCGCTCTGCCGGTGTGATGGCAAGCCTCATCCTTGTGTCCTGCCTTCGGATGACATCCTCCAGTTTTTGAAGCAAAAAGTCGAAATGTTCCATCCTCATCTGCACGTAATTGTAGAATTTGTGTGGATTGTGCCGCAACTCCAGGTACAGAGTGGACTGGACACCCCGAGTCATCCGTAGTTCATTAATCGGATGTATCCAGAGTCGCCTTCGTCTCCGTTGCTGCAGAAGCATCCTACGTTTTTCCGCTGCCGCCTCCTTCTCCCGCACTATGATATCCAGGCGATTCGTCTCAAAGATAACGTCGGTAACCAAACTCGCAATCCTCACAAGAACACCTTCCATCGCTGCCACAAAACTAAAACCCTCAAAGATGGGCTGTAAAAACAGTAACTATATAGTTTTCCATATTTTTCAGTAGCCAATCAAATTTGGGAGCCTCCCATTTTAAAAACGGATCCGTCGTAAAAACGGATGCAACGGATGTTAAAAATGGATGCAACGTATGCAACGCATCCAGTATTTCGACAGAAACGTTTAGCGGATTTGCGACGGATCCGTCGAAATGCTGTATGCGTTGCATACGTTTTTCACTTTTGTGACGCATCCGTTTTTTCGGCAAAAAAGCGGATTTGCGACGTAATGCAGTTAACGCTAGTGTGAAAGTAGCCTAAGTCAAAAAGAGTTGAAGCTGCACACCATAATACAGTTAAGGTGCTATTTATTAGCCCATGCCGCAGCTTTTCGGTCTAAGGCTACTTTCACACTAGCGTCATGCACTGCATGTTGCGGCGCACCGATGCATACTGTGGAAGCGCCGCACAACGGGGGCAGCGGATGCTGTTTTTCAACGCATCCGCTGCCCCATTGTGAGGTCCGGGGAGGCGGGGGCGGAGTTCCGGAAATGCTGGACATGACGCACCAAAAAACGTTACATGCAACGTTTTTTGGTGGCGACGGTCCAACGCAACACAACGCAACCGTCGTACGACGGTTGCGACGTGTGGCAATGCGTCGCATTGCGTCGCTAATGCAAGTCAATGGAGAAAAAATGCATCCTGCAAGCATTTTTGCAGGATGCATTTTTTCTACAAAACGACGCATAGCGACGTGCAGTGCACGATGCTAGTGTGAAAGTAGCCTTAGCTGTGGACCTTTCATAAGATGTCTTTGTTCTCAAAAAAGTATGACGTAGTGCTAATGGGAGATTTCAGCTATCCAGATATCTGCTGTGAATTTCTCTTGGGCAAAAGTAATGAGTCAAAAAAATTCTTATCTTTTCTCCCTGACAACTTTATCCTTCAAAAGGTAAAAAAAATCAACAAGAAGATCTGTCATGTAGGACCTAATTCTCATCAACAGGGAAGAAGTTAAGTCAAGTTGGCTGGGAATTTAGGAGTCAGCGATCATGCTTTTGTTAGGACTGGTGGAACATACCAAATAATAATTAGAGATGATATAAGGTGCGTTCGCAGTCCGGGGTCCACCGTGCAGCTAAGACACCTGCTGCTTGGTAATGACAGACTATATGGCGGTATAATGTGAGTACACACATGAGTTAGCTTCACCCGGTATGAAGGAAGCGAACCCTGTTGTGTCACAGGGCAGCGATACCGCACAGAGAGCGCAAGCCAGGCGTCACAGAACTCTGCTCCAAGACTCAGGGTAAGAGTCCCTCTAGATCTCTTGCACTCGACACCACTACTGCAGTGCCAGGGAAACAACTAAAGTAAATATTTACCGCACAGGAGTGCGTGCTGCGCCTCTCTGGCGGACACCACCAACCACCCTAACTAGGGCCAGCAAAGCTCACTATCTGCACACGGCGCCGCTCTTGCGGTCGCTGCTAACTGGATTCAGCAACTTGTGCAATTGTGCAGGATAGCACTGTCGGATGCTAGGTAGCTCTACCATTAGCGAGCAGGCAACAACACTAGGGATGGGAATGATTCAGAGCTTTCATCCATCGACAGGAATTCATCCACACACACACAAGTTACCGTATATACTCGAGTATAAGCCGAGATTTTCAGCCCAAATTTTTGGGCTGAAAGTGCCCCTCTCGGCTTATACTCGAGTCACGGTCTGTGGCAAGGTCAGCGGGTGAGGGGGAGAGGGCGCTGAGGCATATTTACCTAGTCCCGGCGATCCTGACGCTCCCCCTGCCCGTCACACTGTCTTCGGGTGCCGCAGCTCTTCCCCTGTACAGCGGTCATGTGGGACCGCTCATTAGAGAAATGAATATGGGCTCCACTCCCATAGGGGTGGAGCCGCATATTTCTCTAATCAGCGGTGCCGGTGACCGCTGATAGAGGAAGAGGCTGCGGCACCCGGAGACCAGCTGTCCGGGGGAAGGAGCAGGACGCCGGGAGCAGGTAAGTATCGCATAGTTACCTGTCCACGATCCACACGCCGGGTGCCGCTCCGTCTTCCCGGCGTCTCTCCGCTCTGACTGTTCAGGTCAGAAGGCACGATGACGCATATAGTGTGTGCGCCGCCCTCTGCCTGATCAGTCAGTGCGGAGAGACGCCGGGACCGGATGCTGGGGAGCTGCAAGCAAGAGAGGTGAGTATGTGTTTTGTTTTTTTTATTGCACAGCAGCAGCAGAGTTATATATGGCACAGATTTATGTGGAGCATCTATGGGGCCAAACTGAACGCTGCAGAGCATTCTATATGGCACAGCTATATAAGGAGCATCTATGGGCCAAACTGAACAGTGCAGAGCATATAGGGAACAGATTTATAATGAGCATCTATGGGGCCAAACTGAACGGTGCAGAGCATATAGGGCACAGCTTTATAAGGAGCATCTATGGGGCCAAACTGAACGGTGCAGAGCATATAGGGCACAGCTTTATAATGAGCATCTATGGGGCCAAACTGAACGGTGCAGAGCATATAGGGCACAGCTTTATAAGGAGCATCTATGGGGCCAAACTGAACGATGCAGAGCATATAGGGACCAGATTTATAATGAGCATCTATGGGGCCAAACTGAACGGTGCAGAGCATATAGGGCACAGCTTTACAAGGAGCATCTATAGGGCCAAACTGAACGGTGCAGAGCATATAGGGCACAGCTTTATAATGAGCATCTATGGGGCCAAACTGAACGGTGCAGAGCATATAGGGCACAGCTTTTTAAGGAGCATCTATGGGGCCAAACTGAACGGTGCAGAGCATATAGGGCACAGCTTTATAAGGAGCATCTATGGGGCCAAACTGAACGGTACAGAGCATATAGGGCACAGCTTTATAATGAGCATCTATGGGGCCAAACTGAACGGTGCAGAGCATATATGGCACAGCTTTATATGGAGCATCTATAGGGCCATAATGAACGGTGCAGAGCATTCTATATGGCACAGCTATATATGGATAATATATTGGGCAATAATCAATGGTATGGAGCATTATATATGGCACAGCTTTATATGGAGCATCTATGGGGCAATAATGAATGGTATGGAGCATCTATTTTTATTTTTGAAATTCACCGGTAGCTGCTGCATTTTCCACCCTAGGCTTATACTCGAGTCAATAAGTTTTCCCAGTTTTTTGTGGCAAAATTATGGGGGTCGGCTTATACTCGGGTCGGCTTATACTCGAGTATATACGGTAATAAGTTTACACTAGCGCATGGCCGAGCGGCCATTCAAACCTTTTATAGCAAGTATTGCTCTCGGACCTTCCTGATGGTCCAATAGGAGCCACAACAAGACCTGTGCATGTGACCCCAACCTCCAATGGGAGGTCATCCCGTCGGCATGCTCAGTGTGGGAAAAGCAGGACTTAGTCCCTGAAACTCCTGCTCACTGCTGAACAGTGCTGGCTCCAAAGGCAGAGCCTGGAAAGGTAGCAGTATCTGCTTGAGCCAGACGCTGGGATCGACATCTCTGCTGAGCAGGTTCCACTGCGGCTGGAGGAGAATGGGAGACCCCAGTGGACATGGTTCGAGATTTCCCTGTGAACCTAACAATGCTATCCTCAGATTTTGGATTATAAGAGGAAGACCTGCAGGGAGTCAGATTTTAGTATGGAGTTCAGAAAGACAGATTTTAATGAACTCAGAAAGAGGTTAGGAAAGGTCCAATGGCCAGATTTTCTAAAGAACAGAAATATTCAAAAAGTATGGGAGTTTTTCCTAAATAAAATTCCTACTACACAATCAGTAGCAATCCCGAAAAGAATGAAGAATTGGAAGCATTTAAAGATAGATAAACACAGAACTTAAACACTTGCTAAAAAGGTTTAAGAATTGTACAGCATGGGCCATTTATATGGATACACCTGCGTGGGCCATTTATAAAGTTGCATTCAAAAATGGCCAACTTCAAAATGACCACCATGGTCACCGCCCATCTTGAAATGTTTTCCCCCTTCCATATACTAATGTGCCACAAACAGGAAGTTGATATCACCAACAATTTCCATTTTATTTAGGTGCATCCATATACATGGCCCACCCAGGTGTATCCATATAAATGGCCCAGCCTGTATATCAAATGGAAAGAGGGGGACATAGAAAAGATCTTTGAACAAATTATTAATCAGCATTCATGTAAGTACTTGGATAAGAATACAGTACTACACCTGAGTCAGCATAGGTTTGTAGCAAACAAGTCATGCCAGACTAATCTAATTTCCTTCTATGATGGAATCGCTAACTGGGTGGATCAGGGAAATGCGGTAGATATGGTAAATCTTGACTTTAGCAAAGTATTTGATGAAGTATATCATACTATACATATTGAAAAAATGACCAAGCATGAGGTTAACAAGTGTATGGTTAGGTAGATTCCTAACTGGCTCAGTGATCAAACTCAAAGAGTGAAAATAAATGATTGCACATCCAATTGGAAGAGTGTTTCAAATGGGGTACCACAAGGCTCTGTCCTGGCCCCAGTGTTGTTCAATTTTTTCAACATTTTTACAAATGATCTAGATAAGAGAACTGAAAGTAAACTAATCAAATTTGCAGACAATGCAAAGCTAGGAGGATAGCTAACACTAGAGAAGACAGAGAAATGATACAGAAGGATCTATATAAGTTTTAACAATGGGCAATGACTAATAGAATAGTATTTAAAAGGTACAAATGCAATATTCTACATCTGGATAAGAAAAACCTGAAATTGCATCTACAGAATGGGAGGAATAGCACTAAGTAACAGCACGTGTGAAAAATACGGGCATACTAATTGATCAAAGACTGCACATGAATCAACAGCGTGATGCAGCAGCAAAAAAAGGCAAGTGCAGATATGGACTGTATTAAGAGAAGCATAAAGTCTAGATCATGTCAAGTAGTTGTCCCCCTCTACTCCTCCTTGGTCAGACCTCATCTGGAGTACTGTATCCTGTTCTGCACACCACATTTTAAAAAAGTCATCCATCATCTGGAGCAAGTTCAGAGAAGTGCTACCAGAATGGTGAGAGGACAGCAAACTAAGTCATACAAGGAACAGTTAAAGGATCTGGCAATGCTTAGCTTGAAAAAAAGAAGTTTAAGAGGATAATTAATATCTTTATACAAATATCTGAATGGGTTACATAGTGTAGAGAGATCTGCCTTATTTTCATTTTCATGTGCAAATGTGAGAAGCAATGGAATTAAATTGAAAGGGAGAAAATACAGATTAGATATTAGAAAAAACTTTTTAACACTGAGGGTAATCAATGAGGGGAACAGGCTGCCAAGAGAGGTGGTGAGTTCTCCTTCAATGGAAGTCTTCAAACAGAGGCTGGACAGACATCTATCTGAGATGGTTTAGTAAATCCTGCACTGATCAGGGGGTTGGACACAATGACCCTGGAGGTTTCTTAGGACTCTAACATTCTATGATTCTAAGGTTGAGGTCACTTGGACATTAAAAAAACTGTGTTTGCGTTACAGAGTTCAAAAAGAGTTCAACAGACTCCAAGGGGAGCTCAGAGATTTATACACATATTTTCCAGGCAAATAACAGCTAATTCAGTAATGCGATCTGTACATATTTATTTGCTGCAAATTAAAACTCATTGGAAAATTTGGCGAATCCTGCGAATTAGAATTTCAAAATATCCACTAATTTCTATACCCTGCAATAATGAACTGTAATATTATTTTTCTCAAGAACAACACACATTCCCTCCTTGAACTTTTTAGTGACTCGACCATTATAACATCATGAGGCAGAGTTCAAAAATCTCACTGCTCTTACATAAAAAACTTGCTTTCTATGATGATGATTAAATCTTAATTCCTTTAAATGTAACGATGATTCCCTGTCGTCATTGTAGGACTGGATAGAAAAAGTTAATTAGAGATATCCCTTGCACTGTGCCGTCATACATTTGTACATTGTTTCTAGACTGTCCCTAAGTCTTCCCTATTCCAAGCTAAATTGCCCAAGTTTGATAACCTGTCTTGGTAGTTCATCAATACAGTTCACCCATTCCGTAAAAATAACCTTGGTCACTCCTCTCTGCACCCATTGTAGTTCAGTTATGTTTACCTTAAACATTGGAGCCACAAATTGTATACACTATTCTAAGATTTGGACACATGGAAAAAAAGGTAACTACAGTATTTTAAAACTGTTTAGCGGTTATAATTAAACAAACATATGCACCACAAAAATACTGCCTTTATTGCCACAAGTACCTTTCCATGCGTGTACCCACCAAACAACACAGCATTCAGGGTTATGTTTTTTTGTTGAGGGGTAATTGTATTTTGTACTGACTTAATTTTGTAGATTACAGATGAACCATGGGCGGACATACCGCCTGTTCAACCTGTGCAACCGCACAGGGGCCCAGAGCCGGAGGGGGCCCCCGACGAACATACAAAGCAATGAATGTGAATGACAGCCGGGGGCAGGATTACTGCTAACAGGAGAAGCAGGGGGGCCCACTCTGCTGCACGCATGTGATATGACAGTTAAACGGGCCCCTCCTCACCTGCTAGCATATATTATGCTGCTGTCCAGCCGGCTGTCACTGCTGCGGTCTGCGTTGAGGTGATGGGTAGTAGACGCTGGACCAGGAAGAGAGAAGAGAGGAGGAGGAAGGGCCTCTCAGTCACAGTGAGTCACTGAAGCTTGATCTGCTTGTGACTCACTGTTGCTGTGCACGTGCAGCAGTTCGTGCACTCTTCCCAGAGCCTCAGTGATCCACGGGACTGGGTCTTTACGTTAACATGAAAATAGGGGGTGTGAGGGGAGGAATGAATTAATCACTGGTCTAGGTAGGGGAAGAGCCGGCCCCCCTGGAATAAATGTAATAAAATGATCGATCCACTATATAGGGGGTGGATGGGGATAGAGATCTACAGAGCGCCTGGTACATGTTTATGGTTATATGGAGTGCACAGTGACATTTGTGTATGGTTACCTCTCAGCCAGTCACAGACTGCCTTCGGCTGGGTTCACATTACGCTTCTGTAGTCCGTTAGATGGACTGCATTACACCACGGCATAATGCGGTGTAACACAGTACGTTAATGCCGCCATTAAGCCCTATGTCGGACGCATCGCTAGCGCACTCCCAAAATGGGCATGTGCAAGCGATGTGCTGTCATTGAATGACTGACCCTGGGACACGGGCTGCAGCATTTCCGGGTCCGTCACCATAAGCGCAGATAAAGCATCTGCTAGCTCTATCTGCGCTAGCGCGATGGCATGTCGGCACTTGCGTTAACACAGCCCGTTTAACACATGTGTTGAACGGGCGGCTGTTAACGCAATGTGAACCTAGTCTTACAAGCACATCTGTGATTGGCTGACAGGATGATCTGCAAGTGTCTTCTGTGCAGATATGACATCAATTGCATGACTGCTTTGTGTTATATTCCGTTGTTAAGTATGGAACTTAAATTTATTATTTAGAGTTGCTAGTTGTGTTCTAAAGTGATAATAAATATTACAACCTATATGTTTACATAACTTTGTTGCGCTATGGAGGGGGGGGGCCCGGGAAGATTTCTTGCACAGAGGCCTTCTGCAGTTTGTTACCGCCCTGATGAACAACTATGTATCGTTTGCTTTACACTTCACAAGTACTATATTGTGCTGGTATATTACATAACATCTCAATAAAATACATTTAAATTTGTGGGTGTAACATGAAAAAATGTGAAAAAGGTTAATTTTAAGGTCTATGTATAGAAGAGGACATATGGAGTCTATACTACACTGTGTGCACAGTTATTAGGCAATTTGTAGTTTTGATAACACATTTTATTAAACATCTGCAGCACTGTCAGTCAGTTCAAAAAGATAATAAACCTGAAACCTGAATATTTAATAAAGTAAAATTGTGGTTTTGTCTTTCTTAGCTGGATATTTATGTCAGCAGAATTATTGGGCAACTATTAGTGAGCAGACTATTATGTAATTAAACTAAAAATGAAAAGTTTCCCTTCTCAATTGTTTATTTTCATCTGTTAAAATGAGAATAATAACCAAACAACTTAAAATGTTTAAAAATACCTAATTTTTCAGACTATAAGATGCACCGGACCATAAGATGCACCTACGTTTTAGAGAAGGAAAGCGCATACAGATAGATCACATAGAGATGCCACATTCAGGGGGGTTTGAGTATGCCCTAGTGGTGGTAGATATAATCTCAGGGTGGCCTGAAGCTTTTAAGGATTAAAATTAGTCAGCCAAAACCTCTGCAAGAAAGCTTCTCTCTGAAATAGTGTGCAGATATGGGCTCCCAGATACCATAGAAAGTGACCAAGGGCCTGCATTCACAGTCAATCTCACAAAAGAGATATGGGAGACCCTAGGGATAGAGTTAGCCATATACATGCAATACCACCCACAGAGCAGTGACAAGGTTGAGAGGTTAAATGGGACACTAAAAGGTAAAATGCTCAAAGCAGAACAAGAAACAGGGAAGCCATGGCATGAGAGTCTTCCTCTCGCATTCTTTAGTGTCAGACACACACCAGCTGGTCCAACCAAACTTAGCCCATATGAGATCCTGTTTGGAAGTGCTCCCAGGCTAGAATTGTACTTCCCACATCAGTTACCTATGCAATATGACACCTTCACTAAAATTGTGATTGAACCGACCAAACACCTAACTAAAACACATTCTACAGATTTTTCATCAATTCCAGGTCCTGAGGATCTCGAAGGAGCCCACCAGATCTTGTCCAGTGACTGGGTCCTCACCAAGAGGTTCAACAGATGTACCCTTGAGCCCAAATACGATGGCCTGTTCCAAGTTCTGTTGACCATTGCCACAGCAGTCAAACTTGAAGGAAAGCCCATATGGATCCACGCTTCCCACTGGAAGAAGGTGCTAGATCCAGAGGCCAGTGGTGGCTGCCACTCTTCATCCATCTAACACTTATCCTTTATGTAGCCCAAAGTGTAACCAGTCACCAGGAGGCAGTCACCTATGAAGAGGGCATAGTGAACTTCTGGTATAATGTCTCTACCCCAAGAGTAATATTTCAATTTGACTATTGTCTCATAGTAGAATGCCCAGGCCCCATGGCACAATTTGACATCTGGTTAGGCAAACAATTCATCTGTGTCACCATTGCGGAAACAGGGGAAGGGTCAAACTCTGAGGATTGGTCACTCATTGGGTGGCACACAGGTAAAAGAGATTGAGGCTATAAACCAGCCCAGGCCCTGCAACACAGAGACAAATAGTGAGCCAGCCTATTAACCCACATGACCCTAACCAAAGCCCCTTTAAGGATAAGAGGGGCCTTCCAGGTTCAATACTCCCTCCCCATCCCTGCCTCTTATTGCCTCAAGTAGGGATGCATAGTTCTGTAGCTTACCGTTAACAATCCCTCAGAGAATGACCAAAGGTTGTATGTACTAGGCTCAAGTATCAAACTTGGGAAAGAGGGAAATGGTGAAAAAATGGGCACATTTTGGTTAAGAAACATTGATACAGGCCCATCCCTGACACACAAACAGAAGAGATGAATGAATGATTACTAGGAGCTAAATTCCTATTAGATCTAACCTATGAGGATAAACTGGCCATAGAAACAGGATTCTCTGACTCCAACATCTGGCTAGAATGGGTAAGATACTCTTTCAACAATGTAAATAGCTCCTCATGAATAGCCTGCACCACTGCCCAAACTCATTTAGGCACAGTGCCTTTCCCAATATATCCAAGAGTAGATGAAGAGGGATTTACGTGTGCCCTATTACTGTACATGAACAACCACCCAGGTAACTCACAAAAATGCCAAGCTGTATTCCATTTATACCCACATTAGCAAAATAAGGATCTAACTGGCCATGGGATCACCCCCTATTCAGGGAATTACACATGTTTTGAATGTGATGCTCCCAGGGTATATGTAAATAAGTTACCATCTGACTATTGCAATCATGTCAACTAGTTCCAGGCAGGAAGACCATACAATGATTCTTTGTTGGTAGGCCAAATTTACCAATTACCCAACGTGTATTGGCTATGTGGTGACATGAAAATTAGGCCCAGACTGTAGACCACCTGGAAAGGACGATGTGTATGGTAAAAGCCGTCCTTCCACATATTTGATCTGCCCAGCTGGGATCAGGTACTCCGAGATGATCACCTATCCCAGAAGGTAAAAAGGAAACTACAAGGTTCTTTTGATCCCCATATCTACATAGGCACCATTGGTGTCCCACAGGGAGTATCTGACAAATTCAAGCCAGATATGAGGTAGCAGCTGGATTTGAATCCATTACCCCCATGATAGGAGTAAATAAAAACGTAAAATAGATAAACTACCTATGCTATAATCAACAATGGTTTGCAAAGTACACTAGGGATGCTATAAAGGGACTTATTGACCCATTAAATTTGCAATAGCTATCCTATCTGTTTTAATTGTATTAGCCTTAATTCTATGCTGCATAGCTCCATGCCTTAAGAAAATGATGATGAAAACCATGGAAACCACAGTGATGACCATAAACGCCGACTTCAATGATCTTCTAGATGGAATATGCTGCAGTGAAACCATAAGAGGAATGCCATATCCACCTCCCCCGCAATATGTCTGACTGAAACATGCCAATGAGGAAGAGAGTAGGATCTGACTTCCTTCTGCACAAGTACATTAAGAAGTGGTCAATCTACTAGAGATGGGTCGTCTTGCAAGCAGTGAAACAACCATTAGTGCACTAAGACAGATCGATAGGCTCGATGAGATTAGGGTTTTGATTTTGCATATGTACAAAGGGGGGCTGTTAAGGATATGTATTAGATATCCAAAATGTACGCTTGCAGACAAAATGAACACTTAGCTGAATATATATATAAGAATCACAGATACTGATTAATGTGTGTACGTGCTCTAAGTCATACCTGTCAGTAGGTTTTAGAACATTCAGGTGGACTTTGATATGCCAACTGTAACGCTGTCGCTGAGACTGGTTGGCGCGGGCGTCTGGGGATGTGGCCCCACTGGACCACAAACCGAACTTACCTGGAAGGGGCGTAACTAAGTAGCTTCCTAGGTGTTTGCTTGAGCCTCTGATGGTGAGGTCAGACTTGTGCAATAGGAAGCTACCAGGTATCACTCCAGGGTGGAGTCGGACTGTGGATGCTGATCCCACCAGGGACAAGACACAGGCAGGCACGGCTGTGATACTGGCTGACGGAGATACAGGAAGGCAGACGGGCACGGCTGGCACTGGCAGACAGGTATACAGGCAGATGTATGGAAACAGGTAAGAACCTGTTCAGTCTGGTGAATATAAACAAACAGGTAGAGACCGGTACGGGAAGAGAGGTAAAGCAAGAGCGGATGCAAAGCAGAACCACAGGAGGCGGAGCAAGAGAAGAGAAGGAGAAGGCAGAGCAGAGAGGGAGGAGGTGGAACGAAGTGCAGAGAAGGAGAAGGCGGAGCAGAGAGGGAGAAGGTGGAACTAAGAGCAGAGAAGGAGAAGGCGGAGCAGAGAGGGAGAAGGTGGAACTAAGTGCAGAGAAGGAGAAGGCGGAGCAGAGAGGGAGAAAGTGGAACTAAGAGCAGACAAGGAGAAGGCGGAGCTAAGAGCAGGAGGCGGAGCCACATGCAGAAACGCAGGAGGCGGAGCCAAGAGCAAGAGACGTAGAACCGCAAGGAGCGGAGCCAGGTAGAACTGCAAGGAGCGGAGCCGCAGAGCAAGAGTAGAGCAGAGCTGCAGAGCAAAGCCACAGAGTGCAGAGCTGAGAGCAAAGCAGAGAGGCACAGAACCACAGGTTGTGGCAGAACTGAGCAGAGAGAAGCAGAGCCACAGACAGTGGCGCATAGAGCAGAAAGATAAGGCGGAGGTACACACAGTAGAGTGGGAAATGACTAAAGACAAAGGAGAAACAAGAATGGACATAAACCAGAGTTCAGACAGGAACAGACACGGATACGCAAACAGAACACAGATGAAGGCCTGCTAATTGCAGCCCTCTGAGACAGGAAACAGACATGACCTGGCAGCTCAGTAGCAAGTGCAAACTGAGGGAAATAGTTTGCTCAGGCATCCTCCAATGAGTGAGGATGCCTTAAGTATCAGAGGCCTCTAGGCCATTGGCCAGGGACACCTTAGGGAGGTGCACACAGTCTCAATAAGAATCCAGAGTGGCTGGCGCCGCCCCCCTATGCACACAGCTAGGAAGTGTACACAGAGCAAGCAGCCATGAAGCACATGGCATGGAGCTGGCAGCAGACAGATCTCACAGCATGGCACTGGGTGAGAGAGTTGATGTAACAGGCACGTGGGGAATGGAAGGCCATGCAGTGATGCCAGCAGGGTTGTTACAGCAACGTGTCCACTGAGCTAATCAAGAATGAAGTAATACTTAGGAGAAAAACAGAATCATAAAAATAACGCATATTGATTAGAGTAATCCTGAGGAAGGGTAACTCTCAGAGTGAGGAGTGTGAGAACAGAGAGAATGATGATGAGGATAACTCTACTCATGTTATGTCAAATTAGCAAAATAACTCAGTAGAGGCAAAAATTGCAATTATTTGACAACTACATGCATAAATCAGCACTTGGGTGATTAACAAGCCTGAGTGTTCTCACACAGGTCTATGGCCGCAAAAATTCCACTTGTTTACCACCTACAGTCGGTGAGAGGGAGAGCCAGTCAGCTATTATGAAAGTGGACATGACTGCTGTTTTTGCGACACCTAGCACAACACATCTTTTTTAATCCGCTATATCATCGCTGCCTGCACCTCACTCATGGTCAAGCAGTTTGTACTGTTCTCTGTACTCCACCCTCTCTCAGCACAGCAGCTGGCCCTTGGTCCCACAATTGTGGTCACATAAAAGAATGGTTCCTCCTGCGCATGCAAAACCTCCACCATCTCCAGTCCGCTGGCCACAGAAATGCTGTCTTTCCACCTGATGAATACAGACAGTTTCAGAAAGTTGATGGTCGTTGCAGTCCCCCAGTACCAGTTGCCCAGTCACCACTACTTCTCTAAGAAAGCTGTGCCTGCACTACACCAGCATATCACAGATAACATCATTCGTTCTCTGAAACCAATCTATGTATGCTAGGATGCATTTCACCACTGACACCTGGATAAGCAAACAAGGGCAGGGATATTACATCTTGCTGTCAGGGCACTGGGTGTCTCTGTTGGCTGTTGTGGGCAAGTAGTCAATGGGCTGCTCCACAAATCTTTGAATCCCCAAGGCTTGCGGGACAAAGGTGTGTATCTTACACTTCCTCCACTGCTTCTGGCTCCTCCACCTCCTATAAGGCCTTCACATGTGCCCTCAAGCTCTCCCTTAATCAGACACACGTTCCAACAGTGCAAATGGAATGCCCCCTACCTCCGTACTGTGCAGCCAAGGCTCACTGCAATCAAGCAGTGTTCAAATTATTGTGCCTTGGAGATTGGAGTCACAAAGCTCAAGAGTTCTGAACAGCTATCCAGGCCAAGTTAGATTAATGGCTGTCTCCACTGAACCTGGAGCTAGGAAAGTCCATGTGTGATAACCTTGCAAACCTGGTGGTGGCCCTACTCCTAAGCATCCTCACACACATGCCTTGCATGGCTCACATCCTCAACCTGGTGGTACAGCAATTTCTCCATCACTATCTCCACCTGGATGCCCTGCTGTAGAAAGCATGGCCGCTGTGTGCTCACCTCCGACAATCGCACCCCACAGTTAATTGACTTGCAATGCTACAGAGGTCTTTCAATCTATCGGTTAACCAATTGATTTGCGATGTTCCGACATGGTTGAATTCCACTCTGAACATGTTGCAGTTAGTGATGAGCGAATATACTAGTTACTCGAGATTTACTAAGCACCCTCAGGTGTCCTCCGAGTATTTTTTAGTGCTCGGAGATTTCATTTTTATTGCCGCAGCGGAATGATTTACATCTGTTAGCCAGCATAAGTACATGTGGGGATTCCCTAGCAACCAGGTAACCACCTACTTATACTTATGCTGGATAACAGATGTAAATCATTCAGCTGCGGCAATAAAAACTAAATTTCCGAGCACTAAAAAATACTCGGAGGACACCCGAGCGTGCTCGGGAAATCTCTAGTAGCGAGTATATTCGCTAATCACTAGTTGCAGTAACTGTGGCGGCAGTGACGAGCCCTGGTGCAGCATTTCCTTTTGAATAGCCTTGGCCAATACAGTATGAACGTGGTGCAAATCACGCTTGCAGAGTTGGCACAGAAGAAGGACCTTTGCATTCTTCAGCATAGTCTTGAAATGTATACTAAGATGGTTGCTGCTGATAATTCCTTCATCATTATCACTATTCCGTTCATCTACATGCTGAAGCACATTTTGGATAGACTGCATGAGGAGGTGGTGGTCCCAGAGGGAGAGGTGAAAGCAGAGGAGGATGCAGAAGGGATAACAATATCTCAAATTTCTGAACTGTCGTCGCACAGGCGGGTGCCATGGGAGGTTGTCTTCCAACAATCAAGGGGGGTTTATGGTACCAGACGAACTGTTAGTGAAGATGCAGGAGCTGAGGAACAAATGGAAGAGAATGAGGAGGAAGAGGTGATGGACTTGCAAAAGTCACTAGATGAAGAGGTTGATGATCCCCGCTCTGTTGTCCATGGTTGAAGGGTGGGGACATAGGAAGCAACCTTGATTGTTACCTCACAACCAACACAACATGGACTTGGACCTCGTGAAAGCGCCTGACACATAGGCGCCTTCTTTCTGCACTATCTTCAACAAGATGACCGTATTCTTTGGATTAGAAATAGTGCTGACTACTGGGTTGCCACTCTAGATCCATGGTACAAGAGTAAATTTAGCCAGATGCGTCCCTCGGAATGGGATGCGGGCATGGTGGAGTATAGAAACACGCTTGTAGACAATCTTAAAAGATTTTTCCCCAAGACAGCTGGGAGACACACAGTGTGCATTGCAGTTCTAGATGTCCAACCCTGGGATCATCATGGTGTCATTTCAAAAACATTAGCATCAGCAGCAGCAGAGTAAGTTGCATAAGCAATTTCTGAGTCAGTTCACACATTTTTAGACCAGCTCGTGCACCAGCAGAACAGAGTACAAGTCTGACACTTTGTGAATGACTGGAGAGGATGATGCAGGATAATCTGGAGCTCAAAATCAATGCCATCAGGGGGATTGGACCATTTTGCATTTTGTCTTCAAAAACGGAAGAGTGGCCTGAGCTTGCCTTGGAGGTTTTGTCATACCAGCAGCCAGCTTTCTCTCTGAATATGTCTTCAGCGCTACTGGTGGTGTCCTGACAGATAAGCACATCCTGCTGTCCCCTGACAGTGTATACCATCTAACTTTAAACAAAATGAACCAGTCAACAATCTCCAGTGATGTTTGCACCCCAGTGACAGACAGGGAAGACTAGGCGATGGAGTCATTTTTAGTGTCACTAATTGAACTTGTGTTATTGCAGTCTGTGACACCTTTGTCATGTCTTCTGTGCATGCTGTTGCTTCTGCTGCTGATGTTACAAACAATTTTTTGAAATGTAGAGACTCCAACTTGGGTCTCAATCTGGTTAGTTACCAGTAGTGGAAAGAGGCCGATTATACTATTTCTACTCTTTGGAAATTGAAGTAACTTTAATGGTGTGTGACAATCATTTTTTGAAATGTGGAGAATCAAAGTTGGGTCCCCATCTGGTGGGTTGCTTGTAGTGGAAGGTGTCTCCTATTATACCGTTTCTACTCTATGGAAATTGATGCCACTTTACTGGTGTGTGACATTATTTTTTTGAATTGTGGAGACTCCAAGTTGGGTCACCATCTGGTTGGTTGCATGTAGTGGAAGGTGTGTCAGAGGCCTATTATACTGTTTTTACTCTGTGGAAATTGATGTCACCTTAGTGGTGTGTGGCAATAATTTTTTTGAAATGTGGAGACTCCAAGTTGGGTCTCCATCTGGTGGGTTGCCTGTGTAAGTAGGGCTCTCAGACATGCAGGTCTTTGCTTACTTTCACCTGTGTTACTTTATTTACATTTTTCTACTAATAGTACTGTATGAAACTGATGTTTG